>NW_016107531.1:2469540-2544377 GCF_001604975.1 Cebus imitator | reverse complement strand
AAAAAAAAAAAAAAGAATGCATTGTCCTCATGATCTGGTTGCTTAACAAAGAAATGCCTCTTCAAATCACAAAATCCACGCTAAGTCATAAAATTAAGAAAGAAACCATCAGAGTGATGCCAGGAGTCCGTTCATAGGCATCTCCTTGAGGAAAGAGGGAACAGCACTAGATTATGAAGAGATTCTGCATTGTGAAATGTGGAAACTAGAGGAAGCACAGACTTTTAGGAAAATTTTGCCGTAGGAAGCAAAAGTGAATTAAAAAGCATTTGCTTTGTTCTCTCAATAAGAATCAGGAAAACATGAACATTATGAAATCAGAAAAGGCCAAAGATTGAGTTGAAAAGGAATGTAGCAGTGAGGTCAGCAGAAATGAAAATAGAATAACATCAGATCTAAAAATATTCTGAAACAAAAGAAAAACTAAATTACAGTTAAAACCAGCATTAAAAACATTAATGAAAAAAAATCAACCCTGCAATAAACTGAATCTGCGTTGTGAAGGAAAACTTGAAAAGCTCTTCTGAAAGTCAAGGATGGAAAAGCAGTTTTGCCTAAAAATGATAGATGTAAATGACAGTGATGAGGAGAGACTCAATTAATTGGTAACCGATAGTTAATTGATAGATATTGTTGAATTGATATTGTTGAAGAAGAGAGAAGAAAGCCAGAAGTAATAATTAAATATATTATAGAATAAGTTTTTCAAAAATGAAAAAATTAGCAAACCCAAGAAATAAAATATTCAAATTAGTTAGAAATATACACATAGGCATGTTCTGTTCGATGTTTTTATTATAAGAATAAACCTCATAGAGATATAGGCAGACAAAACCAAGTTGCTTCTGATGAGCCAAAATTAGATTTTCTCAAAGTTGTCCAATACACGCTAAACGCAGGATAACAATGAAGCAAAATCTATGAGTTTTGAGGGCAAGATATTGTGTTATAAGAATTCTATGCTTGTCTTGTCTAGCATGAAAGCAGCTGATTTGCTTTCACAGATGAGAAAAGTCCAGTAATGTCTATACTCCCAGCCTCATCCTGCAAAGACACTGAAGAAATTTTCCAGCCCATGTCTTTTGAAACTTTTTCATGTGATGTCACAACAATAAGGTGATAGTAAGCGTGCCTTACTATTTTGAAATCACACAGATTTCAAAAAGTCTATTCTTGCTGATATCTATAGCAATGAGATCTGACCTTTGGGGAGTGTATTAGTTTGTTCTCACATTGCTAGAAAGAACTACCTGTGACTGGGTAATTTGTTTAAAAAAATAGGCTTAATTAGCTCACTGTTCCACAGGCTGTATAGGGAGCATGGCTGGAGAGGCCTCAGGAAACTTACAATCATGGTAGAAGGTGAAGAAGAGGCAAACACATCTTCACATGGCCAGCAGGACAGAGAGCAAAGGGGAAGTGCTACACGTTTTTAAACAACCAGATCTTGTGAGAACATTAGATTGTGTACTTTTGAATGGTTAATTATGTATCATGAGAATAACAAAGGGGAAATCTGCCTTCATGATCCAATGACCTCCCACCAGTTTCCTCCCCCAACATTGGAGATGATGATTCAACATATTTGGGTGGGAGCACAGAGCCAAACCATATCAGGGATATCACCGTGGATGCAAGAGTAGAAGGGGGTCAGAGGGAAAAGGACTGGCAACACAGAGCAGTTAGGAAGATGTCCCAACAAAATAGGAGAGCAGCTGTGAGGTGGGAGGAAAGCCGGAAGAGTGAGGAAGGTGAAGAAAGTGAAGAATGTGTTCCCAAGAGAGTGAGAAACTGTGCCCAATGCTGCTGAGAGTTCGGGGAACGTGAGAATGGAGAAGTGACACCCAGAATTAGCAACATGGAGGTCACTGGTAGCTTGGATATGAATGGTTTCCAAGGAATTATGGGTTTAAGAAAGAATGAAAGGAAGAAAAGTGGAGAAAATGGGCATGGCTAACACTTGTAGGGTTTTGCTGCCAGAGGGAGTAGAGAAATAGGGCAGTAGCTGGAGAGGAGATGGAATCAAAAGAAGCTGTTTGTCCTATAAACATGGGACATGTACAGGCATGTTCACAGGAAAAGAGGAATGATCTATTGGGAGGAAAATTTGGTGATGTAGGAAAGGGGAGAGAACTTCTGGGCAATGACCTTGAGTAGGCAAGAAGGGGAGAATCTATCCAGTGCTCACGTGGAGGGTTGACTTTGGAGAGTTGGTTTACAGGGATGGAAAGAAAGCCAAAGGATGTAAGGGTGCACATGCTGGTGGATGGATGGACGTGGTGGTGAATCTGAGAGAGAGAGAGAAGATGGTGGAGGAGGTGATAAAGGAATGAGGAGAGATGAAGTTTTGAGAGTCTAGGAGGTGGGAGAGAGAATGGACTGGGGAAGTAGATTGCAATGGCTGGGCCACATCCAGGCCCTTTTAAAGCGTGAGCAGTGATGGTGGTTGTGTGTTTTTCTCCAGCCACATTCAGCTGATTGGCACCTGAGAAGGAATTAGATTTCACTCGGATTGTGGTCTTGCCAAGTGTATATGACAAAGTGAGAGAAGGAAGAGGGAGGTGAGAAAGAAGACTAGGAGATATCTTAATGCCTGGCTGTGAATTTAAAGCTGGGTCAGGAGGTGATATAATTTGGATATTTGACTAGCCCAGATTTCATGCTGAATTGTAATCCCCAGTGCTAAAGGTGAGGCCTGGTTGGAGGTGTTTGGATTATGGAGGCAGATCCCTCATGGCTTGGTGCTGTCTTCATGACAGTGAGTGAGTTCTTGTAAGATCTGGCCATTCAAAAGTGTGTGGCACCTCCCCACCCCACCCTGCTCTTGTTCTTGCCATGTCATGTGACTGCTCCCCCTTTGCCCTGCTCTATGATTGGAAGCTTCCTGAGGCCTCTCCAGCAGCAGGTGCTACTATGCTTCCTATACAGCCTACAGAACTATGAGCCAAATAAGCCCATTTTCTTATAAACTACCCAAGCAATGCAAGAACAGCTTAACACAGGAGGAAAGAGGCTAAGGACAGTGAGAAGATGGCATCAATGATTGTAGGTCTCTATGTGATCAAAAGATAGCTAGAAATAAGGCACTAGAAGGAATGAGTTGGGAGCAGAGAAGATGGTGTTCAGTGAGGGGGATGAATAAAATGGAAAGGATGGAGGGACTACTAGTAATGACAAAGTCTAGAGGATGACCATGGGAGGGAGGGGGCCCAGGTAGGATGGAGATCATAGAGGAAAGGAACTTGGGCACTAAGAGCCCAGGATGTCAGAAGGATCATCTCCAGGCATATTGAAGTCATCAGAATAAGACAGAAGTAGTGCTGAAGAGAGAAACAAGTCAAAAGCTAAAATCGATGAGAACCAAGAAGGGACATGGGCATCAGTGAATTGATTGCAGAAAGGATGAGGGGCAGAGGATAGATCTGTGGGATGACTTGGGGTGAAAAGTGGTGGTTTTCAGGGACGAGAGAGCAAGGGAGATTGTAACCCCATTTTTTGTACCTCCCTGTAGCTAACCCCATTGCAATGCAACTTTGCAGAAATCCCTTTCAAGAGGTCAAGTCTATTACCCCACCCCTTGAATCTGGGCAGGACTTTTGACTTACTTTGGCTAACAGGATGCAGCAAAAGCAATCCTGTGCCAGTTGATCAAGAGGCCCAGCAGCTCCCACTGCCTTGGACCCCTGTCCTGCTATCTTATGAAAAAATATGGGCTAGCCTGCTACAGGCTGAGAGACCTTGTGAATAATAACCAAGTTGTTCCAGTTGAAGCCATCCAGATTAGCCTGTAGCCAGCTGACCCAAAAACATGTGACAGAGCCCAGCCCAGATCAGCAGAGCTGCCTATCCAAGCTATACCTGACCAGAGACACATGAATGAGCCCAACTAAGACTGGAAGAACAATCCAGCTGACCTGAAAACTTATTGATTAAATCAATGCTTATTGTTGAAGCTGTGTTGCTCTTCTATTGCTTTGTAACAAATTACCACAAATTTAGTGGCTTAAAATGACATGTATTTATTAGCTCACAGTTCTGTAAGTTAGAAATCTGGGTTTGGTGGGGTTAGAGTCTCACAATCAGTATTTAGCTTCACTGCTGAGCCATGTAGTATACTATATTAATATTTCCTTTCTTATGCAAGTTGAAATTGATAACTGCTGGCTTTTATCATTCACTTCTTTTTATTGATACATAATATTTTCAATTTATGGGGTACATATATTTTGATACCAGCATACAATATGTAATTATCAAGTCCAAGTGTTTAGAATATCCATCACCTTGAACATGTATCATTTCCTTGTGTTGGAAACATTTCAAATCTAACTATTTTGAAATATATAATATATGGTTGTTAACTATAGTCATCCCACTGTGCTATTGAATACTAAACATATTCCTTCTATCTAACTGTTTGTTTGTACCCATTAATAAACCTCTCTTCATCTTCCCATCCCCACCCTTCCCAGCCTCTGGCAACTAATATATACAGAATATCTATCTACTCTCTTGCTGGGTAGAGGAGGGACAGTTGTGTGTGGGTTAGAAAAATAGGCCAGGGGGAGGGTTGGAGATCTCACAGCTCTTTGTACAAACCCCCAACAAAATACAATACATAAACACCCTATTATTTCTCTCATAAAAACAAAAACAAAACCAAATCCAAAAAGCCTCACTCCCACTCTGTCTCCCACCTTTTGAGCTCATGTTTCCCTTCCATTTGCAGAAAAACTCCTTGGAAGACCTATCTTCTGTCCAGTATGGCAGCCACTAGCTACATGTGGCTCTTGAGCACTTGCGATGTGGCCAGCAAAATCGAGATGCATTGTAAGGGTAAAATACACATCAGATTTCAAAGACATCATATAAAAAAGAATGTAAAAAATTTAATATTTAATATAAATTTAATATTAAATTTTATATCAATTACAAATGGAAATGACAATGTTTTTTATATATTAGGTTAAATAAATATATTAATAAAATTAATCTCACCCGTTCCTTTTAATTTTTAATTAAAAATGACATACGTAGCTCATACTCTGTTTTTTTTTTTGTTTGTTTTGAGACGGAGTTTCGCTCTTGTTAGCCAGGCTGGAGTGCAATGGCGCGATCTCGGCTCACCACAACCTCCGCCTCCTAGGTTCAGGCAATTCTCCTGCCTCAGCCTCCTGAGTAGCTGGGATTACAGGCATGCGCCACCATGCCCAGCTAATTTTTTGTAGTTTTAGTAGAGACGGGGTTTCACCGCGTTGACCAGGATGGTCTCGATCTTTTGACCTAGTGATCCACCCGCCTCGGCCTCCCAAAGTGCTGGGATTACAGGCTTGAGCCACCGCGCCCGGCCGCTCATACTCTGTTTATATTGGACAGGGCTGGTCTAAACCCTTGCTCCAATTCCTCTACTCTTGTCCTCTCTTGAACTCATTCTCCACTTCCCCTCCCTTGAAATGGTCCCTCAGGTTCCCTGGCAACTGCCACGTTGCCAAGTCTGATTTCTCAGATCTCATCTTATTTGACTTCTCAGAGGATACATACCAACTGGTCATTCTCCTCTTGGAGACACATTCTCTGCTTGAATTCTGGGGCATAACACTCTCCTCATTTTCCTCCTACCTCTCCAACTGATGCTCCCTGAACCCTTTGCTGGGTTTCTCCTTCTCTCCCTGAACTTCAAATGTTGCCATGTCCCAGTCCTTGGTTTCTCTTCTCTTTTTTCTCCCTCCCTCCCTCCTCCCACCTCAGCCCCCCAAGTAGCTGGGACCACAGGTGTGTGCCACTGCATCTGGCTAATTTTTGTAGAGATGGGATCTCCCTATGTTGTTCAGGCTGGTCTCAAACTCCTGGCTCAAACAATCTTCCCACCTCCTGCTTCAACCTCATTCCTCGACCTCATCTTCCTTGGTAGCTGATGCTCCAAGCTCCTGTGTCTTCCTGGGGTGCTGTGCTGTGGAGCTCGTTGCCAGCATCCCCTTGGCTGGCTCACAATGCTCATCTTCTTCAGCTGCTCTAATTCATGATCCTCATTCTACTTCCCCCAAATCCCTGTCTCTCATCTCCTCTCATATTCACTTTGCCTTGTTGGTTTATGCATTTTTTTTTTTTTTTTTTTTGAGACAGAGTCTCATACTGTCACCCCGGCCAGAGCTCAATGGCTCAATCTCGACTCACTGCAATCTCCGCCTCCCAGGTTCATGCAACTCTCCTGTCTCAGCCTCCTGAGTAGCTGGGACTACAAGTGCACACCACCACACCCGGCTAATTTTTTGTATTTTTAGTAGAGATGGGGTTTGACCATGCTGGCCAGACTGGTCTCGAACTCCTGACCTTGTGATCCGCCCGCCTTGGCCTCCCAAAGTGCTGGGATTACAGGCATGAGCCACTGAGCCTGGCTGGGTTTATGCATTTTTGTCTCTTTTATTTTAGTGGGGTTTCACGGGGTAGCAGAAATATAAACATTTTTTTAACCTACCGTATTTAACCACAAGTCACAACATAGTATTTTGGGAGCACCTTTTTACCCATCATTGTATAGGTTGAGTGTGTGTGTGCGTGCGTGCGCGCGCGCATTCATTGTAATTGACTGCATGGATTCTGCTTTATAGAGAGATCAGAACTTATTACACTAATTCCCAGCCATGGCCTATTAGAGTTGTTTCTAATTTTTTGCCATGATAAAACAGTGTGATTTGCATTGTTATATTTTCACCTGTCTTTGTGGTTATTTAAATGCTAAGGAGTGGAATTTTGGAGGCCAAAAGGCATGCATATTTTTAAGCCTTCTGGTACATATCGCTAGATTATCCTTCAAAAAAGTACTCCAATTTACACTCCTCCCAGCAAAGATTGTTTGGAAAAGCCTGTTTCTGCATGCATATACCAGCAGTGAGGATTATCATTATTCTAAATCTTTAACAATGTGATAGGCAAAAATTTATGTCTCACTGTTATTATAATTCGCATTTTCCTTAATTACTAGTGAGATTGAGTGTCTTTTCAAATTTATTTGCCTTTTCTATTTCTTCATCTATTTATGACATATTATAAAAGATAAAAGCAGGTTGCAAAATATTATGTATAATATAATCCAAAGTTTGTAAAAAAAAGTTTATCTGTGCCTAGCAAAATAAGACTGGTAGAAAATAAGACAAATACAGACTGTGGTTATGTCTGGGTGGTGAGATAATGAATGAGTTTTGTTTTCATTTTCAAAACTTATGTATTTTCCAAATTTTACATAATAATCATGCATTATTTTGTAACTAAAAATGTGATTTTAAAAGTAACAATTATTATAATCATATTAAAATGGTCCAAAGTTTCCAGAACCGAGTTGGGCAGCAAAGCAGCCCACAGGTTCTTGAAAAGGCACAGTCCAACCAAACCCCCAGAGACATTAAAGATTGGCTTCCTTATAACTGCAGAAAACCCATATGCAATGTATTCTGCCTCTGGAAGGGCAAAGGTGGGCCACTGGGGGTGGGGCAGCAGGCCTGGGAAGTGGCCGGTGGGTACCAGGCGCTCACAGGCGTCGGTGGGTAATTACATCTCCTTTTAACGCATGCAAATTGTATCAGTATTATTTATATATTCAAAGCCACGGATGAATAATATATGCATTTATGCAGAGGTAATTGCCTTAGCCAGGTTCTTCCTGGAACTTTTATTGTCTCCCCAGATACTGAATATTCAACTCCTCTCTCCAGACTGGAGCTGGGGGTGCAGTGTGCTGTGTGCAGCCCCGGCCTCCTCCAGGGAAGGGGAGAAGACCGAGCAGGAAAGGAGGCCTCAATTTGGGGTGTGTGAGTAATGAGGCTGAGGGCCAGGGCTCTGGACCTGCAATTCCATGGCTCATCCCGGGTGTTCAGAGATGACACCCGGCTTCCTTCTTTGGTGCAAACTCTAGTACTGCAAGATTCTCAGTTAAATCTGAATGTTCACCTGCATCCAGGTAGCCAGCACCATCGAAAGGGCCACCGCCTCCTTTGCCCTGTTGACAGCCGTGCTTAAGAACCTCTCATCTTAACCCATGCAGTTTTACAAACTACTCCAGCCAGACAAGTTTGGGCTGTGACCGTGGCAGGCAGTTCTGGTCTCTGGCGGTGGGGGTGGGGAGCATCCCAGGTAGCCACCCTCCCGTCTCGTGCAGCCTCCTCCATTCTCCATAGGAGAGAAAGAGGAATGGAGGAAGCAGCATTCTAGATGTCTTCAATGAAGATGCGGAGACAAGGTTCGATTGCAGTGGGTGAAAGATTTGGTGGAGGGCCGCGACGCGCAGACCACCGAATGCTCCACCGAGGGAGCAGACCTCTAAACCAGGCCTTGCTTTTTGGTGCCTTCTGTGCACCTCTTGTCTGCAAATGTGTCACTTTGGGGAAATGAGTTCAGGGGCAGCACCTATAACCCCCACCACCCTCCCCAGGGTGACCCTCACCAGGCCACGAGCTCGCGAAGGGGTCCCATGTAGGCTATTTTAAGAAAGTTGGCAGAGTAAAGAAATTGAGAGCTTTGATGAAAAAAGAAATTAGCTCCCAGGGAAATTTTAAGAGGTGGGATAGCATAAGGTTTCGTGGCGGGATGTGCCAGGGTGGTGGAGGCGGCTGGGGACCCCGGAAGAGGAGGGCTCTCGGTGGAGGGGGCTGCTGGGGAGGTGAGATGAAATGGGGCTGTGGGCACAGGCAGAGGAAGCGCTCTGCAGGAGCAGAGACCCTCATTCCTCTGAGGCCGGGGGAGGCAGGGCAGAGGCTGTGCATCCAAGAGATGTGCAAGTTTGGTGGAGGCAGGTGGGGAGCTCTGACCTGTGGTTTCTGTTCTGTCCATTAACTGTGAGATGAGACGGGTTCCAGAGAGCAAGTGGAGGCATGGGGAGTGAGGGTCCTTGGGGACATCGGAACAATCTGGAATGACTGCTGAGGGGATGGAGGAGGGGTCCCGCATCCTCTCTGGCCCCCATTCTTACCAGGCTTTATCTCTGGTCTCCGTGCGGCCACCACACCGAAGTGCCCTCGGTCAAGGTCTCCTGTGACCTCTTTGTTGCCCAGTCCAGTGGCTGGCCTTCAGTCCACTCATATCTGTCTCTAGCCAGCACTTGATGCAGTCATTCATGCCTTCCTCCTGAAAACACTGCCTCTGCTTGGCTTCCGAGATGCTCGATTATCCTCCAACCCCCTGACCATCCTCCTTGGCCTCCTTTGCTGGTTCCTCCTCTTCTCATCCTAAAACCTCTACGTGCCCAGGGCTCAGGCCTCAGACATCTCCAGCTGCACGCACTCCTCAGGTGACCCCTTCCTGTGTTATGGCTTCCAATCCCATCACATGGCTGAGTCCCTGAGGTCAGCCTCCAGCCCTGGCCTCTCCCTGTCTCCAAGCCCACACACACAGTGACCCACTCCACAGCTCCCCGTGACTGTGCACCGAGCACCATACACCCGGCATGGCCACAACCATGTTCCTGATTGTCCTCCCTAAACCCTTCTCCCACAGAACTCCATTGTCCCAGCTGCTCAGGCCAAAACCTGGGAGCTATCCTTGACATCTCCCTTTCTCCCTCAATTCACTTCTCACCCATAAGGAAACAATGCCCTTGACATTCATCCCCAACCAGACCACAAAAAGTGGTCAAAAGACCACCTCTACCACCTCCACCCTGGTGCAAGCCTGCGTCAGTCACATCCAACCTGGATGGCCAGGGCAGCCTCCTACCCATCTCTCTGCCTCCATCCAGCAGTTTACATTTGAGTCCCAGGCGCCTCTCCCAACACAGGGCAGATGCTGCTGTTTCTCCACCCCAAGCCCTCCTCCAGGGGGCCCTCCTCGCTTCTAGTAAAAGCTGAAGGCCAGCCACAGCCCGAAGCCCTCCACAGTGTGCTCCCCTCCCTGCCCCCTTCTCTGACCTCCTCTCCCGAAACCCCCTCCCTGCTCTCGGTGTCCAGCCACACTGGCTGTCGCTGCTTGGGGCTGGCCTGGGGCCCTGCCTTGGGCTGTGGGTGGCAGCTGTTCTAGTTCAATCATCTTACAAATCATTTGAGGTGATGTGGAAACCCACCTGCCGACGCCACATCAAGAGACGCCCAGATACGGCCAACTGCACAGCCAGGTCACGCCCCCACAGGGTCAGCGTCTGCTCCGTGATGCACTGGGCATGGGGACGGAGCAGCCACTGGGGATGCTGCAGATGGCCACGGGGTTGTCATTAGCCAGAGAGCAGCAGGGCCCAGGCCCTGGCTTAGGGGAAATAATGGGAGGGAGGGAGGAGATTGCCTCATTGGAGAGGGCATATTTTTTAAATTTTTACCATACAAATTGCAAATATTCAAAAGTAGAGCTGATAATATAAAGAGCCCTCTGCAGCCATCACGAGTTTCGATCACGATCAGTTTATGATCCATTTTGTTTCATCCATTTTGCCATTCACCCTCCCCCAATCATTTTGAAGCAAATCCCAGAGATAATAACATTTCAACCCAGGCAATGCCGCTTGTTTTTTTACCCCGGGACTAGATTGCGCTCTCACTCCAGGCTCCGGGCTGGGTGTGAGATTCCGGGTCTTTGGGTACCCTAGCCTTCATTCTGGGCTGGTTTCCATCAAAGGACAATATCCTGGGTGAAATAGTGATTTTTCAGGATATTATGTTAGCAGAAGGGATAGTTGAGGGTGGCAATTTCAGAGTGAATTTCAGGGTGCCAGGCCTGGAGCTTGGGCCAAACTGACAGGGTCGGGCACCAAAACCAGGGATAGGGAAGCCAGGTCGTCTCCTGAGACCCTTTGTAAAGTGACTTGTGGAAAAATTTGGATCCCAGCTGATGTCTCAACAGACCTTCAGTAGTAATTGACAAGTCGATTCTAAAATTTATATGGAAAAGCAAAGGACATATGTTAGATAACCTCATTAATCTTTAAAAAGAAGATTCACTCTACCTGATTTTAAACATTACTCTAAAGGTACAGTAATCAAGACAGTGAGATCCAGCACAAGGGCAGAAAAATGGATCAACAAATCAAAATAGAGTCCAGAAACAGACTCACAGATAGAGAATCCACTGATTTTTGTTGTTGTTGTTTTTTGACAAAGGCAGCAAGGTTATTCGATATGAAAAGGAAAGGCTTTTCAACAATTAGTGCTGGGACAACTGAATAAATGTATGTGAAAAAAACTCAACTCCTACCTTACACCACACAGAGACTAATTCAAGATGAAGCACGAAAGCTAAATCTATAAAGCTTCTACAAGCAATTATAGGAGAAATACATTCCTGGGCAAAGATTAGTTTGAGAGGACACAAGAAAGCATGAACTGAAAGAAAATGCTCATCAACTGGACTTTATCAAAGTTAAAAACTGCTTATCAAAAGATACTGTTAATTAACAGGCAAGCTACAAATTTGGAGAAAATATTCACAATACACATATCTAGCAAAGAACCTGTCGTCTTTTTTTTTTTTTTTTTTTTTTTTTAATACAGACGTCTCACTCTGTCTCAGAGGCTGGAGTGCAATGGCACAATCATAGCTCACTGCAGCCTCAAACTCCTAGGCTCAAATGATCCTCCTGCCTCTGCCTCCTGAGTAGCTGAGACTACAGGCGCACACCACCACACCTGGCTTTATCTTTCTAATATAAAACTGTATCCTAAAAATCAGTAACAAAAAGATAAACAATCCCCCCAACAATGAGCAAAATATATACTTCAGAAGAAAAAATACACAAATGGTCAATAATTACCTGAAAAGGTAATCAATAATATTAGTCATAAGGGAAGTGAAAATTAAAACTGCAATGCGACACCACTACACTCAATAGAATGGCTAAAATTTAAAGGCTTGACAATTCCAAGTGTTAACATAGATGTGGAGCAACCAGAAAACTAACTTAGCCAATGAGAGCACAAATACAACCTTTTGGAAAACAGTTTAAAAGTTGCTGTCAAAACCAAATACATGCTTATAATTTGAGCTAGAAATTTCACTCCTAAGTATTTACTTAAAAACAAAAAGACCCATATACAGTTGTTCACAGAAGCTACCATCATTCATGATAGCCAAACACTGACACAGCCTGCACGCTCATCATCAGGTGAATGGATCTGTGACAGTCATACAGTGGAGTATTACTCAGCAATAACATGAACAGGCTACTGATAACAACGGAGTACCTGTCTGTACAATTTCATTGATATGAAGTTCAAGAACAAGCAAAACTAATTTATGGCAAAGGCACTCAGGGCAATGGTTGCCTTTGGGAGTAGGAGAGGGAGCTTCCTGCCTGCAAAGGTGCAAGAAAGCTGATGGGGTAGGGAAAGCTCTGTATCCTGATTGGGGTGGTGATTTCACGGATGTGTACATTGATCAGTATTCAAGGCTTCTATCAGTAAGATCTGTGCATTTCACTGTATGGACATTTTACTTCCGCCTCAACCCCCCTCAAAAAGCTGAAGAACTTTAGGGGATTCACTCCAACCTCTAGTTTTAGAGAGGTCCCTGAGATCCGGAGAAGGCAAGGGGTCTGCCTAGGGTCGCACAGCAAGTGAGGCAGGCATAGCCCCCTCCCCTCCCAACTCTCCCAATCTGTCCACTGAACTGCATCCCGCTGGGATTCCGTTCTCCTTGTCTTCTGAAGTCCCCGACCCGGGGAAAGAGCAGGGAAGGAAAACAAGACAGAAGGAAGTGATGGAGCAAAAGAGGGATCTCCAGGCAGGGTTGGCAACAGAGCTGGGGACAGGCCTCTGCACGCGGACTCGGGCAGCCCCGAACCTTCCTCCTGGTATTAGGAGATTGCAGCAGGGCGCAGAGCGGGTGTAGGAGGCGTGACCGCAGCCGGATCCCAGACCCCAGGGCGCCGGGGAAGATGCGCCTGCGCATGCGGGCAGGTGTGGGGGTGCTAGGAGGTGGGGAGCGGCGCGAAGGGGAAGCAGCCAGGGTAGAGGCGGCAGAGCCGAGCCTCCGCGGACCCGTTTGCCCCTAAATCACGCGGCCGCATGAATAATAAATAAGGACCGCTTGGATCCTTAATAGTAGTCGCATGTCTTATTAAACTAATATTTCACAAACTTTTATTCTCCCTGTGGTTGGAGGTCGGGAACAAAGCCCCGCGCCCCCGACCCCGCCGGCTCTGCACAGCCTGGGGCGGACCCTGGACGACGCGAGGAGCTCGGTGCACCCCGCAGGGGCCCTGGAGGGCGGTACCACCCACTCCCGTCTCCTCTGTGGGTTCCTTCTTTCAACTCACGTGGCCCTGGTTCCTCCCCTGTGCCAGGCACAGCGGAGAGGACACAGATGGGTCCACCTCGCTCCTGCCCAAGGAGAGCCCCGGGCCCAGGAGGAGGAGACAGCCGCCTAAACCAACCGAGTCCGTGAAGGGCCCAGGGCTGGAACACAGTGCGGCGCAGGGGGCTCGCCGGGGGGGGGGGCAGCGGAGGGGCGCAGGGCAGGCCTCGCCTGGGAACCCTCAGCAGAGCCCCCAGGGGTGAGCGTGGAAACTCTGTCCTGTGGAAGGCGCGACCGACGACAGACAGGTGCAAGCCTTGCGTCCACCACCAACGGTGTGGCCTTGGAAGGACAAGGGACAAGCCTCTGAGAGGAGTTTGCTGTGTAGGAAGCTAGGAGGGGCCCTGGAGACCAGGAGGGCTCACCTCAGAGTCAGAAGGGTGGGGGGGCTTTAGGAAGTCCAGGGCTCACAGTTGGGGCAGCCCAACTGGGTCCATGCTTTTCTCCTTAGCAAAAGATTTGTTTTCCTTGAAAATCTGGGCTCCAATCCTGTCCCGGTCCCTCATCTGTGAAAGCAGTCACTGTCTCCATCTTGCAGGGCTGGTGAGGGAACATGGTGATAAAAGCTCATGTGGGTGCCAGTGCTGTCTGTTCCCATTGCCCCCCAAATCACAGCCTTCCACTGTGCCCCCAACTCCCCAGAGGCTCTGATGGGCTGCCCCCTGTACCCCGTCCAAGAGGTCTCCTCCTCCTGGCCCCTGCCCCCCGATGCCTTCCTCAGCATCATGCTGTATCCTCCTCGCCTTCTCCAGGGACCTACACTGGCCAGGTGCCAGGCTGTGTGCTGGCACTGGGGCTCTGGGCTGGGTGCAGACAGCGATCTCTGCCCTGAGGAGCTCCCAGTCCTCCCAGTCTGATGGAAGAGGCAACCACAAAGGCTTTGCATCACCATGCAGGGGTGAAGCAATGCTGCGCAGGCACCGGCTCTGCCAGGGCACCCCATTCTCTCCGACGGCTCTGACCCCCAGGCTTGCCTGCCCACCCTGAGTCTATCTCTGGGCGGACCAGGCTCCTGAGCATCAGTCATGTCCAGGGGCCTCCCAGACACGACATTTCCCAGGCCCCTCCAACTCCACACGGTCGCCGCTGAATTCCCCATCTGCCTCTAGACCTTGACCCTCAGCTAAGCTACCTTCTCCCCTTATGAATGGCAGCACCGCTCTTCCATTAATGGGGTCCCAAACTAGCAACCAGATGTGGCTTCTCCCTCTCCCACCCCAACCCCATGCAGTCAATTCCAATTCAGCCAGGCCGGCCTCCAAATTGGCTCTCACACCTCCCCTCTCCACCTTCCCCACTGCGCCATGCTGACCTCCCTTCCCTCCCCCAGAACGGTTCCCCAGGCCCTTCGAAGGTCTTCCTGCCTTCATTCTCCCCCAACCTCATCCATCTCACACCCACCATCAGGGTAATCCTCTAGTCGCTCAGGTATAACCTCAGAAGGCTTCTGCAGGTCTCCACTACCCACAGAATAAACCCAGGCTCGTCAACCTGGTGTTCAGCACTCTTCCTGCCAACAGCTAGTATCCACTCCTTATTCCACACACAGTTCCCTCCACTCCTTCCCCACCCCGACACACAGACTGGCTCAGCCACCCAACCTCCACTGCATCCTTGGACACCTGTAAGCTGGAAAACAACAACAAAAATGAATTAGCTGCTCTGCTCAGTAATAGTAGTATTGTGTGAGTTTCGATATCTCAGCTAAGATTCTAGAATGAGACCAGGTGCAGTGGTTCATGCCTGTAATCTGATACTTTGGGAGGCAAAGGTGGGAGGATCACTTAAGCCCAGTAGTTTGAGACCAGCCTGGACAACATAGCAAGACTTCATGTCTACCAAAAAATTGAAAAGTTAGCCAAGCGTGGTGATGCATGCCTGTAGTCCTAGCTACTTGGGAGGCTGAAATGGATCGCTTGAGCCCAGAAAGTTGAGGCTGCAGTGAGCCCAGATTGTGTCACTGCACTCCAGCCTGGGTGACAGAGCAAGACCTTGTCTTAAAAAAAAAATATCTAGAATGGACCATAAAGGGATGTTCTATGAGCATCTAAGAAGTGGTAAACCTAAGAGAGCAACAGAGTTGCTAAGAAAAGGCCACTTCGGGCTCACGCCTGTAATCCAGAACTTTGGGAGGCTGAGGAGGGAGGATGACTTGAAGTCAGGAGTTCGAGACCAGCCTGGTCAACATGACAAAACCCTGTCTTTATTAAAAATACAAAAATTAGCTGGACATTGGGGAGGGCACCTGTAGTCCCAGCTACTTGGGAGGCGAGAGCAGGAGAATCGCTTGAACCTGGGAGGCAGAGGTTGCAGTGAGCTGAGATCATACCATGGCACTCTAGCCCGGGCAACAGAGTAAGACTCTGTCTCAAAAGAAAAGGCCACATCAGATTGGCCCATGTCCTTCCACAGGGTGACTGGCCCAATAGGTCATGGAGGTGATCTAGAGTCCCGGAAAGTGCACAGTGAGATTCCCCGGGAGATATTTAGGCCAGATGGGGAAATGGGATGGACAAAGACACAAGCAAGTAACGCCAAGAGTGCAGTCAGCGTCCATGGGTGGGAGGGGGTGGGTGTCTCCATGGAGTGCCCCAGGCTCCATCCTGTTCAGCTGCATTTCACTTCCTTGTGCACGAAGGGAGAGGCGGTGCCTTTGCAGGTCCCACAGAGCAGAACCAAGAGAGCTCTGCTGGTTCCAGAGCCAGGGCAAGGAGAGAGGAGCTCGGTCGGGTCAAGGCAATGTGCCTGGGACCCATAAGAGCTCTCATATGTGTCCTAGACACGGGAAGCAGAAAGTCCCAGGCTACCCAGGGTGTGTGGGAAAAGGGGCCATGCTGGGGGGAGAGGGGAGGGACCGCTAAAGGGGCTTTTCCTCTGCTGCTAAGCACTTTCCTCACAGGCTCTGTGACAAAGGAGGAAAACAGGGCTCCTTCAGGTCACAACACCTGTGCATGGTCTCCTGGTCAATGGGCGGCAGGGCCAGGATGCCAACCCAGGATGTACGGAGTTAATGCCACTGCTCTAGGCTGCCTCTCATCTGGGCAGCAGCCCCCACAGCCTGCAGACTAGTGGGGTTCATATTTTTTTCCTACCTGGAACAGATCACAGAGCCAGGGGGGAGAGGAGTCACCCCCTCAGCCCTGGGGCAGCCCCTGGCACTCTCTAAGAACCCCGGGGCTCTGGGCAACAGAGTTCAAGCACCGGATCTAGGGTGAAGCGAACAGTCCATGTGGGTGGCTTGCCTTGTGAGAGCAGCACAGGAGAGCAGCCAGCCGGGGAGCTGTCTGGAGCTGGAGGGGCCTGGCTGGCCGGCTGAGGAGGAACATCAGGAGCAGCTCAGAGGGGCTGCACCTGATGCTGGGGGCAGAGGGGACTGTGCTGCAGGGCTGATTGGGGTGGGGAGTGGAGGGATATGGGGAGGTAGCACATGAAGGCTGATTCTAAGGAAGGACCTTCCCCAAGGATGGCAGCAAGTTTCCCATCCCTGGAGATGGCCAACTGGGTGACCCAGCGGGGAGGGATTACAGAGGGAATCCAGGCATTGGTGGATGCATTGGGCTTTCAAGGGTCCTTACAACCTGGAAATTCCACGGAGCTGTTGCATGAGCCATTCCCACCATGTGGAATGCCGTTTCCTTTAATCCCACCACCACACCAAAGTCCAACCTTTCCTCTTGCAGGGTGTTTCCCCAAAGCCACCTGGGCATCCCTCATCTCATTTTCCCTGGTTCATGTGTTGTAAACTAGACACCCTATTGAACGGAAAAGAGTCAATTCACATGGAATCACAGGAAATTGACTAGAACCAGGGAAGACAATAGCACACACTTGTACAGCACCCGCTAGTGCTAGACACTGGTCCCCAAGCATGCAGACGGTGACCTGTTTAATCCTCCCTCACAACCACAATTGGCGTAGGTATCGTGTTGGTGCTGGGTTCCAGAAGAGGGCAGCTGGGCACCCGGGGGAGAAGTGACCTGCCCAAGGTCACACAGCCAGGGTCAGGGGAAGATCTGGGATTTGAACCTAGGTAGTCTGGCCCCGGAGTCCTTGCTCTGAATCAGTGCTCGGGGCTGTCAGGACGACACCATGAGCTAATGCTGTGAGAACACAGAGCAGAGCCGGCACTTAGTAGGCATTTGGCACTCCCCAGGCCCGCCCTGCTTCATCTCTGCCCCCAAGTGTGCCCACCACTGTCCCTGTCCGGCCCACCTCTGTTGCTCATCCTCTCTGGCTTTGTCTGGCTCTCCCTGCTCCTGGATGTCACTCTATGTCTGCCTCCCTGTTCTTCTCTCTCCTCTGCCCTGTCTCTTGCTCTGTGTCCTTGTCCGTCCTTCTGTCCTTCTCTCTTTGCCTTCCCATCCCTTCCCCACCAGCCCCCACCACGTGGACCCTGCTGACTCGTGCTTCTGCTTTCCCCGAATCCCTGGCGCCGCTCATCATCAACGCGTCCTTTGTCTTTACAAGCCGGCCGGGTCTCTCTCCGTCTCTCCCTCCATTTATGAGCCTGTGTGTTAGTGGACAGGGCAGTGGATGGAGGCCACTCACTAGTGACCCATCTCTGCGATCACCTCATTATTTATCACTAGGGACGCCAGTGTTTCCATAAATTACCCCGACCTGGAGCTGCCCGCGCCGGAATCAATAGTCGCCTCGCGCCTAATACCCAATTATTAATAACCACGGGGGAAGGGTGGCCAGACGTGGCCAGACGTGGCACTCCAGGTCCCTGCCCGGTAGGGGGAGGGGCGGGCTGGGAGGGTGCTGGCCCCCATTCTGCAAGATGCCAGCAGAGGGCAGGAGGCGGGGCTGGAGAAGGAACCAGGGTCCCCACATTCTCTCCAGGTCTGGGCAATAGAATCTGAGACATGGTTCCACCCTGAGGGCAGAGAGAGACGCAGAGCCCCATCTTTAGGCTCCTCTAGTGTGAGGATCAGAGACCTGGCCAAGAGGTGAAACCTGCCCTTTCAGGACCCACCGGGGCCCTAGCAATAAGGCTGCACCTTCCCCACAGAAGAGAGCTATCGCAGGGCCTCATACCACAGGCAGACGAAAGGCTACCAGAGGCAGGTACTGGGCTGGGGCTTTGGTTCCACCAGGGCACCGGGGTCAGGAGGTGATTTTCCACACCCCTCCACCACTCCCTGCCCCACAACACACACTTGGAACCCTGCAGGAACATCTGGGCAAAGATCTGAATCTGTAGGAGCCAATGCTTGAGGATGGAGGCACGGCAGGAAGGTCAGGAGGAGGAGCAGGGCACCTTAAGGGGATCTACACCTGCGGAGCCTGAGGCAGGGGGCTGAGGGCGAATAGGAACGGCTGTCCATGCAGATGACGGTGGGAGAGGCAAGGCCAGAGGAGGGAGGCCAAGCCCCAGAAGACTCCGGCCTCCGAGCATCCCGACACCCAGATATACACACACCCTCAACCACTGGCTCTCCCTTCACTGCACCAGTGGTGCAGTGGACACACACACACACACACCCACCCCACAGGCACAAACCAGTGACACGAAAGCACTTTAGCACTGAAGGCATTCTTACAAAGCAGTTACAGACACACACACACACACAGACATATACACCCCCCCACACACACTTTACATGCACAAACCAGTGACACAAAAGCACTTTAGCATGGAAAGCATTCTTACAAAGCAGACAGTTACACACACACACACACACAGACACAGACACATACACACACCCCACATGCACACACACACACCCCCCACATGCACAAACCAGTGACACGAGAACACTTTAGCATGGAAGGCATTCTTACAAAGCAGACAGTTACACACACACACACAGACACAGACACATACACACACCCCACATGCACACACACACACCCCCCACATGCACAAACCAGTGACACGAAAACACTTTAGCATGGAAGGCATTCTTACAAAGCAGACAGTTACATACATACACACACACAGACAATGGGACAGAGTCACTGATAAACACAGATGGTGAGGGCACCCACACACGCCCACACATGCCCACACGCAGAAATACAAGTGCACGTTTGTGCCTGTGCACACAGACACCCCAGATACCCTCTACACACACACACACAGGCACCTACACATGCTGACACAACGCACACTTGCAGCCCATCCTGCACACACCCCCTTTTGTGCACACAGTGTGCGCATGCAGCCACGGGGCCTCTCAGGGCAGCTTTTGGAGCGAGGCTGAGGCTTCCTTCAGCTCCTCCAGAGCCCAGTCGGTTCCAACACTGCCACCGTGTGGCTGCAGGTGCACAGTGCGCAGGCCGTGAGGCTGGACCGCCTGGCCAGAGGGTAGACGGTCTCGTCCCAAATCTTGGGTCTCTCCATGGAGATGAGCCGGGCTGCCATTTGGCCATTTCCCAGTGAAACTGAACACAGTCCTGGAGAACTGGGGTCAGACAGTGCGATGGCTGGAGCCAGCTACTGTGGGCCATTGCTGTCCCTCCAGCAGGGCTGGCCCCGGGGCCTGTGTCTGCAACCCATGGATGGTGACACGTGATAAGCAGTGGCCCCCATGCTGGTGTAGGCTTAGTGCCAAGCTGCTTAAACTCTCCCAGAGAGACTGGGGTTCAATCCCAACCTGCGCTTTAAGCATTCATTCACTCATCACGGTATCAAGGCTGTAATCTGTGTCCACGTATGAGGCTAGGTTGAAATTATGGTGAGCAACGCACACAGTTGCCTTTCCTGAATGTCAGGGGGCCTAACACTGAAGTGTAACGCAACAAATATTTGTCAGGTTACACCACAGAAAAGCTCCATTCGTGTAAATCTAAAATGGTCAGCTACTGGCAGCGTTTTCATGCAAGACCCTTTGATTCACCCTGATGATGCTAAGTGTCATACAGGTTACAGAACAGGACAGTGGGGCTTAATCTGGGGAGCAGAATGGCGGGGAAGGCTTCCTTGAGAGGAACTTGACTCTAAGCTGAACTTGAAAGATGAGTAGTTATGAAGTCACTACCAGGGGTGGGAAGAGCTGTGCAAAGGCCCCGGGTGGGAGAAAACTTGCATATTGTGGAAACGAAGAGAAAGCCAATGTGCTCAGAGCCCAGCACCAATGGTGAGGCGTGCGAGTGAAGCCGGAGGGGCTGGGGAACAGGAGCTCCAGGCAGGACCCAAAGTTTAGGGCTTGGGACGATTTAGTACTTGGGACTTTTTCCCCCTTGAAGGCCCCAGGGAGAGGCTCGCTGAGGAAGGGTGGAAGCATGGGAATGCGACACTCAGCTTGGTGATTCGAAAAGCTCACTCTGGCTGCAGAGCGGAGAAGGATTGAGTGATGGGCTGGGGAACGCAGGCTGTTACCCGCATCCAGGTGAGAGATGACGGCGGGTAGAAGTGGGCGGAGCCAAGATCTTGGTCCAGCTGCTCTCTGAGTCCAGGTTTTGTCCTCTGTAAATTAGGCTGTAATTTCTATCTTGCAAAGAGGGTGAAATAAGAAAATGAATATAAAGCACTTGGAAGGTGCCTGGCACATAAGGAGTACTCAGCAAATGGTAGCTATGATTCCTCATCTTATCACCTTATTATTAGAAAGCAAAGAGGACCTGTCCCCTGCCCTCGCTGTGGGCTTCCAGTGGTCCGTGCCACTCGGGGCCAAGCTCACGGATGATGCCCAGAGCCTGCGGAGGCACAGATGTTCTCACTGTCGTTCTCAGAGGCCCTGGAGCCCTCAGGTTCCCCCTACACTCCTCAATTTAGACTCCAGGTCTCCCCAGGGATGGCCTCCCTTAGGGGAGTGGTGCTTAGGAGGACCTTGCCAAGGTTTTCTATCCTCCTAGATGCTGCAAGGAGCTGAGGCAGACACCTAGCCACACAGGCCTGCCAAGGAAGTATCATGCTCTCGTAGAGATGGGGAAACTGAGGCTCAGGGAGATTACATCACACACTGAGTAGCAGTGCTGGGATTTGAGACCACCCTGACTTCCAAAACTGTGCTTTTTAATTTTTTAATCTTAGGTGCAGAAACTTGAGTTAATCACACATCTCAGTTCCCAGCAGACTATTCATGCAAGATCTGTCTCCTGACTTGTTATTACTAAAAAAATCGATACGTGTCAGTCATTCCCAGATCCTTATTTTGCACCAGACTCGGTGACGGGACCCACGCGGGCGCATCCACAGGTGGTTCAGTGACAGGTCCTGTCCTTGGGGAGCATGTGAGCTGGTGACAGTCAACTCTGGGCAAAGAACTTCTACTCTCCTGCCCAGAGGTGCTTGGGTAAGGGATTTATCCAAGGAAAATAAGGATGAAGGTCTATAAAGGTGTTTGCATCAGAATGATAATAAAGAATATATGCCTTTCAGTGAGGAACAAATGCGTTATGATACATCAGTCTAGTGGAATATTATGCATCTATTAAAATTGGTGCCAATAGTATCCCTTTATTGATGTGGAAAGATGGCTATACTTTGTTATTCATATTTTCTAAAAAATAGGTCATATAACAGTATTCATAGAGATTTCCATTTTGAAAAACATAGATAACAGGTGCATATATTTTCTTGATTCTAAGATGCACATTTTTAAACATTTGGACATTTCTAAAATCAGGATGTGCATTGCAATTAATAGATATATTTAATGCAGTAGCTCTTTTCTCTAAAAGAGCCGTGTAATTAAATCAATGATGCATCCTACAATCAGTGTTGTCCTAGAATGAAGAGAAATATATATATACACACGCACATAGGAAAAATTCCAGGAAGCCAGCAACCCAAATGTTAAAAGTCATTAAGTCTAGGTGATTTCCACCTTCTTCACAAAACTTCTGTACTGTCTGGGTTTTATAAACTGAACATGAATTATTTTTATAATTAGAAAAAAATCCCCTAGCTCCATACTGAAAAACAAAACAAAGTCGCAGCTCAAAAAAAGCCAAATCTTCTCATACATAGCAGGCCAGAATACTTGCTAAACAGGGCCCCAGTAGCAGGGGATGGGAACCAAGGGGACTTGGCAGCCTGGTTGTAAAGGAGCTGAGCTTCCTAATGCAGGAGGGATTTGGGTAGATGAGGACAGGTTTAGACACTCAGGCCGAGGAGACAGCCTAACTTTTGATCTGGAGCATTCCTCCCAGGTCTGGAGGGAAATGGTGTGACTGAGACCAGGTAGAGGCAGTGGTGGTAGTTACAGTAAGAACCCTAGCTGACATGGATTGAGGGCTTACTCTGTGCTCTAAGCATTTCTCATGCATTTCCTTATGTAAGAAGCTGCCTTGTATGCCCAAAAAATGCCTATGTTCATGTCCTAACCCCCAGTATCTTAGAGTGTGATCGTCTCTGGAGATAAGGTCTTTAAAGAGGCCATAGGTTGAAATGACGTCACTAGGGTGGGCCCTAATCCAACATCACCGGAGTCTTTATGAGAAGAGGAGATCAGGGCACACACATCAACAGAGAGAAGACCACGTGAAGGCACGGGGAGAAGACAGCCATCCGCAAGCCAGGAATAGAGTCCTCAGAAGGAACCAACCCCCACCGGCACCTTGACCTCAGCCTTCCAGCCTTCAGAATAGTGAGAAAATAAATTTCTGTTGTTTAAGACACCCAGTCTGTTGCTCTTTGCTATGACAGCCCTAGCAAACTAATATACTTCTTTACCCCACAACAACCCCGGGGGGTGGGTGTTTCAGTTACCTCTTGCTACGTAACAGGCTGCCCCAACACTTAGTGGCTCAAGATGTCAATAATAGTTGGCTTTGCGCTGAGCTTGGTAAGGTCAGCTTCTCTAAGCTCCGCATGGCATTGCTGGGCAGATGACATTCAGGATGGCCCGTGCATGTGACTCCCGTGGCAAGCTGGTGCTGTGAGCCAGACACCTACTGTGGCCTCTCCAAGTCGCTGCTTGGTCTCCTCACAGCATGGCCACTGGATTCCAACAGTGGGCATCCCAAGAGAGTCTGATGAAGTACGTGGCATTCCTATGACCAGGCCTTGGGAGTCATGCAGCATCACTGGTGCTACATCTATGAAGGCAGTGACAAAAGTCCTCCCAAGTTCAGGGCAAGGGACCACTGTCCCCACTATCCCCTGGGAAGAGTGTCTATGCTCTTGTAAGAAGAGCTTGTGGGATGGGATGTATATTGTGGCTGACATCTTTGGAAAATGCAGCCGTTATGGTAGGTACTGTAGCTATCCCCATATTACAGGTGAGGAAATGCAGGTGGAGAGAGAATTTAAGGGACAGCCTGAGATCGTGCAGCTTGTAAGTGGTGGCGTTGTGTGGGTTGGTGCTGGATCATGAAAGGCCTTGAATGCCAAATCCAAGGTTAGGTTTAAAGTCTGTGGACGATAGAGAGCCAGTGAGCTTTTGGAAGCAGAGAATGAGATCCTTAGGTCTGCGTTCAAGGAAAATTGCTCTGGCTGCAGGATAGACAAAGGAAGAAGGGTAATCTGGAGGCAAGAGGAGGCTGGGCCACAGTGCTGGGGAGGAGACGTGGACCAATCCAGGGTGGCGCTTGGGGGCTGGAGGGAAGGGCCTGGTTGCTGCTGCTTCTAGGCACGAGGGCCTCCGGATGGTGAGTAGCCCCTACCCCACTCCTCTGCGAACCCGCTGAGGTCCCCACTCCCTTGGCTCCCCAAGATCCACTGCCTCATAAGATACCTGTGGGAGGCTCCACCAGACCCTCCATCTTCAAGGTGTCTGTCGAGGGACCTACTGGGTTTGATCTCACTGCACAAAGCCAGCATATAACAGGTCCTTAGTATTTTCCAAATGAACAAATGATGAGTGAATGAATTAAATGAGTGGGAGACAGGCCATCAAAGAAAACTGATAAACTAAGGGAGAAAAAAAGGCAAATGCACCCTAACCATGCACCTTCATGGACTCACAGATTTGGGGAGACTAACTGCGTGGTGACTAGAAGCATGGCCAGAAAATGGGGTGGAGGGGGGCAGGAGTTTGAGAGGCCTCCAGAAGCTGTCACAGGAGAAAGACCTGAGCCCGGATGGGGCTGAGCCCTGATTGGATGTAATGAGAGTCCAACGCAGCTGTTCCACCAATAAGGCAATCAGCTCCCTCAGCTGGGTCTGAAAAGGCGAGATTCTGCATAGGAAGCCATGCAGGTTCGAATCCCTGCTCCTCAACCCGCTCCTGCGACATGTCGAGTGCAATCTTTCTCTGCAGTTTTCTCAGCTGCACCGTGGGGGTGAGAGCAGCGCAGCCCTCCTCGGGTGGAGATGCAGACCTGGAAGGCGCTGGGTGAAGAGCACCAGCTCCGGTCAGGCTGGAATTAGGGGCTACTGGGGACTCCTGGTCCGGGCCCTGGCCCCACAGTGGCATGTGCTAGAGTAATGGTCCGCTCACTTTTCTTCCCTGCCACTGGACTGGGAGCTCCCGACTGGCAGAGACTGTGTTCCAGGGCTCAGCCTGGGCCTGGCAGGAGGAGAGCTCGGGAAGCTCCGGGGTGTTAGCTTCGGGAACCGGTGCACTTTTCTAGGGAGCTGTTCACAAAGGGACACAGGGCATGGAGGGGCAGCCCGGCCTCCACATTCTCATGCAGCCTGCCCCATTGGCAGACCCTGTCTGGATGCCAGCCAGGTAGCCCGGGGCCACAGAGACCCCACAGCAGAGCCATCAAGGCCTATGGGAAACAGGTCAGAGGCGAAGGAGGGACTTCCAGCAGCCAGAGAGAGAGGAGGCGGGGAGGGGACATGTGGGTGGACAGAACACCTACAGCATGCCAGGCGGAAGTCATGTTCTCAACCCCATTTTACGGATGGGGAAAGTGAGGCTCAGAAGAACCATTCCAGCTAATGAGTGCTTTCAGCCCAGACCTCTCTGATTCCAAAATTGTGAGCTTTGTCCTGGATTACTCCCCGGAGACTTTGAGGAGGGGAAGGAGAGAGACATGGGCAAGGGGCGGGGTGGGCGAGTGGGCCCTCCCCGGCAGCAGAATTTCGGGGCCAGAGAATGGCCAGCTGTCATCTCCGGGTCCTTGCATCCTGGGTTCTGGGCCTCAAGCACCTCTGCTTGGTCTCCCCCTGGGTTTGGCCCCCAAGTTTCCTCTGAGGGACTTTCCTTCTGGGTCCACCATTCAGATCAACCTAGGCTGACGGAAAGCCAAGAAAAAGCAGATTTCTCTCCTGTGTGCTCGAGGGACAGAGATGGTGGGGGTCACGGCATCCTGGAGGATGGGGCCAGTCAAAAGATCCTTGTGAGTGAACACCAGTGAGCCAGGATCACAGGACAGGCTGGTGGCTCCCACACTCCTGCCTTCTCTCTGGGGCTAGATTCACTTTCAGATTCCAGGGCCCACACCCATGTGTCCCAGCACCACCTGGAAGGAATTCTGAATAGTCCCACGGGTTCCCGGACCATGGGCTGGGCTTTGGGCTCAAGCTGAACTCATCCCGTCTTTTGCCTCATGTTGTCTTCACCCCGCTGGGATCCCTGCTGGTCACCGCTCGGCTTTTTGCCTGCCCTGGTCAGAACAGGGAGTCATCTGGTGCCAGCAATAGGCAACAGAATTGGCCACGCTGTCCTAAGGCCATCAGCAGCCCCGCAGGGCCCCAGCCTTGCTCATGCCCTTTCCAGCTGGCTCAGCTCAAGGCCAAGCTCTCACAGCCCTTTGGACACTGATTCAAACAGCTCCTCGTCCTGCAGCCTGGCCTACAGCCAGTCCAGGTCCTGGAAAATCCCCCTCCAACTCCCCCAAATCAGCGTGTCCAGAGCCCCCATAGCCTGCCTTTCCCCAAAACCTGCCTCCCCTGATTTCTGTTGGATTTGACATTCGCCCTGTGGCCCAGACTCCCAGGACCCCCCGCAGTCCTGCCTGGGGACCCAGCCCGGGTTCCAGCTGGCTGGCGAGCCCAGTCAAGCATCACCGCTCCCGCGACATCCCTGAGTGACAGGAAACAACTCGCTCCTTCCAAGAGGCGAAGCTCTGACAAACACTCACTAGGAAATAATAAAGTGGCAAAATAATTCTGCATCGGACACACTTACCAGAGCAGAAAGCGTCTGCGGAGGAGACAACATCTTGTACCATCTATCTTCCTTAAATCCCCACGCTGTGACAAAGTGGAGGGCGAAATCATGATGAATGATCGGACACATTTAGCCAGTACCTGTGCTCTGTAACGAGCGTGGCCCAGGAAAGGGGCCCTAATGAAGATCTGTGCCCCCGCCTCAAACCGGGCCTCGTCGGAAACAAGTCTTTATTACGAAATTGGCGCCTGGTTTTCATACCACGCAGGATGGAGGCACGAGGTGTGACATGAATTAACGCTGGCACCTGCAGGGTCAGCCCAGCCCTCGCTGGCGGTACAGAGACAAACGGGTTCGGCTCCTGCCACCACCCTGCGTCTGGTTGACAAGGCGCCAGTCGCCTTCCGATTGTGCGGGAACACGCCTCGGTTTTGTTCCTCCCCGGCCCGCCATCATTTATTCTGCTGCCTCATTTGAATATGATGAATACTGTAGTCCTTTATTTGTTCACAACAACCAAATAATTGTAGATCCGTGGGCTTCGGGGCAATTAATCACATTTTTCCCTCCACCAATCCACTATAAACATGACATTGAACAATAAAGTACATTAACCTCTGCTTTGCACAAAACTTTGCTTATTTAAACACCACAAGGTTATTTGTTTTCCTTCTTGCCAGGCCCCTGCCATGAAGAAAAGGTAGTGGCAAGAGAAGGCCCACCTCATACTGGGTAACCACACCGGCCCAGCCCGCCCCAGCTCAGCCAGGCCTGGGGCCTAGTGTCAGGGGCGAGCAGGTGTGGCTGCAGGCCCTGCAGTGGGCATCCTGGCAGGACCCGAGTCTGTGTGTGTATACATGTGTGTATGCGTGTGTATACGTTTGTCGTTTGTGTGTGTGTGCACAGCTGCCACTATGTGCATACTTGTGTGAATGTGTCTCCATTTCACATGTGTTCCTGTGCATACATATGTTTATATATGTCTGGTCTCAGAATAGAGGCTCTGAGGACAAAGTCTAAGTGTGTGTGTGTGTGTGTGTGTGTGTGTGTACTCCTAAGCGTTCTTGTGTGCACACGTGTGGCCATTTTAAAATATGGCTGCAAATTCTTTCACATCCTTCCCATCAGGAGGTGGGATCTATGTCCTCCGCTCCCTGAATCAGGGTGGACTTGTGACTGCTTTGACCACAACTCACTGAGGTCAAAAAAGGCCATCCAGCCTCCACCTTGTTCACGGGAATGCTTACTCTTGGATGTCCTGAGCTGCCATTTAAGAAACCCAGCTACTCCGAGGCTACCACTCAAGAGAGGCCACATGGAGAGGCCCTGAGACCTTAAGGAGAAAGCAAGAAAGAGAGAAAGAGAGAAAGAGAGAGAGAGAGAGACAGAGAGAGAGAGAGAGAGGAGACCTGATGAGCACCCAGCCATTCATGACATCCCAGCCCAAGTGCCAGACATGTGAGCAAAGACACAAAGACATCTCCAGCCATTCCATTCTTCCCCACAGAGGATCCAGACACGGTGTGGCAGGGACAGGCCATTTCCACTGTGTCCTGCCTGAATTCCCACCCCACAGAAGCCATAAGCATAGTAGAATGGTATTGCTTTGAGGTACCAAGATTGGGGTGGCTTGCTATGTAGCAATAGATAATAGATTATGGGGCTGAAAGTCTGTGCAATGTGTGTGCGTGTGCATGCGTGTGGGGGGTGTACATGAGCAAGTGCCGTATGTGACCAGTACATATATGTGCACAGCGCATCCAATCCTTCACTCAGCACTTTACTGAACACCTGCCGGCCCAGGCTTTTTCTAGGCATGTGGGACACATCAGTGACCAAAGCAAAGGCCATGTCCTCATGGAACCTGACTCCTAACAGATGGAGACAGATGATAAATCATAAACCTAAGGAAATAAAGTTAAATCAGATGGCATGTTATAAGGCAATAACTACTATGGAAAAAATGAAAGTCAGAGCTCGGTGTGGGGACCAAGAGAGCCGGGGACTTGGTGGAGGGGTCACATTTTTCTACAGGGTAGAAAGGGAGAGGGCTCTTTGAAAATATATCATTGGAAAAATCCTTAAAGGGCATGAAAGAGTTTGTGTATAGGTTTAATTATGCCCCGCAAATTATTCCCCACCACTAAATGTTAAATTTCTAACCTTCAGAACTTCAGAATGGAAAAATGTAATTTGGAAATAAGGTTGCTGCAGATACAGTTAGCTAAGGCCGTACTGGAATAGGGTGGCACTTAATCTAATGTAACTGGTCCTTGTAAAGAGGAGAAGAGACACGGAGATAGAGACACACAGGGAGAAGACCATGTGAAGACAAAGCAGAGATGGGAGGGATGCGTCCAGGTGGCAAGGAACACCAAGGGCTGCCAGCAGATTCCAGAACCTGGAGCTGGGTATGGTGGCTCATGCCAGTAATCCTAACAGTTTGGGAGGCCAAGGCAGAAGGATCGCTCGAGCCCAGGAATTGGAGGCCAGCCTGGGCCAACATGGCGAGAACCTGTCTCTACAAAAGATTAAAAAATTAGCTGGGCACAGTGACATGCACCTGCGGTCCCAGCTACTTGGGAGGCTGAGGCGGGAGGATGGCTTGAACCCAGGTATTCGAGGCTGCAGTGAGCCAAGATTTTGCCACTGCACTTCAACCTGGGCAAGAGAGCACAGCCCGGTCTCAAAACAAGAAACAAAGGAGGAGGAGTTAAGGGGAGAGGAGGATCACCCCCATAGATACATTCCAGGAAATCTGGCCTGGCAGACACCTGGATCTTGGACTTCCAGCATCTGGAACTGTGAGACGGTAAATCCCTGTTGTTTTAAGTCATCCAGTTTGTGATGCTTTGTCACTCCACCCCAGCAGACTAATACAGCGAGTGATATGGAGATCACGAGAGGAACAGTCTGGATGGGAGGACCAGCCGGTGTGAGGGCCCCGCAATGGGCAGAGCAGCAGGTTCAAGGATCAACAAAGAAGCGGGTGCGTAGGGGAGAGAGGTGGAAACTCGGGTGAGCCAGGCGACAGGCTGATTCACACAGCCTAGGGCATTGCAGGGACCCGGCTTTCACTGTGGGTGAAACAGAACTTGGCAAGGCTCTGAGCAACGTATTTTCTAACCAGGATTGAAAAGGCTCTCTCTGGGGCTTTGAGAATAGACTCTGGGGATGAGGGCAGAGTACGGAGAACAATTAGGAGCCTGTTGTAATAATCCAGTGGTCCGTGTAGTGGCTTGGACCAAGTGGTGGTGGTGGCGGTGGTAAGAGGTGGTTTATTATGGATATATTTTGGGGGTCTAGGCAACAGGACTCCCTGATACATTGGAATGCGGGGTGTGAGAGAGAAATCAAGGAGGATTCCAAGATACCTGGCTTCAGAAACTGGAGGGAGAGAGTCCTGAAGCCAGAATGGAGAGGGCTGTGGAAGGAGCAGATGTGGGATTGGGATAGACCGGTATATGTGTGTATATATATATCACCACATGCATTTATGTGTACGTGAGTGTGCATAACTGTGTGTGTGTGTCTGCATGTATCTTTGGATGCATTATGCACTCAGATGGGTCTGGGCACTTTTGTATGTATCTACTGATAGACATTTTTGACTTTAAGAAGAATTTAGGCCAGGGATGGTGGCTCACACCTGAAATCTCAGCAATTTAGGAGGCTGAGATGGGCAGATGACTTGAGGCCAGGAGTTCGAGACCAGCCTGTCCAACATGGTGAAACCCATCTCTACTAAAATACAAAAATTAGCTAGCCATGGTGGTAGGCACCTGTAATCCCAGATACTCAAGATGCTGAGACAGGAGAATCACTTGAGCCTGGAAAGTGGAGGTTGCAGTGAGCCAAGATCACTCCAGTGCACTCCAGCCTAGGCTACAAAGCGAGACTCCTTCTCAAAAAAAAAAAAAAAAAAAAAAAAAAAGAGATTAATAAAAAAAAAAAAAAAAAAAAAAAAAAAAAAGTGGAATCTAAATAAGTATCTGCAATGTGTTTGCATATGTGTGTGCATTTATGTGACTTTTTGTAGTGTGTGTGCCTAAGGAGTGTATGTGTGTATCCGTGGAAGGGTGTGTGTGTGTGTTTGTGTATGTGTGAGAAGTGCTCTGGAGGGACAGTACAAGGAGGCAGGTCCCCTGCCAATGGACTTGTCTTGGGTGATGGGAGGGAGGTGGGGTTTACATATGTAGGGCTGCACTCAAAAATCTTTTGATGCCAGACCCCAGGACAGGGAGAATCTGTTCATCCAGGTTCTCATCGAGGAGGAGGTGCTGAAAGAGAGGTAGGCCTCCCAAGGATGAGGGCAGAGCTCTCATCCTTGAAAGAAAGAAAGAAAGAGAGAAAGAAAGAGAGAAAGAAAATTAGCAAGGCATGGTGGCACATACCTGCAGTCCTAGCTTTTCAGAAGGCTGAGGAGGGAAGATCTCTGAGCTTGGGAGTTTGAGGCTGCAGTAAACCATGACCATACCACCTGCACTCCAGCCTGGGTGACAGAGCAAGACCCTGTCTCTAAAAGAAAGAATGAAAGAGTTAATTATTTGGGAAAAAAATGTCCCCAAAGAATAATAAACTCTGATAAGCGATGATGAAGTTCTTCACAAAGAGAAGCTATCTAATGTACACTCCCTCAGCTCACAGCTGCCAAACATCTTAGCTATAGGATCTGTGCCCATACTATACTCTCTTTGCTTCCCACCAGGCTGAACAGAGGAGCTTCCCCTACCTATCTCTGAGGTACCCCCTCTCTCCTAAGGGAAACTCATTCCATCTATCGATCACTGTGGCCCTCACTGCAGCTGCCAGGTTGGGCACAGTATCATTGCTAGAGCAGATTAATAAAGCCTCAGGTGCATGCTATGTGACCATTCATCTTATGAATGCATTCTTTTCTATTCCAATCAAAAAAAGGATCTGAAACAGATTTCAATAGTTATTTGTAGTTTTGTAGTTTTGCCCAGGGGTTATGTTAACTCTTCCATCCCATCACAAAATTGTCCAAGGAGATACAGACTGCCTCCAGATTGCAAAGAATATCACACTGATCTGTTACATGCTGATACCGACAAGCAAAAAGTGCTAGCTCAATGGAGGTCTTGGGAAGACACAGGCACACCAGAAGGTGCACATGTATTTATAATTAGTGCCAATGATATTATATAACGTTACCATTCTCTTACTAATTGCTTTTCAATTGGCACTGTGTTTTTAAGATTGATCCATGTTGCTATGTGTACATATATGATCCTTTGCTTCACGATAATAGTGGGGGCCAACTCAGATGGCTACTGTCTGTCCTTCTCCCACAAATCTGCAATAGAAATCCTTGTAGATTTGCCAATGTGCAGCTGTAATTTCTTTGAGTCGTAGGGTACCTATGCACTTAATTTGCATAAGCAGTGTGGAATCACTCTCCAAAAAGACCTTACCAATTTACGCTCCCATCAGCCATGTGTGAGGAATCCTATCTTCCTCATTTCTGCCATTAATTGGTATTACTCAGCTTTCTAGTTTTTGCCAGTCTAAGGTGTAAAGTGATATCTCGTTTTAATTCGCATTCTCTGACTACTAATGAGTTTGAGCATCACTTCATGGGCTTATTAGCTTTGGGGGTTTCCTTTTCTGTAAATTGCCTGTCATACCATTTGCCCATTATTCTGCTGGAGTTGATGTCCTCTTTTTGTTGCTTTGCAGAGTGCCTTGCATATTCTAGGTGTTAATCCCTTGACAATTTTAGACTTAAAAAAATATTAACTCTATCATCTGACTCTTAATTGGTCCACATTTTTTTGTGTTAAATACAATTTCTTAATTTTGATATAATCAAATTCAGCAAATTTGTGCACTGTGGCTTGTGCTTTTGAAGTTTTGTTAAACAAGCCTCCTTCCATTTCCTAAGCCCAAATGGATCCTTCCACATTTGTGTCTATTAACCCTATGATTTTTAACTTTTACATTTATGTATTTAGTCTACCTAGAGCCCCCCATTGTATGTGAGGCAAAACAGGGGTCCAGTTATAGTTTTCTTAGTAGACTGAGCCAGTTTTTCCTATTTTACGTGCAAAACAATCCTCCTTTATCCCTGTTAAGTTCCCATAGGTAAGTCTTTGGTCTTTGGGTTCTCCATTTTTGTTTCATTGATATAATTTGTCTATTCATAGTAATTAAAAATTGTGGTGTAATTAAAAACACCAAAGTTTTTAATTACTATGGCTTTATAGTAGTTCTCAATATTTGGTGGGGAAAGTTATCCACCCTTCATTCTTCTTTTTTTTTTAAGTTGACTTAGTTCTCCACGGAACTTCCATTACTACACATAATTTTTAGAGTAGATTTTCCAGTTTTCTTAAAGACACACATACAAATGTAATTATTATTGGGATGGCAGTGAATTTATGAATCAATCTGAGGAGAGTTGACTTAATTATGATATTAAGTCATCCTATCCAAGAGATACCAATTAATCAAGATTTGAAGTTCAACTCATGGAGGTCTAATATGTTCTTGGTTTAATTCTCAAATACTTTGTAATTTAATGCCCTTATGATGATATTTTATTTTTATTACATTTACTTACGCTTAAAATTTATTATAATTTCTTACAATTACATATTTGTCATCCTTTTTCTACTGAATTTTAAAATTATATTTTCTAGCTGGTTATTGCTGCTGTAGAAAATCCTATTGATTTCTGTAGGTTAATCTTGTACCTGGGCAACCTTAGCTGAATTCTCATATTCATTCTAATGATTGGTCTGTAAGTTCTTTTGGTACCCATCTAGATGGGTTACATATCTACAAATAATGACAGTTTTACATCTTTTCTTACCAGACTCCTTAATCTTCCTTCATTCCTTGTAGTATTTCCTGGAATCTGTAATACTATATTAAACCATATCAGTTATGAGATTCTGAGGTCTTAAAGCTATATGTCTGAAGTTTATTTGTTACATGTATTATTTACTTGATGATGTAGAAACTTTATTAATTTTTTTCTATTCCAAGTTTCATAAGTTTTTATAATCATAAAAGGTATTCAATTTTATCAAATGCTTTTCTGCATTGACATTATCATATATTATTTTTCTCCTTCTCTTAATATATTGAATTAAATGAAAACATCTTCTGATGTTGAATTCATTCAACATTCCTTGAATAAGGTGTATTATTTTTAATACACTGCCAGATTCAGTTAGCAAACATTTTGTTTAGAATTTTTCCAACTATGTTTATAATAGGGCTACAGTTTTCTTTATTTGCATGGTCATCATCTGGCTTTGGAATCAGGATTGTATTAGCTCCACCAAATTAGCTGGGAAGACATTTTTATTTTTATATTTTCTGAGAGAAACTGGAATAAAATAGAAAATAAATATTCCTTAGATGTTTAGTTGAATTTGTATGTAGAACCATTTGGGTCTAAGTTTTTGCCTTCTCCCATGATTGTGAGGCCTACCCAGCCACATGGAACTGTGAGTCCATTAAACCTCCTTTTCTTCCCAGTCTCAGGTAGGTCTTTATCAGCAGCATGAAAACAGACTAATACATTACATGTTGAAATGATACCATTTTGAGCATACTAGATTACATCAAATATATTATTAAAATTAATTTTGCATGTTTGCTTTTACTTGTTAACATGACTACTAGAAAATACAGAATTATGGCTTGCATTTGCAGCTCACATCGTATTTCTTTTGGACAAGACTGCTTTAGACTTTTTATATTTTAATTTGCTGTTACAATATGACAAAATCTGTTCTCAATGACTTCCTTCCTACTCTCTGAACCTCTTCTCTTGCTTACCCCTAGGCTTCTTTCCCCATTGGATTTGTTTTCTGGATGTTTTCTTTCAGCATTAAACTTCTGGAATGAGTCTTGTGAATAAGGATTAAATCCTTCAGGACTTAGACCCCTCACACAATTCATCCTTCAGCATCACCTTTTTTGAACTTACCTCCAGCTGGCATTTTTGGGGGGTGCCACATCCCAGTGTTGCCAGTGATTCTCAGATTTGCTTGCCCAGAGCCTGCTCTGGATGGAGTATGTAAAATTTTTAGAGATGTGGGGGTTCTGTGGTTCAGAGTGCCTCTCAACAGTCCATCTTCACTTCCGGTGCTCCTGATTCATAGCTGCCACCCTGTCCAGTACTTCCTGGCACTCCCGGGAGTTTGGCTATATCTGCTCTTAACACTGTTGTTCACAGAGAATCTTCATCATTTAGTTTTATTGAAGAGATTACCTGTGGACTTTTTTTCCTTTTGCTGTTCTACTGATTTTCAGGAAATGTTTTGGTGTAATTAAAAAACTATACTGCTGCCACAATCTCAGTATGACTAGAATTCCTTCACTTGCTATATTTAATTTTGTAAACTATGTGGAATTAATTTTGATGAAAATGTGAACTGGAAATCTTATTTTTCATGTTTTTAAAGCAATTCTACTTCTTATTATGAAACTTGCATGTACATATTGAAGAAAGCATACAATATAGACAAGCAAAAGGAAACAAAATAAAATTTAATTATAATCTTCCCACACAGAGAGAATCATTTTAACAGTTCAATCTATATGCTTCTAGGAGATTTAGTATCATTATTTACGAAACAGGGGAAATACCACATTTTATTGAATCTAATACGCAATCAATTGTAAGAATTACCTTTTGTTGCCATCAAGAGAAAAAATACAGCTAATGAAATTAGAGACACTTGTAATTTTAGGTATATTGATATGTAAAACTTTGTTAATCTTCAAATCAAATAAAAGTTATAGTAATGACCTTACAGGACTGTTATAGAGATCAAATGGTATAACGTATATAAAGTATGACAAATGATAACTATCATCATTCCATCATGTTAATATACTGAAATTGATCTATCCAACCTTCTGTTGTTGAACATCTAGGTTATTTCCAACTATTAGCTACTATAAACATTAATAGTTTATAAGTAAATAAATGCAAATGATCGCCAAATATAAAGCATTAAATCTTAACACTAATTGGGAAATGCAACTCAAAACAGTGATAACATACCATTTGCCCTCTTTGAATTAACAGGATTTCTTCAAGTGAAAGAAAGATTGAGTGAGCCTCAATGTCTAACAATAGAATGTAATTAAATAAATTGTGATGCAATGGTATTCTCAGCCATTTAAAAAAAAAAAGATGATATACAAAGATGAACAATTTATAATATCAAAAGCTCCAACTCTTTTTTTTTTAATCCCTCCCCTAGCCCTTTACCCACCGACAGGCCCCAGTGTGTGACGTTCTCTCCCTGTGTCTACGTGTTCTCACTGTTCAACTCCCACTTATGAGTGAGAACATGTAGTGTCTGGTTTTCTGTTCCTGTGTTAGTTTGCTGAGAACGATGGTTTCCAGCTTCATCCATGTCCCTGCAAAGGACAGGAACTCATCCTTTTTGTGGCTGCATAGTATTCCATGGTGTATGTGTGCCAGATTTTCTTTATCCAGTCTATCATTGGTGGGCATTTGGGTTGGTTCCCAGTCTTTGCTATTGTGAATAGTGCCACAATAAACATATGTGTGCATGTGTCTTTATAGTAGAATGATTTATAATTCTTTGGTTATATACCCAGTAATGAGATTGCTGGGTCAAATGGTATTTTTGATTCTCGATCCTTGAGGAATCACCACACTGTCTTCCACAATGGTTGAGCTAATTTACACTCCCACCAACAGTGTAAAAGCATTCCTATTTCTCCACATCCTCTCCAGCAACTGTTGTTTCCTGATATTTTAATGATCGCCATTCTAACTGGTATGAATGATATACCAGAATGGTATCTCATTGTGGTTTTGATTTGCATTTCTCTAATGATCAGTGATGCTGAGCTTTTTTTCATATGTTTGTTGACCACGTAAATGTCTTCTTTTGAGAAGTGTCTGTTCATATCCTTCTCCCACTTTTAGATCAGGCTGTTTTTTTCTTGTAAATATTTTTAAGTTCCTTGTAGATTCTGGATATTAGCCCTTTGTCAGATGACTAGATTGCAAAAATCTTCTCTCATTCTATAGGTTGCCTGTTCACTCTGATGATAGTTTCTTTTGCTGTTCAGAATATCTTTAGTTTAATTAGATCCCATTTGTCAATTTTGGCTTTTCTTGCCATTGCTTTGGGTGTTTCAGTCATGAAGTCTTTGTCCATGCCTATATCCTGAATGGTATTGCCTAGGTTTTCTTCTAGGGTTTTTATGGTTTTAGGTTTCACATTTAAGTCTTTAATCCATCTTGAGTTAATTTTTGTATAAGGTGTAAGGAAGGGGTCAAGTTTCAGTTTTCTGTATACGGCTAGCCAGTTTTCCCAACACCATTTATTAAATAGGGAATTCTTTACCCATTGCCTGTTTTTGTCAGGTTTGTCCAAGATCAGATGATTGTAGACATGTGGCATTATTTCTGAGGCCTCTGTTCTGTTCCATTGGTCTATAAATTTGTTTTGGCACCAGTACCATGCTGTTTTGGTTATTGTAGTTTTGTAGTATAGTTTGAAGTCAGGTAGCATGATGCCTCCCAAAAGCCACAACTCTTAATGAAAACATAGCTATACATATCTCTGTACTAAGTAATAGGAGATAAAAGAAGAAACAAATAGAAACACATTAGTAGTGGAAGATTTTAATTCAATTCTCTAAGTTCATGACATCCACATAAAAAGTAATAATATAAAAGACCTAAAAACATAGCTAATGAGCTAAGTCTTATATAATCACATTGACTATCATCAAAAATACTGACTATACATTCTTTTCTAGTGCTTCTGTTGATTCACAAAATTGATCATATATTTGTTCAAAATGAAAACAAAAGTAGGAATAATTCGACAATAGTCTCTGATCACAGTAAGACTAAAAATTAATTCTAATACCCAAACACATAAAAAAATTTTATCTGTAAAATTTAGAACTCTCAAACAACTCTTGGGTCAAGAAGAAATTAAACCCCAAACTGGAAAGTGTTTAGAATAGTGAAAATCCTGAATATTAGCTCCATGAGGAAGATTCATAGCCTTTGAGCACTCAGAGGAAAATTCATAGCCTTTGATATCATATTTATGATTAAGAAAGGATGAGCAAAAATGCTCCAAGTATTTAACCTAAGAAATTAGGGGGGAAAAAAAACTAAAGAAAATCAAAAGGAAGGAATCATAAAGAGAAAATCAGATATCAGTAAATTAGAAAAGAGAAAAAAGATAGCACCACTAAATCCAAGTGCCAATTCTTTGGGGGTAAAAAGAATATATCAGTAGTTTGAATATGCAAAATAATAATGACAATTGGAAAACAAATACAAATAAAGAGACAATTATAAGCACTGCAAGAGATTCTTTGTTCAACTTTATGTAAATAAATTTGAAAACTAAAAGAAGTCAATATTTTTATTACGTAGAAATAATTGATCAAAACTGACTCCAGAAGAGAAAGAAATAATGTACAGACAAATGACCACAGAGAAAATATAAAATGGTGTTGGAGATTTATTCATCTTCTCAAAAATAGCCCTGTCCAGACAGTTCTACAGAAGAATTACACTAATTATTTAAGGAACAGATAATTCCAATGGTACTTAAACTGTTCCGGTGCTACTTTTAAAAAGATATTTAAATTGTTTTTGTGATATTCAAATAGTTTTGAAACAAAACTATTTGACCCCCAAAACTCAACAAAGAGACACACACATACACCCCACATGCAAAAAAACACTTGTGAATATTAATACAAAAGTCCAAATTAAAATATTAAAAGAAATATGGCAGTACTTCAAAACAAAATAAAAGTAATGTACTATGACTGAGTGAAGTTTACTACAGTAGTACAAGAATGGTTCATTATTTTAAGATCAATTAAAATCAATATTTTAAATCTATCATCTATTCTGTAATAAGTCAAGTATAGTAACATGCTAATGGTAGAATGCAGGTAGTAGCTATATGTTTGTTCATTAACATTCCTTCAATTTTGGTACATGTTTGAAAAATTTCATAATAAAATGTTGGGAAAATATCTATTAATTCATCATATTAATAGGTCTAAGGAGATGGCTTATGGCATCGTCTTCATAAACACCAAAAAGACATTTGAAAAAATTCAATGTAGATTCTTAATTTTTAAAACATTTAATAAAATAGAAAGAAATAATTATTTCTTTAGCACATAAAATAGATTCATCTCAACCCATTAGCCTTAGTTGATACTTTTATTAGGAAAAAAATAATTTATGCTTAATGCTTAATGGGAAAAACACTACAAGCATTCCCATTAAAGTCAAGATAGAACAAAAATGTCCAATATTACTCTATTGGACTATTATTTAGCATTGTTCTGGAAGAAATAATCAATGTAATTAAAGAAAGACATTAGAGGTATGAAAATAAGAAAGTGGGATATTAAATATCTTATTTGAAGATAATATGATTGTATAGCTGGAAAACCCAAGGGACTCAACTAAAAAACTATTATAAACAATAAGATGGTTCAATAATGTGTCTGGCAACAAAATTAAAAGGAGGATCAAGAGTATATATGTACTATTCATACACATATGCACATATTCAGTATTTTATCACAATGAGATATTCAGTAGTTTTATCATAATGAGATAAAATATTCAGCATTTTATCATAATGAGATACTCATAATGAGAAATGTGTAATAGATATGTGAATAAAGTCTTGAGAAGACTGAATGAGAACTATCTAAGAATCAGATTCTGAGGGCCACACATGATGACTTTAACAATGGAAAGTTATTTTATGTTCTTAGGTAGGAAGATTCAGTATAAAGTTTCAGTTCTTTTTAAATTAATTTACAATGTATCAAAATGTCAACTGTATAGTTTAATGAAACCAACCAATTCTAAAGTTCAGATAAAAACAAAGAAACCAAAATAAGAAACTTAAATGCCAAGAAATCAGGGGAAAATAATGCACCTAAGAATAAAACTCATTGTCAGGCTGTAACATGTAGAACAGTGCAGTCATGGTACAGCATCAACAGTGGTTTGGTGTACAATAGAGATGGCATTTCAAATAGGGGCAGGGAATATCGATCATTCAACAATAGATCTTGAGATAACCGAGCAGTCATCTGGGGGGAAAAAAGTTGAATCCCTACTTTGTACTTTACATGAAAATAAATTCCAGGTTGGGTGTGGTGGCTCACGCCTGTAATTCCAGAGCTTTTAGGAGGCAGGAGGATCCCCTGAGGCCAGGAGTTCGAGACCAGCCTCTGCATCATAGGGAGACACCCATCTCTACAAAAAACAATACAATTAGCAGGGCATGGTGGTGCGCATCTATAGTCCCAGCTACTCAGGAGGCAGGAGTAGGAGGATCTCTTGAGCGCAGGAATTTAAGGTTACAGTGAGCTATGATTGTGCCACTGCACAGCAGCCTCAGCAACAGAGAGAGACCCTGTCTCTCTAAAACAAACAAACACCCCAAAACCAGCAAAATAAATTTTGGTGGCTCAGATATTTAAACATGGAAAATGAAACCATAAGCTTCAGGAGACTGTTCTTGTAATCTTGGAATGGCAAAAGAAACCCAGAAGCCATAGGAAGATTTATAAATACAACTGTATTTTTTAACATTTGTAAAGCAAACACCAGAAGAAGTTAAATCCCAAGAAACTGCAAACTAGATGGAATTATTTGCAACTCATAAAACAAATGAAGCATTCCTGAAAATTGAAAAGAATAAGAGCAACCCCAAGAGGGGGGAAATGTGCAAAGGCTCCAATGCATACATTTCTCAAAGGGTGTGATATGGCCCCCAAGAGAGCAAAAATTGCTTCTTGAGGGACAAAGTATCTTAGACACTGCAATGATCTGTGGTCCTCCAAAGCTGTTGTCTTAATTCACTTATTTTTCCAGATGAGTTTTAGAATAAAATCCCATGTGTGTTACTTGGAGTTTCAAAAATTCTTGGATTAATTAGGGGAGAATTAACATCTGCAGAAAATCTGCAGTCAACAACTCTCATTCTGGAACATTTCTTGCTGATTCTCAGGTATTTCTCATTCACTCAAGCCTCCTTGTATGTAAAGTTTTATGGCTCTTCCCACATAGGTCTGCACATATGTTTTAGTTGTTTAATAATTTGGGTTGCTTTTTTGAATTATATTTTTATCCCAATACTACTTTATATATTTTTGTTCCTGCCATATTTATTTTATAAACTGCTACTTTACCAAATCATATTAGTTTTTTACATCTTACTACTCCACTTTTTTTAATTTTCAAAACAAAATATCATTATTGTTTTATGGATATAAAAGTCCTACACATTCATCATTTTAAAATGCAAAGAACTTAGAAGAGTAGAAAGTGAAAGCACCTCAGTAAGTCTACACTCTGGGTAACCACAATTTCTTATTAGCTCTAAGTATTTTTCAGTTAATTATCTGGAATTTCCCAGATAGAAAAATTGAAAAAAAAATAATTTTTTATTAATTATAAAATTATAATTAATGAGAATTAATTATAATTCTCATCTATAATTAATGTATGACAAGGTAATGCTCGGAGCATATTAAATCAGTGCATGTTCTTTAAAAAGTAATTTTAATTATGAAATATTTTGAATATACAAAAACATATAGAAAGTGATATGACAGACACACATTTCAGCATTATCAGTTTAGGATTTTGCCATACCTAATTCCCTTGCATTCATTTTTCACTCTCCCTCCCCCAAGAATACCACACTCCTGAAGCTGGTGAATATCCATGGCAATGTATACAAGCTGTTTTCGTGTTTTTTGGGTTTGGGAGTTTTTTGTTTTTTGCTTTTTGAGATGGAGTCTCACTCTGTCACCCAGGCTGGAGTACAGTGGTGTGACCTTGGCTGACTGCAACCTCTGCCTCCCAAATTCAAGTGATTCTTCTGCCTCAGCCTCCCCAGTAGCTGAGATTACTGCACTGGGCTAATTTTTTGTATTTTTACTAGAGACCAGCTTTTACCATGTTGGCCTGCTTGGTCTTGAACTCCTGACCTCAGGTAATCCTCCTGCCTCGACCTCCCAAATTGCTAGGATTACAGGTGTGAGCTACAGTGCCTGGCCATATGTTTTTAAATTTATATGAACAGTGGCATATTCTTCTTATCTTTGTAAATCCTGAATTTTGTATTTATTCATGTTGATACACATAGATCTAGTGCATTCCTTTCACCTGCTTGCTGGTATTTTATTGCGTGAATTTTTTCCATTTCCTTTTTAAGGTACTGTAGTATTGTTTCTATTTTTAAACTATTTCATGTAGTACATGAAAAACATTTTCATTCATGTCTCTTGGGCACATGGGAAAATTTAGCTAGGAGAGATACATGTAAGTGAAATTCCTAAGTCACAAGTTATGTGCACCTTTGTCTTGATTGGTCCATCAAAATATCTCCAATGTTACATCAGTTTACCCTCCCACCAGCAAGAGTTATTGTTCCCCTGAATCTTCTCCATCGCTAGGTAACATCAGCTTTTAAGTTTGCTGACTGATAGATGTGAAATGCAACTCCTTGTTGCTTTAATTTCATTATTCTGATTACCAGTGAGTTTGCAGAGTTTTTCACCTGTTTATTTACTATTTGGATTTCCTCTTTTAATTCTCTGTTTAGAGCCTTTGCCCATTTTCCCATTTTTCTTCATATTAATTTATAAAAGTTCATTATATATTGTGGGTACTAACATTTTGTTGCAAATAGTTTCTCCCAGAATGTGGTTTGTTTTTCACTTTACGATATGTTTGTTATACATAAATATTTTATTTTTAGGTACTAAAATGTGTCAGTTTGCTTTTATGATTTAGTGCTTTTTCTATCTTGCTTAGCAAATCCTTCCCATCGCAATCTTTTAAACATATTTTCCTATATTTATTATGAAAGTTTCAAAATTTTGCAACAATTAGTCTTTAATCTACCTGGGATTTATTTTTTATATAAAATGAGAATCTAATTTTATCTTTTCTATGTGAATAAATCACCCCAACATTGTTTTCTCCCTTTTTTAAATTTTAGAAAATGTCAAACATGCACCAAAGTATACAGAGAGAATAGGATCACCCAACTTCAATAATGATCAAATCACAGCCAACCTTATTTCCTCCCTACCTCCAAATGCTCCTCCTCTTGAATTACCTCGAAGGAAATCCAGACAGCATACAATTTCACCTGTAAATATTTTGAGCATGAACCTTTAAAAGTTTGGATCTCTCTTGACCACCATAACATTATTAAATCAAAAAACAACCCCTTCATATCAATAAACAAATTTCTACAAATTATGTCGTTTTCTATTTGTAGCTTGTTTTAATCAAACGCCAAATAAAGTCAATCCACTGCACTTCGTTTGATGTTTCCGAAATTTATTTTCACCTGTAAGTATCTCCTTTCTCTTTTTTCCTCTTGAAATTTCTTTATTAAAGAAACTGGACTGCTTGTTCTGTACAGATTCCCACATTCTAGGTTTGCCTGATTGTATCCTGTGATATCCTGTAACATGTTTATCTGCCCACGTGTTTCCTGTAAGCTGATAGTCAGTCAGTCTAGAGACTTGATCACATTCAGGTTTGATGTCTGGTAGGAGCGCTTCGGACAGGATTTTATATCCATCAGTACGGATATAATATGTAACATCACATTTTTGGGATGTTAGCAGCCATAGGAGATTATTATGTAGATCCATTCCTTCAGTAGGGCTTTTTCAAAGGTGATATTCTTATTCTACCACTCCTTGATCATTTATTATAGCATCATTTATTAAATAATCCATCTTTTTGTCACCATTGTGCAACTCCCTTAAACACACAGGTTGGTTATCAGACTCTTTTCTGTTCTTTTGACCTATTTGCGTGTCTTGACCCATTATTTAAATTACTCCATTTACACAAGAAGTCTTCTTAGCTGGCAGGAGAACCTATTACTGAACTCATAGGCTGATACACACTGTCATCAAAAAAAATAGCTCTTCCTGACTCTCTGTGATTACATACATATTTTGAAATCAGCTTATCAAGTTCCAGGAAAAACTCTCTTTGCGTTTTGGAATGTCACTGCATCAACTCTATATATTAATTTAGATAAAATTTTCATATTTATGACATTGAGTCTTCACGGCCATTAACATGACTTATCTATGGATTTATATCCTTCAAAGAAGTCTTTTATATCCTTCAAAGAAGTTGCATAATGTTCTCTTGAAAGTTCTTGCATATCTTTTAGATCTTGTGAGTGGAATCTTTTTAAAAATTACATTTTTAAAATGATTTGTTGCTGGTTTATAGGAACGCAATTAATTTTTCTATATGAAATTTGTATTTATTGGGCTTGCCAAACTCTATTATTCTGATAGTTTGTTGGTAGATTTCCTGAAAATTTATTTCAAATGTGAGCGTCAGGGTATTTTTACCTGGGAATAATGTTCTTTATTATTCTTTCCAATCCATATATTTTTGTCTTACTGATTGCATTTGTCCAGAATAATGCTGAATACAAGTGGTCATAGCAATCAGTTTTACTTGTTTTTGTTTGCTTGGTTTTCCCCTTTTTCTTTCCTTTTTTTTTTTTTAAATGGAAACAGTCTCATTATGTTGCCCAGGCTGGTCTCAAACTCCTTCACACAAGCAATCTTTTCACCTTGCCTTCCCAAAGTGTTGGGACTACAGGCATGAGCCACCACATCATTTTTGTTTATTTTTGCATTTCATAGGAATGCTTTTGCTATTTACGGCTAGATAGCTTGTATATTGTAACTTTTTAATACATACCTGATATGGTTTGGCTCTGTGTCCCCACCCAAATCTTATCTTGAATTGTAATAATCTGACAGGACCAGGAGGTGATAATTGAATCATGGGGACATTCTCCCCCATACTGTTCTCATGAGGGTGAGTGCGTTCTGGCAGGATCTGACGGTTTTATAAGGGGCTTACCCCTTTGCTGGGTGCTCATTTCTCTCTCCTGCCATCCTGTGAAGAGGTGCCTTCTGCTACAATTGTATGTTTCCTGAGGCATCCCCCCAACCCCAATCATAGGGAACTGTGAGTCAATTAAATCTCTTTTCTTTATAAATTGCCCAGTCTCAAGCAGTTCTTTATAGCAGTGTGAGAAGAGACCAATACGATACCACTTATGAAACCAGGCATGTTCCTCTCTTCCCATATAGCATTTCATAAGTGAGTGGGTTCAGTTTTATCACAGGCTTTCTCCCACAATTGTTGAGCTGATACTATGTTACTGGGCTAATATATTACTGGGATAACTACATAAATACTTTTTTAGATTAAACTTTTATTCCTCAAATAATCTCTACATGATTATAATGTTTTCTTCCATTTTTCATGTGTTACTCATTTCACTAATATTTTATTAAGGATCTTTGCATCTATAGTCATAAGTAACTGTGTTATAGCAGCCAATCCTAGTAATCTTCTTGTCTGTTTTGGTATTAATTGCATCAGCTTCAAAAATGTGATAAGGTGCTTTCTCTCTCTCTATAGTCACTAAAATATATTGTACAGAATCAAGATTTTCTAGTCCTTGAAGTTTTTATATATCTCACTTATAAAATCATCTGTACCTAGGAATTTCATTTTGCCTTGTTTTTGTGGTTATAGTCTAAAATGCTGACACAATTTTATTTGCAGTTGTAAATCTATTCAGGCAACCCCTTCTTCTTGGGTCAGCTTTATAAATTCCATTTATCTTAGAACAGTGTTTAAACTTTTAATTTATTGTGATAAAATTCTTCATAGCACCCTCCTTTGACTTATATCTGAAGTTTTGTTCCCCTTTTTCATTTTTAATATTCATTTGTGCTTTTTTTCTTGATAAATCATGATACAAGCTTATATATTTTATTAATATTTGCAAAGAATCAATTTGGGGTCTTGTTTCTCTTCTCTGCTGTTAATTTGTTTTATATTTAATTGATTTCTATGATTTTCTTTGTTCTCATTTTTATCATTGTCCTTGGAGTTTACTTAGTCTCTACTTTTCTGGAATTGGCTGCTTAACTCATTGATTTTCCATCTGTTTAAAGTACTTCCTTCTTTCAAGTATTGCTACTCATATTTTTAAAATGTACTTTTATTTTTGTTTCATTTCCTAAATTAATGGGGCATCTTGGCAATCTACTTATAATTGATTTCTAATTTTATTACACTGTTATCAGAGTATAGAATCTTCATGACACTGCAATTTTCAAGGACTAGTCTGATCTAGTACTTGCTTGGCTTTTACAACTATTCCATAGATGCTTGTAAAGACTGATTATTCTCAAAATTTTGAAAATATGGTTTTAAACAGCTTTATTCTTTCAACCTTGTTAACTGTGTTGTTCAAATATCATCCTTACCAGTTTTACTTTTCGTCTCTTTGACATATTAATAAGAGAGAGCACATTAAATATCTCCACAATTGTGGATTTGTCTGCTTTTTCTTGTAATTCCAGAAATGTTTTGCTTTATATATTTTGAATTTGTTGTTAGATCCATAAAAGTTTAGGATTCTTACATGTTTCTTATCATTATGTAACATTACTCCTTGTTTCTATTATTTTTTTGTCTCAAAATCTATTTTTCCAGATCTTAATATAGCTTTTAAATGTTTTCGGATTAAATTATTCTAACATAACCCTTTCTAGTTTTTTTTTTTTTTTAATTATTCAATCATCACTGGACATGGTGGCTCACACCTGTAATACCAGCGCTTTGCAAGGCTGATGTGGGATAATCACTTGAGGCCAGTCTCTACAAAAAGTTTTTTTTTAAAAATTGCTGGGTGTGGTGGTGTGTGCCCATAGTCCTAGTTACTTGGGAGGCAGAGGTGGGAGAATCATTTAGCCCAGGAGCTCAAGGCTGTGGTGAGCAATGCTCTGCCGCTGCACTATAGCCTGGGTGACAGAGCAAGACTCTGTCTTTAAAACAGAAAAATAAAAGAAACCCAGTTTTTCTGACATATAATCCTTCACTATACACCTGTTCACTTCCCCACCCCCAGTCTGAGCATCTTTGTCTTTTAACTGGCAAAGCTATTCCACTTACACTTATTTTGAGTACTAACATACATTTCCTGGACCTTATTTTGGGAGCTTTTTGTTTGCCATTCTTTTTACTTCCCCTCCCCTCCACCACCACCTCATCTCCTGCTTTCTATTTGATCAATCAGATTTCTTTATTTCCTCTCCTCCTTTCTTCTCCTAATTATTTGGAAAGCTTTATTTAACATCTATTATATTTCTCTGCTTTCAGATGGTAGGCTTAAATTATTATAATGCATGCTTGAATTACCAAAGTCTGAGTTAATCAGTATTCATGTCCTTGTCCCAAACCATTCAGGGATCTGATAACCAGTCCCTTCCACATTGTCTGTGTTATCTTGTCTAGAAATTTAATTCCACACTGTTTTAAAATGTCTCCAAATTAATGCCCTATGTAATATCTAGTCTTCCTACCCAACAGCACTGAACTTTAGTTTGTACTACTACAGCCCTGGCTTTTGAAAACATCCCTCTTTGTTTCTAATCATCTGGGTATTTGTGTGTGTGTGTGTGTGTGTGTGTGTGTGTGTGTGTGTGTGTGTGTGTGTGTGTTCATGTGTAAGGGAATAAATAGACCTGAATTTTGAAAGCATTGTGGAATAATTTGATTCGGGGCTTCCAGGGGGATCCTAGGTGAGAGAAAAAAGGGTACCATGCCATCTCAGTTTGTTATATTGAATGGCACCGCAGGATTTTCTAGGTATTTATACACATGAACTTAGAAAAGGGAATTTTTTAAACATGTAGAGTATTATATTGTATATACTTGCATTTTTCTTTTTTCCATGGGTAATAAGCATCTTTTCTTGTCAATATCTATGTGTCCATCTGATTCATTTTAATGATTGCAGTGTATTGCATAGTATGGATTTAAAATAGTTTGTTGAACATACTCTGATGGGCACTTAGATGATTTCCAGGTTTTGCTATCATAGAGAATGCTGCAGCAGACAGCACGTACAAGCTTGCCTTAGGAATGTGTGACAATGTTTCTTGCTCTAAGGTAACAAAGACATGGAATTACGTTATAGAGTGTACAGTTTTTCATCTTAGTCCTGCCCAAATGCCCTTCAAAGTGTGAATGGCATTTTGAGTACATTTTATACAAATGTTATATTGCTCTCGTAATGTATGAATGTATTACCCCCATCTTTCCAACACTTGAAAGTTACATTCAAACTTGAAAAACTTTGCTAATGTAATGAGTGAAGAATAGTATTTCTTTATTTTACTCTGCAGCAAGTTCTCTGATTATTAGGAAAATGAAGCATCTTTTAAAATAAGATTAGGGACCATTTTTATTTCCTTTTCTGTGGATTGCCTATTCATATCCTTTGTCCATTTTCTATTAGATTGCTGGATTTTTTTCTTATTGATTTGTAAGAGTCTTTTAACCTTGATCCTAATCTTTTGTCTCTTAAATAGGTTGTCAATATTTTCAGCACGTTTGTCATTTTTCAAAATCTTTTGTAGTGTCATTTGTCACACAGAATTATGCCTTATAGTGTAGTCAAATTTATTAAACCTTGCATCTGTGGCTTTTGGTTTTTGTGCTTTGTCTAAGAAGCAGCCTGTGCCCCAAGTTCATAATAAAATCTCCTGCATTTCTTCTAATACAGTTGTTTTACGTTTTGCTCTTAGGACTTTATTTATTTAGAGACAGAGTCATGCTCTGTCTCCAGACTGGAGTGCAATGGTGCGATCTCAGTTCACTGCAGACTCCGCCTCTCAGGTTCAAGTGATTCTCCTGCCTCAGCCTCAGTAGCTGGGACTACAGGTGTGTACCACCATGCCCAGCTAATTTTTGTATTTTTAGTAGAGACGGGGTTTCACCATGTTGGCCAAGATGGTCTCAATCTCTCAACCTTGTGATCCGCCCACCTCGGCCTCCCAAAGTGTTGGGATTACAGGCAGGAGCCACCATGCCCAGCAGGACTTTAATTTATTGAACTTTTCCCTTATGAATAGTGTGAGGTAGGATCTAACTTTATTTTTTCCAAATAGGATATGATTTTTCCAATATTACATATTGAATACTACATAGTTTCCTCAAACATTTGGCACTGTATCTTATTTAAATAAATCAGTGAACAGTGTACATCTGAACTCTACTCAGTTCTATTAGTTTAATTGCCTTTTCCAGCACCAACATCATACCCTTTCAATTCCTATAATTTTATAAAATTGTGACTGTTGTAGAACAAAAATAGATTATTTTACATATTCCTCTGGTCAATTCATGTACATTTGTTCCTCCATATTAATATTAGAATCAGCTTGTAAAATTGAAATGAAAAATCATATTGAGTTGCAATTGATATTTCGTTGATTTTAGAGACTATTTTGGAAGAATTTATTCTATTTTCCAAATGCTTTAAGCTTTTTATTTGCTTAAACTTTTGTTATGAATTTTTTATTTTATTGTATGCAAGAAAATATAGGCTTCTCCCAGCAATAAATGCTAATTGAGTGCCTACTCAATTGTATAGCCACTGTACTACTAGACTCTGAGGATTCAGTGGTGAAGACATAGACATGTTCTCTGCTCTCTTGTGGCTTAAACTTCCTGCCTTTTGAAAATTATTAACATTTCCTTTGTGGGTTGGAAAAATGATTAATTTTTTTTAAATGCTAAGTGGAACGTGTTAAGATTATATATTCTGTGTTTGTAGATTACAGATTTTGAAATATATCTAGTAAATAACCTTATTAATGAAATTATTCATATCGCTCATATTTTTATTTCTTTTTGCCTACTTGATTTGACAAAGACTAAGTGATGCAATAATATTAAGGTATCCTATTAAGAGTGTGACTTTGCCAAATTCATCTTGGTATTTCTCATAGCTTTTGCTCGTATATTGCTTTTTAAAAAATACCATTTGTTAGATTTTTTAATAAAGAAAATGTTAAAGAATATCCCATAATCCCACCATCAACATAATCTTTGCTAACCCCCATCGTGTGTGCACATGCGGAAATACAGATGGTACAGAAACGTTGCAAAGAGAAACGAGTTTTCTGCGTCACGATCCCTCTTCCCACTGTTAACCATTAGCAGGTAACCTTCTTTCCCTCCAGTGCTGTCCCACAGAACCTTCCGTTTCTGGAACTTCAGTGATGAATTGAACAGGGGCTCTATCTAATGACCCAGCCTCCACCCTGTCTTGAAGCGGGTGTTCTCCAAACGCAACCCCAGTCCTGCTGCCAATGCCTCCTGCCCTGAAACTGCTTAGGCCTAGGAAATCTGCCTTCTAGAGCAGTGCTTTTCAGGCATCTGTGTGTACACAAATTCTGACAGATGTTGATGAAAAGCAAATTCTAATTCAGTGGGCTTGTGTAAGTCCTAAGATTCTGCATTTCTTTTTTTTTTTTTCTTTTTTGAGACAGAGTCTGCTCTGTCGCCCAGGCTGGAGTGCAATAGTGCAATCTCGGCTCACTGCAACCTCCGCCCCCAGGGTTTAAGCGATTCTCATGACTCAGCCTCTCAGGTAGCTGGGATTACAGGCACTTGCCACGGCGCCTGGCTAATTTTTGTATTTTTAGTAGAGACATGGTTTTACCATGTTGGCCAGGCTGCTTTCGAACTCCTGACCTCAGGCGATCCACCCACCTTGGCCTCCCAAAGTGCTGGGATTACAGGCGTGAGCCACCACGCCCAGCCGATTATGCATTTCTAACAAGGTAACCAGAGTGATGTTTGTGGGCCACCCTTTGAGGAGCAAAGGCCTGTCCTTAAACTTGGCTGTACTTTGGAATCCCCTGGGGAATTTTATAAAATATGAATGTCTTCGGGGGGGCCGAGGCAGGCAGATCACCTGAGGTCAGAAGTTCGAGACCAGCATGACCAATATGGCAAAACTCCATCTCTACTAAAAATACAAAAATTATCCATGCATGGTGGTGGGCACCTGTAATCCCAGCTACTCAGGAGGCTGAGACAGGAGAATTGCTTCAACACACGGAGGTGAAGGTTGCAGTGAGCTGAGATTGCACCACTGCACTCAAGCCTGGATGACTAGAGTGAAACTCCGTCAAAAAAAAAAAAAAAAAAAAAAAATGAGTGTCTGGGAAACACCCCCAGAAATTCTGATTTGGTATGGGTTGCAGCCTACACATAGAGCAGTTGAAAGCTCGCCAGGTAATTCTAACATGCAGCAAAATTTGAGAGCCACTGTTCTGCATATGTTGTCTCCCTCATCTCCACTCTTGTTTTTGCTGCAAAGTTACCCTCAGCAGATGCTTGAACTGACACAGAGAGTGTGGCTTTGGTAGCCTTTTCCCCTGGAGTCCTAGAGAGGACCAAGATCTCTGCTGTGTGCTTCTCAGAGCAAGCTTCCTTTGCTGTGGAAAGTTCTAGACTCTGAGGATGCTTCTCACTTTGTCTTCTTCTGCAATCATGGGACATGTCCCTGAAGTTTCATGCTCCCTCAGGGTTCCCCTTCTTCTAGGAAGGCACTGTTTTTGTATTGTGGTATCCCCCAGAGTGAGAGAGAACAAAATCAGAATGTTCTGGCTGTGCTGAAAGCATCCATTGAGCAAATATATCTTGCCCCATGTTAATTCCTGGATCAGATAATCTTCCTAGGAGATCTTCTACATCATCCAACATCGAACCCAGGTCTGCCTCCATCTGCCATTGTCCGACCTGACCCCGTTTCATTCAGTCTTATCTTTGCACTGCCTTTCCTTAGAAAAAGTGGTCCTCCACGTGGGTCCCTAGGCAGTAACCTCAGCATCATCTGGGAATTAGTTAGAAATTCAAAATTCTCAAGCTTCACCCCAGACCTATCAAAGCAGAAACTCTGTGGGCGGGACCCAGCAATTAGTGTTTTATTAAGCCCCCCAGGTGATTCTGATGCCTACTCAAGTTGGAGCACCCCTGCCTGAGAGCATCAGATGCTGATTCATTTGGCCTGCGCTGGTGTTCAAGCATCACTAGGTTGAAAAGATTCCCCAGGTGAACCTTATGTGCAGCCAGGCCAACGAACCACTGCTTTAGAGAGTCCTAATTCCTTAAGTTAACAGGGACCATTTCTCAGGGACCAAGTAATACCTTGATCTCCAGCTACAGTGGTTCTAGCACCTTGAAACTTACCTAGTTAGTGATGCTTCTACTATTTTATACTGATCTTCCTCTTCTTAAATTTGTCCGGATTCTCTGTAACTCCTTGTATTAGATGCCTCAGTATCTAAGGAGAGAGTTGCCATTTGCTCCAATGATATGTGCTCACTTGCTTTCTTTCTCTTTCTCTTTTTCTGTCTTTTCTTTCTCTCCCTTTCTTTCTTTCCCTTCCTCTCCCTTTCTCTCATTTTCTCTCCTCCTTCTCTCTCTTCTTTTTCTCTTGCTTCTCTCTCTGTCTCTCCATCTCTCTCTCTCTCTCTCTCTCTCTCTCTGTGTGTGTGTGTGTGTGTGTGTGTGTGTGTGTGTGTAAGAGGTTTCCTGGATACGGTTCCCTTGGGGAGAATCATTCTACCCTCCTCTCTGAGGTCTTGCTTCTCTTCCTTAGTGAACTTCTGTGGCCTCAATTACCATTTCTGGTCTAGTCACAGCTGAGACATAGCCCCTTCTCAAATGCTGTGCCTACATTTATTTCCCTTTCCTGTAGCCTATTCTGCCTTCAAGATCACATTTGCCATTTCATACCCATCCAGTCTGTTCCTGAGATCTCAACGTTTCTCTTCAGAAAATGTCTCTTCCTCCAGTTTAGTGGAGCTGTTTTTCATTACATTTCCTTTCTTCTACTGCACGTGTTTTGATCATCTGAGGCATACTTTTCTCCAAATACCCTGATTTTCCAGACAACTTAATTCTCAGAGATGGAGTCCTTCAAGGACGAGCGTCCTTAGCTCTTTTTGTAATTTTCTGGGGTTGTGACGTTACTGAGTTGTTCCTCTGTGAGCCTAAGATGATAACACATCCCTTTATAACAGATTCCCTGTTCCTTCTTTACATTAATAAAATATGCTGTATTGAGAGTGAAGCCTGGAGTTGAATCTCTAAATCCAACGCCGTGATTATTCCAGAGGCAACTGTAGACCATATGGAGTGGCGTGTGAACCCTAAGAGCCTATGGGGAAGCCCCGTTAATTCCCAGCTCTTCTTAGCCCTGTACCACAAGGCAGCACAGCAAGGCATGGGGTTTTGGCAGCCTCCCTCTGCTGTCTACCTCAGCCTCACACTGGCAGTACAACTGTACAGGCTCACACATGGCATTGCAGGGCATGGAACTTGGGTGCAGTATAAACTGCACTGAAAAATCGCAAAAGTGATAGGTAATTGTTCCTCCTCTTAATGTGTAAAAGGTCTGTGTGGCAGTATATCAAAGAGATACCTGCACTTCCATGTTTATTGCAGTACTATTCACAATAGTCAAGATTTAGAAGCAATCTAAGTGTCCATCAAGAATATATGGTACCTATATGCAAGGGAGTACTATTCAGCCATAAAAAAGAACAAGATCCTGTCATTTGTAACAATCTGGATAGAACTGGAGGACATAATGAAGTGTTAAGTGAAATAAGCCAGAAACAGAAAGACAAATTTCACATGTTCTCACTTATTTGTGAGAGCTAAAAATTAAAACAATTGAATTCATGGAGATAGAGAATAGAAGGAGGGTAACCAGAGGCTGGGAAGGGTAGTGTCGGGGAGAGGAGGGATAGTTAAATTGTACAAAAATATAGACAACAGGGTGATGATCGTCAATAAAAATTTATTATACATTTTAAAATAACTAAAGGAGTATAATTGGATTGTTTGTAACACTAAAGTAAGGACAAATTCTTGAGGTGATAGCTACCCCATTTACCCTGATGGAATTTATACGTTGCCTGCCTGTATTAAAGTACCTATGTACCCCATAAATATATATACCTACAATGTACCCATAAAAATTAAAAAATTCAAAAAAGGTCTATATGCTAGGCTGAATAATGATGTTTCTGTCCAATGATGTTTATGGCTTAGTCTCTGGAGCCTGTGGCTGTGGTAAAGGGATATTGAAGATGTGATGAAATTAAAGATCTAGAGATGGAAAGATTATGCTACGTTACCCCAGTGGGTCCTAAATGTAATTGCCAGGGTCCTTCTAAGAGGAGGCCGGAGGCTCAGAGTGAAGAAAAGCTGATACAACAACAGAACAGGGAGAGATGAGAAGATGCTACACTGTTGGCTTTGAAGGAGGAGGAAAGGATCAACAGCAAAGGAAGACAGAGAGCTTCTAGAAGCTGCAAAAGGCACAGACATTGATTCTCTCCTAGAGCCTCTGGAGGGAACATGGCTACGAACCTTGATTTTGACCCAGTGAAACGCTTTTGGACTTCTGACCTCCAGAACAGCGAGATAAGAAGCTTGTCTTAGGCCACTACGGCGGTGATTTGTGACAGCAGCAGTCAGACACTAACAGGGTCTACATATGGGTAAACCTTCTTTTCCTTGTAATCAAAGCATACTGTCTGCAATGCCTACCCACAGGAGTCCTGAGGCCTACAGGCATCTTCAGAGAACCTCGTGGCCCATGCCGAGGCAGGCACTGTTTTGCCCAGGTTGAGCTGAATAGCTCTTAGCCTAAGGCCTCGGGAACCAGCTCAGCCCACTTTTGCTAAGGCCTATGCCTGTATAAAAATAGCAGCTTGCTTATGAAAAACAAAACACAACAAAAAACAATCTAATGGCCTGGTCCCCTCAAAAGCCTCGGTTTTTGAGTATTAATTTGCTCCCCACATTCCATTACTTGTTCACCAGGCACTTGGCCCAACGTGTCAGCTGGGAACACTCCTGAATGAGCTGACCCACCACCCTAGCTGGAGCCCTCTTCCCTGGAAGGATCCAGCCTGCCCCTGTACATTTGTGGAGTGACCAGAATGGATGCTTCCCAGAGACAACTGGCTCCTGAGAATGGAAGAGGAAGCAGTTGAGCTACCCAGGCCCAGCTCCTGCCCTCGGGCTTCCCTACCAAGCACATCACCTCCCACTTCCAAAGGCAGAACCCAGGGAGCAGACAGAGAGGCCAGGGGTGCTACCCAGAGAGACTTTTGTTCTCCTAGAAGGAAACACCAGAAGTGGGGAGATGAATTTCTCCCAGCTCACTCATTGAACACTGCACCAATCAAGCCCAAAACTCTACAGAATCTATCTCATTGAGTCCCCACAACGACCCTATGGAGATCAAGTGTATTCGCATTACCATTGAGTTCTACACTGAAACCAAGATAAGTGAAGCAATTTGCAACAACTACCAAAATAATTTTGTGGTTACAACCAACTAATTCAGCATGCATCTCTGTTCTACCATGTTCTTGAGTTGATCCCCATGGCCCTTCCTCCAGAAACAAGAGCAAAGCTGTGGTTGAGTGTCAGTGGGCACTGGTGGGTAGGAAGGTTAGTTCTTCCTCTGTTTCTCATTTGCTATGGAGCCCCCATTGATCTGCACTGGACCTTCAATATCATCACCCATGTGAAGCTTTGCAAGGTAGGGGTTAGCTAGACATCTCCCACAGGTCAATCCTGGGTAATTCTGGAAAGTCAGCCCAAAGGTTACAACTGGAAATAAAATTTTTTTTTAGAAAAATAAATCTGACATTGTCACTCCCCTACTAAAAACCTCTCTATATGGCTCCACATTGCTCTTAGGGAAAGTTGCAACTATTTAAAATGGAACATGAGGTTCTGTCATGCCTGGTACCTGCTTACCTTGCTAGTCTCATTTCAAACCACCTCCTAATTTCTTTTTTTAATTGAATTTCTAAATGTTTATTAAAGTACATGTATACGGTTTAGAGTCAAATAGAAGCATGAACTGACAATAAAAAACGGAGTCCCCACTATATCTTCCTTTCCTCTCCCACAAGACAGCTACTTTACATGCTTTCACTGGTCTCTTCTGTTTACCTTTGTATTTCAAAATAATGGTTTACACTGCTAGTTTCACATTTTTATAGAAAAATCGGTTGACTTTCTAGCAAGAAAGAAGAGGATTTAGTTATCTTACAGCACACTACACACTTCCCCCTCTTCCCATCCTTCCAACATAGTTACATCACAATTTTTGTTAAGTACTCAATATTTATATTAGAACTGTGTAAATATTGACCATAGCTGAGCCATGTAGTGTACTATTAATATATACTTTTCTTGTATGATTTTTGTTTTTTTCAAGAGTTAATAAGTGCTTTGTTTTTAGCATTTGCTAGTTTTCACCACAGTTTTTCCCTTTCCCTTTCTATGGGATCTCATTTCCTGGATCCCATGCTTTTCTCTTTCTTGGTTTTCTCCCTTGTTTAGCTATAGGCATATATCTTCTAGTAGTACTTTGAGAAGGAACACATAAAAGCTAACTTTATTTTTATCTTGCATATCTGAAAATGTGTTTATTCTACTCTCACAGTTAAATAATAGATGAACTTCAGAATCCTTGGTTGGAAATAGTTTTTTCTTCTAACTTTTAAGTCTTTGTGTCACATCATCTAGCTTCCAAGGTTGCTGTTAGGAAGGTATACTGTTCTGGTTTCCAATTCTTTGTATCCAACTTTTTCCTTTCAAGAAATTTCCAGGATCTTCTCTTTATACTGGGTGTTGTGAAATTTCACGACAATATGCCTAAGAGTGGGTCTTTTTTCACTGGGCTAGAGTGTTTCCTTCCATCCATCCATCCATGCTTCCTTCCTGCCTGCCTGCCTTCCTTCCTTCCTGCCTTCCTTTTTTTCTTTGAGACAGAATCTTACTTTCTCACCCAGGCTGGAATGCAGTGGCGTGATCACAGCTCACTGCAGCCTCAACCTCCTGAGGTCAGGCAAATCCTTCTGCCTCAGCCTCCTGAGTTGCTAGGACCACAGGCACATGCCACTATGCCCAGCTACTTTTAAAATTATTTGTAGAGATGAGGTCTCCCTATGTTGCCCAGGCTGGTCCTGAACCCCCCAGGCTCAAGCAATCCTCTTGCCCCAGGATTCCAAAGTGCAGGGATTATAGGTAGAGGCCACTGTGCCTGGCCTGGAGTGTTACATTTCAATCCTGAAATTCAAGTCCTTCAATTCTGGGAAATTTTCTTGTATTTCTTTTTTTTTTTTTTTTTTTTTTTTTTTTTTTTTTTTTTTTTTTTTTTTTTTTTTTTTTCGAGAACAGTTACTAACATCATTCTAGACCTCCTGAATTGATTTATTTCTTCTCTCTTTCTTGGTCTCTGATAAGTGGATTTTGGGCCTCCTGAACTGATTCTTTAATTTTCTCATATTTATAACCTATTTAATAACAAGTTATCTTAGCTTGGGCAACATGGTAAGACCTTGTCTCTATAAAAAATACAGAAAACTTAGCCAGGTGTGGTGGCACATGCCTGTGGCCCCAGGTACTTGAGAGGCTGAGGTGGGAGGCTCACTTGAGCCCAGGAGGTCCAGGCTCTATAAGCCATGATTGCACCAGCCTGGGACAGAGCAAGGCCCTGTCTCAAAAAAAAAAAAAGTTATCTATGTTTTTATTGTAACTTCTGGGTTATCTTAACTTTATCTTCCAACCCTTTAGTGTTATCTTAACATTCCCTTTATATATATGTATAACATTTAAATCTTATTTTATGACTGCAATGCCCTATTGTATCTTTCAGGAGATATTATTCATGGGTGTTTATTTCGATGTATTGTCTCTTTTTCCTCCTACTTGCCTTTTTCTATTTTCCTGAATCTTTGGTCTCTGGGTTTCATTATGGAGTTTTCCACAAATATCTGGTGACTCTTGACTGTCATTCATGTATACATTCATATACACGAATGACGGTCAAGAGTATAAGTGTGTAAGTGTGGTGTAAGAAGCTGACCAGGGCTGGACACAGTGGCTCAAGCCTGTAATCTCAGCACTTTGGAAGGCTGAGGTAGGTGGATCACCTGAGGTCAGGAGTTCAAGACCAGCCTGGCCAACATGGCGAAACCCTGTCTCTACTAAAAATAAAAATAAAAATAAATTAGCTGGGCATGGTGGCCCTTGCCTGTAGTCCCAGCTACGTGGGAGCATGGGAGACTGGGGCAGAAGAATTGCTTAAACCTGGGCCAAGATCACCACTGCACTCCAGCCTGGGCAACAGAGAGAGACTTCATGCCCCAACCCCCACAAAAAAAGAAGCTCTATGTACCTGGGTGGGGCCCAAGGGTGACCAGAGACTGGCAATTTCGTTAGAGGGCTTCAGATCTCAAATGGTGGTCTCTGTCGACCTTTTCCCCTCTGTTGGGTGGTTTCCCCAGAAAAGAATTCTCCAGCCTCCTGACTTGGAGATGGAGGAAGACATGGGAACAGCTCGAAGCCCAGCTGCCTACATCCCATGAACAGCGTGGGAGGACAGGGTGTGAATCCCACCCTTTCATTCTTTTGTTTTCCTCCCAGTTTTAGTCTGGGTCTCACTGTTTCCTTTGCAAATGCCCCAAATCCTGAGTCGCCTCCAGTCAGCTTCTCAAAGGGTAAACTTCTCATCTTCTGCTGTGGTGGGAGGTGTGGTTGGCTGTCTGGCTAAATGAGGCTTCAACCTGTTCTCTCCTGTGGCTCCCTCTCTCTGCCCTGTGGTCCATGCCTGGGGTCCATGCCTGTGGTCCTCGCTACTCAAGAGACTGAGGCAGAAGGATGGGCCTGAACCTGGAAGGCTGAGGCTGCCGTGAGCCATGATCATGCCACTACACTACAGCCTGGGTGACAGAGTAGGAGTCTGTCTCAGATAAAGAAAGAAGTGCCAGCCTCCCATGTCTGAGCCTTTCCGAGGTCCCCCGGTCCCACAGGCTGGATGTTTTGCTCCTGGCAGGCTCCCCTTCCTGCAGGCTGAGATGTCAGCTTTCTCTGCTTTGCAAGTCCGTTACCATCACCCATCTGCCCTCCAGCTTCCAAAATCGTGTTAAACTCTCCCGTCTGCTTTTGTCTCCTCTCCTGTTCGCCTTATCCTGTGGGTTTACACATTTTTAAATTCCACAAAAGTCCATCTTGGTGAGGTTTCAGGAGTGAGTAGGAAAAACGCATCTTCAAGCAGCCATCCTGTCTAACGTTCCCCACATTTCTCCATGGTTTTCTTTGCGGAAGCCGCATCTGCTTCCTCTCCGGTTCGGAAACATGGCAGTGTCGTCCTGCCTCTGTGCCTCTGTGTGTGCTGCCTCCCCTCCTGGAATGCGCTTGGCTCCCTTCACCTGCTAGTCACCTGGCTCACAGTGACTCACCAGACATGTGTCAGCTTAAAAGTCGCCCCTCAGAGAGGCTCCCCCAATCCCGGGCCTCCTGCCTACCTAAAGCAGTTCTAGTGACTTCCTTGTCCCCCACCAGCACTGCTGCTTCTGAATCTTCTGTGACCCATTCTTTCCCTCTCAGACTCAGGAGGTTTTCAGAAAGAGAAAGAGAAGCCAGGAGGGCTTCCTTCCCAGAACCCAGAGCGCCCTGCAGGAAGCCCCCTGGGCCTGGCCCTGGCTTTGCTCACCCTCTGCACAGATGCCTGGCTGCCGCCCTGAGTGGCTGAGCTGGTCCCTGGGATCCCTTCCAACTGCTGGCCAAGAGCGAGGGGTCAGCTGAAACGTTGCCTGCCCACGCATCTGGATCTTTTCCTTGCACTCTGTTTTTCTGTGTTCCTGTCACTCTCTGTCTCTCTCGGTCTCTGTCTCAGTGTCTTTCCCTGGTCCTGCTTTCTCCTCTCCTCCTCCTCCCCACCTGCCTTCTCTTCTCCCATTCTCTCTCTTCTTTCTTGTCTACCCACCTCATTTCCCCTTTGTCTGTCTCCACGTTCTTCCCGCGCCCTCCCTGGCTCTGGCTCTGAGGATCTCTCTCTCTCTCCCTGGCGCCCACGCACTCAGAAGGTGCCCCCGCCTCCTTCCGTGGCCTCTCTTCAGGTGCATGGCTGCCAGGGCCTTCCTGCAGCGAGGCCCAGGTGTGGCGTGGCCCGGTGGCCGGCCAGACCGCCTGCTGTCTCACACCCTTGTAAGGTTACTATTTATCTAGTGCAACCGAAGTTGGCGCACACATCTGGCGCCTGGTACTTAGTGCAATTATTTATGATTTCCACCAAGATTTAAAAGCTCATCGCCGGCCTTGTAATGCAGTAACTGATTGCACTGCTAATGTAATTAAGAAAAGATTATGATGTCCACGTGGCGTACCAGATGGTGGCATTCATAGTAATCGGCGTGCACAACTGGCAGACAACTGCACAAGGGCAGCCGAGCAGAGGCAGCTGGAGACCAGCATCTTCCTCCGTCACTCAGGAAGGAGAGGAGGCTGCTGGGAGTGCTGGACAGGGTCCGGGGGGTGGAGGGGAGGGGGAAGGAGAACCCAAGAGGAGAGGAGGGGTCCAGCTCCCCTGATCTGTGGCTCCTAAGTGGACTCTGTTATTGCACACATACGTGCTCTGTTTAAAAACAGATATGCTGTCAAAGTTTTGCTGATAAAGTTTTGGTCATATACATGCACACAAGGGCACATGCAGACACACACACACACAGATCACTATGAATAAGGGACTCTTGCCTTTGTGTGTTCAAAAACTTTGACTAAGTGTTCAGTTGTGCTAAGCCCTGAGAATATATCAATAAATAAAACAACAATGAGTCCCTTCCTTGCAGAGCTCAACAGGTGAGAGAAGGAAAACACATAGATCAAATAACCACAAGAATAAATGAAAAGTTGAATTGTAATCAATGTTACAGAGAGAGGTGGGTGGGGTTATGAGGGGTTTGTGGGGCTGTTGGCCTGGTCGGGAAGTTCAGGGAAAGCTTCTCTGAGGAAATAACAACCGAGGTGCTATCTGAACAGTGAGTAAGAGCTAACAGGTGATAAGAGAAAGGAAGGGGGTTTCAGCGGAGGGAGCATGTGCAAAGGCCCTGGGGTTGGGGGGAAGCGCAGCTAATACATGAAAAATCCAAGGCAAACTTGAAGAAGAAAAACAAAGCTGTATGCCAAGACTTTTAATAAAGCTGTAGTAATGAAGGCAGTGTGGTATTGGTGCAAGGGTGGACAAACTGGCCAATGGAACAGAGAAGAAAGTCTGGAAACAGACCTACACATCCATGATTCCCGTATGTATGATGGGCAACATCATAGTCCAATGGGAAAAGAATGATCTTTTCAGTAAATGGTGATGGGTCCGTTGCATATCTATAAGAAAATAAAGAAAAACAAGTGTATCTTGACCCCTATCTCACATCACACAAAAATCTATTCCAGATTATTATAGGGCTTTGTAGAGCTAAATATGAAAGGAAAAACAATAAAACTTTGCTTTTTTTTTTTTTTTTTTTTTTGATGGAGTCTCTCTCTTTCACCCAGGTTGTAATGCAGCAGCATAATCTCGGCTCACTGCAACCTCCACCTTCTGGGCTGAAGCAATTCTGCTGCCTCAGACTTCCAAGTAGCTGGGATTACAGGTATGTGCCACCACACCCAGATAATTTTTATATTTTTAGTAGAGATGGGGTTTCACCATGTGGGCCCACAGGGTTTCATCATGTTGGCCAGGCTGGTCTCAAACTCCTGACCTCAAGTGATCCACCCACCTAAGCCTTCCAAAGTGCTGGGATTACAGGTGTAAGCCACCATGCCCAGCCCAGCCAACAATAAAGCTTTTGGAGGAAAACATAGGAGAGCAATTCTATGACCTTGGAGTAAGCAAATGTGTCCTAAACAAGTCACAAAAAGGCTATGTAAGAAAAAATTTATAAATTGAACACATTAAAGTTTAAAAATTCTACTAAAAGATACCAGCAAGAGAGTGAAAAGCTAATGAAAAGAGTGAGAAAAGATGTTTACAATTCATATATTTAACAAAGAACTGTGATTCATAAGATATAAAAAGTTGCTACAACTCAATAAGAAAAAAACAACCCACATTTTTAATGGGGGGAAAAAAACTTTAACAGGCATCTCAAAAAAAAAAAAAAGATATTCAAAAGGCCAATACGCATATGATAAGATACTTGACTTCATTAGTCATAAGAGAAATACAAACCAACTATAAGTTACAAGATGCCACTACCACCCACCATGATAGCTAAAAAGACAAAATACCAAATATTAAAGACGACCTGGAGAACAAGAACTCCCATGCACTGTAGGGGTACTTCAGCAAATTCATTATCTCATAAAACTGAATATATACACACCTGTGGCCCAGCAATTCCACTTGTGGATATACACCACAATAAATGTTTATCATGGGCGTGTACTGAAGTGTCCGTAGTTGTACCATCTATAATAGTCAAAAACTCAAAACTACCTCCATGCCCACAGGTAATAGAATGAATAAATTTGTCAAGATAGATAAATTGTGGTATATTCATGCATTTAAATATTATACAAAAATGCAAACAAGCAAATTACAAAAGGGTCTCTGATCTCATAGAACTTTGGAAAGGCTTGGTCTCAAAGATGCCACGTGTAAGGGAAAGTGGGAGTAGCCCATGGGGCTTAAAGCAAGGGGGTTGACCGAAGGCTGGTGGATAATGCTATCTACTCCTAGACCTCCCCACCCTACTCCTACACACAGAACACTCAGAACTCCAGTGTCTAGCTACCTGGCAAGAGGTCAGAGGGTTCCTCACTGGGGACAGCCCCAGCAAAAAGACTACTTTATTCTAGCCCTACCTCATTTGGGATGTTTGGCTCAACTACCCATGTGCACCAGTCAGCTTTTCATCGCTTGCCTCTTAAAAATAAACATCGAAGATAAAATCAAGAAATTAAGTGTATAAACAGAAAACATGACCCCAGAGGAAATCAAGATAACATGCAAACTAAAAGAGTATTTCAAAAGAATCAGAGTAGTATGCCCAGAAAAATTAAAGATGAAAAACTTGTGACTAGACTGTGTACTGTACTGTCTATGAAAAAGGAACAATCAATAAGAAATAACTCTGAGAAATCAAAAATTGAAGTGCTGAACTATTCAATAGAATTAAAAGATAAATTTAAGGGATTCTCCCAGGAGGTAAGATCAAGAAAAAGGAGGCAGAAAATACAAGAAGAAAATAAGAAGCATAAAGGATTTATTTAAGGGTATCAGTAGTTGACAATGGCAGATCCAGAAAAAAATAATTTTAAAAGGGAGCTGGGAGGAAGAATTAACAAAGATATAATACAAGAAATTTTCTCACAGCTGAAGAACACAAGTCTACAGAATAGACAGAACTACTGAATGCTCAACAATGATGAATGCAAAATAATCAACATATAGACACAATGCCATGAAATGTCAGAACATCAAAAATAGAGAGGAAATATAAAAAGCTTCAAGAAAGAAAAATATACGTCATACATAAAGAATTGAGTGCCAAAATGCCATCAAGTGTTTCAATAGTAACATTTGGTACAATATTTTCAATATCATCAAAATTCTGAGAGAAATCATTTTTAACTGAATTTATATGTCCAGACAAACTATTGACCAATCTGAGATTAAAAGAAAGAGTCTCAGAAAGCTTATCTCCAGTGCACTCTTTTTAAAGGAAATTACTTGAGAATGTGCTTCAGCAAAACGAGGGAGTAAACCAAGGAAAAGGACACACAGTATCCAAGAAACAATGGGCCAACCCAGAAAAACGGCAAAGAGAAATCTCAGAAGGGAAGAATGCACAGAGCCAAGGAGGAGCCAGTCCACTTTGGAAAAGGGGTCCCTGGAAAGGGAGAGTGTAATAAAATATGGAATTGGATGGGGAGGCTGGAAACAAATGCAAATATGATAATGGCAAATGGCACAAGGGGAAAAGGGCAGGTAGAAATTCCAGATTCGGGGCGGGGGTGTGGAATGGTATTACAAAAGTAAAATACAATCATAAAACACGACTTGGCTCTCCAAAGGAACAATATTTAGTGGTTTTTTTTGTGTGGAGGGGTATAAGCTAAACCCTCACCTATGAGCTAAACCCTCAGCAGGAATACAATGACTAATGAAAGATACATAATAAGTCAAAAAACAGGAATGGAAGCATTTTTTTTTTTTTTTTTTGAGATGGGATCTTGCTCTGTTGCCAGGCTGGAGTGCAGTGGCACCATCCTTGGCTCAATGTAACCTCCGCCTCCCAGGTTCAAGCGATTCTCCTGCCTCAGCCTCCTGAGTAGCTAGGACTACAGGCATGTACCACCACACTCAGCTAATTTTTGTATTTTTAGTAAAGATGGGGTTTCACCATACTGGCCAGGCTGGTCTCAAACTCCTGACCTCAGGTCATCTGCCCACCTCAGCCTCCCAAAGTGCTGGGATTACAGGCATGAGCCACGGCGCCCAGCCAGAAGCATATTATGGCAAGTGATCAGAGATACTGTAACTAGTAGCTGTAAAGGAGCTGAAAGTGGCTTCTGGGATGAGAACTAGGGATTCAGGGTGGATGTGGGCAGAGATGTATTTTTTTTTAACCAATGTATATAATACACTGATGTCTTTAAAAAATGGCCTTAAACTCCAGTTACAGAGTAGAACTCTAATTACAGGTGGTCAAGAACAGATTCAGGGAGACTGGTTAGAAGGATACAGCTAGTGCTCGACTTACGACCATGATTGGTTCCGACAGACCAGTTGTAACACGATTTGGTCGTAAGTTGAGTAGGCTATATGCACGCGGAGATCGTAGTGCTGCTGGAAGCTGGTCCGCACTGTCGTACACCCAGCTGGGCAACGTTTGCGCTGCCAGACTCGGAGCAGTCGTGGCTAGCGATTGTGGTTGTAAAGTCGAATGGTCGTAAGTTGCATAGGTCGTAAGTTGATCAATACCTGTATTGCAGCGGTAGCGGCAGGAAACAAAGGTTTATTGGACTAGATTAGTGGTTGGTGGAAATGGGGACAAGATGATGAAAAAGACGCCATTAGGAGATCAAATTGACAGGCCTTGCTGGTGGGTTGGGTGAAGGGATAGTGAGAAAGATGAGGATCCGGGGAGGACGCCTAGTTTCCTGCTTATGTTTGTGAGTGGACAGTGGAGCCCTCCGCTGAGAATCCTGGTCAAGAATCAAGTTGTTAGGAGGAAGTAGTGAGCTCAGATGGAGACAGGTAGAGGTTTAAGGTACTTGGGAGGCATGGAGGAGAGATGCTAGGCAGGAGGTAATGAACACAGCTCTGAGGTCCCATCACATATCCAGGGCTGGGCAACAAGCCTGTTGATGCAGATGAGCTTTCCTAGGGAGAGACTGAGGACGCCAGAGAGTAGTTGATGGTGTAAGAGTGACACTGGTCTCACATCATATATATCCAGCTTGGAGACCCAGGCTGGTACAGATCTCAACATAGTCACTCACAGGCACACTTATAGCTCAGACTCCCTAAAGATTAGCCCGCCCTTTATTTATTTATTTATTTATTTTTGAGACACGGTCTCACTCTGTCACCCAGCTTGGAGTGCAGTGGCATGATCACAATTCACTGCAGGTTCGACCCCGCAGCCCAATCAATCCTTCCACCTCAGCCTCCTGAATAGCTGGGACTACAGGCATGCTCCCACACCCAGCTAATCATTTTTTATTTTAACTTTTTGTAGACACGTGGTCTTGCTATGTTACCCAGGCTGGTTGCAAACCCCTGGGCTCAAGTGATCCACCCACCATGGCTTCCCAAAGCAATGAGATTATGGGCATGAGCCACTGTACCTGGCCTAATATTAAAATAAGATAGTGCAAGCACTCATCCCCATGCTGTGGAAGACCTCCTGCAATATCTCTATCCATGGGCTTCCAGGAAGACTCTTCTGAGTCAAATCACACTGTAGCCACCCTCAGCACTAGCCCCAGCCCCTAACTGTGGTCTCGACCTCCAACTTTGGCTGATTAAACCCACATCCTGCCCCATGTACTCTCCCCAAATGGCACCAACAAAGGTTGTTGTGTGTAGCAGACTTCTGTGAAAAATTTGGGACAGTAGGGACAGTGACAGTATACAACAGGAAGCAAATTAAAATTCAATATCAGGCAGCATCATTGCTAGAAATTTATCAGCTGTACCGAACCCTAGGGAATTCTGTACTGGCCATGACTTTCCGTGGAATCTCTCCCTCGCTCCCTGTTAGGGTCTTCATTCCCTCTGGCCTTTCCTCCCATCTCCCTTTGTCTTGTCTCTGCATCCTCCATCCCTGCCTCCCAGGCTGACCCCAGAAATTAAGCAAGAAATTCAGCTCTGTTTTTGTTCTCTCCCTCACCTTGCAGACCTTGCCAGGCCACTTACAACACCCACGGGGACCAACAATTTATTTCACAAAACAAAGAGCCATCTCTCATGACAGAATGATGTCCATCCCCTAGAATGGTAAACTGGCTGCCTTCTGGCCATTCTTTAATTTTTTTCTTTTATTTTTTCAGAGACAGGATCTCACTCTGTTGCCCAGGCTGAAGTGAAGTGGCATGATCATAGCTAACTGCAGCCTCTAACTCCTGGGCTCAAGTGAACTTCCCACCTCAGCCTCCCAAGTAGCTGGGACTACAGGTGTGTGCCACCACAGCTGGCTAATTTTTATTTTTTGTAGAGACGGGGGTCTTGCTATGTTGCCCAGTATGGTCTCCAACTACTGGGCTCAAGCCAGGGGGATTCCCCTGGCCTCGGCCTGCCAAAGTGCCGGGATTACAGGTGCGAGCCACCACACCCAGCCTCGCCATTCTCTAAAAGGCACCCCTCACATACATTCATGTGCAGGCATGTACATTTACTTTCACATTTGCTCATGTGCACACATGCTCATAATTGCACGTACACACTCGTGTGCACACGTTCACACTTACACACACTTGGACATGCAGATGGGCTAAAGGCTTTTCACAGTGAGCATCTGGGGTAGATGGAAACCATGCCCTCAGGTTAACCCCACCTCCAGTGTGAGTGTGTGCGTGCACATGTCTGTGTGTACACTGGCTTTCTGCTCCTTTACACACTGAGCTGTCTTAAGGGAGTCTGTTCCTGAACCCATGCCTGTCACCTGGGGAAGGACCTCTCCTCTGCCCAGAAGCTGGTACTGAGCTGGTGAGTCTGATCTGGCTTGGACTGTGCTAGGGTCTGAAACGTGGCTCTGTCAGTGTCACAGAGGTAGCCTCACCCTGGGCAAACAAGCCAGGACTTGGGGCTGTGGCAGGAATAATGGCCCCCAAAGACGTCAATGTCCTAATCCCCAGAGCCTGGGAATATGCCAGTACCCATGTGCACAGGGGACTTTGCAGACATGATTCGGCCAAGGGTCTTGAAATGAGCAGACGCATTGTAATCACAGGACTCATGAGGGGAAGAGAGGCAGGGAGAAGACCACAGGACAATGAGAGAAGAGGTCGGAGGGCTGGGAGGAGGGCTTTGAAGATGAAGGAAGAGGCCCCAAGCCAGGATTACAGCAGCCCCTAAAAGCTGGAAAAGGCCTGGGAAGGCTTTTGCCCTAGGGCCTCTGGAAGAAACACAGCCCCGCCTTCCCCTTAATCTTAGCCCTGTAAAGCTCCTTTTAGACTTCTGCAGAACTGCTAGGGACTACATTTGTATTGTTTAAGCCACTAAGTCTGCTGCCATTTGTTTTGGGTTTGTTTGTTTCTTTGTTTTTTGAGACGGAGTCTCGCTTTGTAGCCCAGGCTGGAGCACAGTGGCACAATCACAGCTCACGGCAACCTCCACCTCCCAGGTTCAAGTGATCCTCCCGCCTCAGCCTCCCAAGTAGCTGGAATTACAGGCGCCCGCCACCAGGCCCAGCTAATTTTTGTATTTTTAGTAGAGACGGGGTTTCACCATGTTGGCTAGGCTGGCTTTGTGCTCCTGATCTAAGGTGATCCACCTGCCTTAGCCTGCAGAAGTGCTGGGATCACCAGGTGTGAGCCACCACACTCAGCCTGCTGCCATTTGTTAGTGCAACATTAGGGAGCTAGCACAGGTGCCCTGAGGTGCTACCAGCTCTTGGAGGCCAGAGATCAGGACAGGGCGAGGCCCTGGGAGGTGTTACCTCCAACGGGACTCAAGTTCGGGCCTTCCTGGGTCACCGCCCTGCAGCTATCTGGGGAGCTCACAAAGACTCAGGAGAAAGTTCTGCCCAGGCTGCCAGGGAGCAGGGGCCTTCCAGGACTGCATGGTGTGGCAGCAGGAGGAGGAGGAGGCCCTGGAGAAGGAGTTAGGCCTGATCATGAAGCAGCCCCTCCCAGAAGCCACACCTGCAGGAGGTAAAGCTGGAGCCAAGGACTCCCAGGAACAGCAGCTGTGAGCCCCTGGGTCTGTGGCTGAGGAAGGGACAAACCCTGCCATCCTGCAGTCTCCTTTTCAAAGGAATTCCAGGTTCTTTAGCTGATGATAGCCAAGCCCTGAGCCTCAGAGGGGAGCCAGTCCATCCCAGCTTGTGTTAATTACCAGACCAGGTAACTCAGGTGCAGGTCTGTGACTGCCACCTCTGGACCCCATGCCAGAGCCACTGTCCAGCCACCACCAATGAGCATGTGTAGGGGTGGCAAGGGACAGGAAGCCCACAACCATCTTGGGTTGCTACAGAAAAGGGGATTCTCTTGGGCCCATGCAATCCTGGGCCTCCTGAATGGAAATTCCAGGGCATCTTCAACCTTAGTTCCTCACATACTTGGATGAGATCCTAAGTACCTCTCGTGACTTTGTGCTCATAATCCCGGCAGAAGTTCTGCTGGGCTGTCTGTGGCAGCACAGCATCCAGTATAATCCCAAGAAATGACCTTGGATGAATGTCCTGAGTTCTGTAGTCCTCAGTCTATTCCTCTGTGAAATGAATGGTGTAATAGTATCAACCTCACAGTATTGTTGTAAGGATTAGGTGAAATGATGAATATAAACTTCCCGGAATAAAGTGCAAGAAAATACCTTTTTTTTTTTTTTTTTTTTTGACAGAGTTTCAGACCAAATTTCTGGATAACATTCCAGCCCATCACCATCTGATGTCCGCCAAGCACTGGTATCCTAAGCAAGTGAGTACCCTGGGCCACCTAGCATTTTCTGCGTTTTGCCAATGATTAGACCCCGGCCCCCGACTGGCCAATTTTCCAACTCCACTTCCCTGTTGAGAAAGGTTGTCAAAAATGGGTGGCGAGTCCTAGAAATCTCTTCTAAGGATTTATCTATGAATAGTAAAGGACAAGAGAGCAAGAGTGATGTTTATTATGGTGAAGTTGGAAAATTCCATGGCCAAAGCAAAGGTATTATTAAAAATATAAAACGGGTTTGCTCACTAAAATGTTATGCATTGATATAAAGGTATCTATTCATTTTCTAAAAATTGTGATGATGTACCTATATGAAAACAGAAATATGTTTATGATATATTTAAAAACTCATTTGAAATTATTTGTAAATAATTATGTATGTAGCATATGTAATATATACATTTTGATGTATATATGTGTGTTTATGTCAGATACACATAAGTATCTTAGATTTATGCACATGGGACATGGATGGAGCCAGAGGCCATTATCCTTAGCAAACTAACACAGGAACAGAAAACCAAATACCACATCTTCTCACTTATAAGTGGGAGCTAAATGATGAGAACACATGGACATATAAAGGGGAACTCCACAAAATGGGGCTTTTCAGAGGATGGAGGATGGGAAGAGGAAGAAGATCAAGAAAAATAATTGATGCATACTAGGCTTAATACCTGGGTGATGAAATAATCTGTACACCAAACTCCCATGACACAAGTTTACCTGTGTAACAAGCCTGCATTTGTACCCCTGAACTTAAAATAAAAGTTAAAAAAGTTTTCTATTAGTATTCAAATAATAAGAAATGTATAAAAATAAAGTCTCTAGTTCGCCTCAATTTTATTGAATTATGAAATTTTATTATAAAACTTAAAAATGTAATATGAAAAATTGGAAAATACATACCATATTTTTGGATAGAAAAGCTTAATATAAAATGCCAATTCTCCCAATAGTAATGTGTAAATGTAATGAATTATATTATAGTACCATTATAACTCATTATAATGAGTTACATTATAATACCATCGGGTTATAGAGCCATTTTTAATTGGGTGAAATGATAATAAAGTTCATGTAAAAGAATAAATATGTCTAAGAATGGCCAAAAATATTAAAGGGAAATATTTTGCCTTGCCTTACAGATAGATATAAAAATATACTATAAAGCCACTAGAATCCAACAATATGGTATTGGCATAGAATTAGTGGATTCACAGAAAGCTTTGGAAAAGAATAAAGAGCCCAGAAATATGTCCTAGTATGATAATTTAATACATAATAAATATTTTACCTAATTAAGAAAAAAAATTAATAATGCTAGCAAAAAAGCAGCTATTTATTTGTAAGAAAATGGAGTTGAATCCTTCAAACCATATAAAAATTTAAACTCCAATGCATTAATCAGACTTAAATGAAAAAAAAAACATAAAACCTTAGAAAAAATTTTGGTGAATACATGTATAATGCACGGTGTAGGAAGGTACTTTTACCTATGACAAGAAACCTAGAATCTATAAAGAAATAATCATTTTTGACTACATAAAATTTAATCTCATCCAGTTCATTTTTTATTTCAGATATTGTATCTTTTGATTATAGAATTCCCATTTGCTTATTTTTGTAGTCTATTTCTCAACTGAAGTTTTCTGTTTAATCGTTCATTGCTAGTATATTTTTATTCATGTCTTGAGCATAGTTATAGTAGCTACTTTTAAATTCTTGTCTTTAATTCTAACATCTAGGTCACATTAAAGTTACTCTCCATTGATTGCCTTTTCTATTGCTATGGCTCACATTTTCCCATTTCTTCATATGTCTAGTAATTTTGGATTGTATCCTGGACACTGTCAATGACAAGTTGTAGGGACTCTGGATTTTATTACATTCTTCTGAGTGTTGACTTTTTATTTTAGCAGGCAGTTAACCCGGCTGAACTCAAACTTCAAATTTTCCCCTCTGGTAAGCAGCAGCTGAAATCTCTGTTCAGTTATTTTAGTCACAGTTACGATTCCAGGAGCTTCTCAAATGAATTCACAGTTCAGAAAACAGCCTGAAGTTTGGGTGGAGTTTTTCAGGAGAATTCAGAACACATCCTACATAGAGTTCTCTTTCCTGGACTTTCCCCCTTTACTTTTCAATTTCTGTGGAAGTCCCAGATTCTGCCCTGTGATTCCTTAACAAATAAGAATGCAGATTTCTATCCAACTGTTAGCTCACTTATGTGGTGCTATGTGGGGCCTGTAGGGCAGTGACCCAGGGAGGCCTGAACTTGATGTTAGCCAAGCCCCCAGCCTCAGAGGGGAGCCAGTCATGTCAAATGTAAAAATAAGAAACACTGCTGTTCCCTTCTTACAAATGTCAGATGTTATCATTTCTGCCTGGTTTGGGTCACTTTTAGTGCCCCCACATAGCCTTTCAACCAGAATTTAGAATTACTATCTGTGGGAGAGATTGTCTTTTACAAGATACTCTGCCATTATTGGAAGCAGAACTCTTCAACTACATAAAATTTAAACTTTTTCAGGCCAGGTGCGGTGGCTCATGCGTGTAATCCCAGCACTTTGGGAGACCAAGGTGGGCAGATCACTACAGGTTGGGAGTTCAAGACCAGCCTGGCCAACATGGTGAAATCCCGTTTATACTAAAAACACAAAAACTAGGCAGGTGTAATGGGCGCCTGTAATCTCAGCTACTCAGGAGGCTGAGGCAGAAGAATTGCTTGAACCCAACGGCAGAGGTTACACTGAGCCAACATCACGCCTCTGCACTGCAGCCTGAGTAACAGAGTGAGACTCTGTCTCAAAAAAATAAACAATAAAAAATAAATGAAATTTAAACTTTTTTAGATGGCTAAATGTTCCCATAAACAAAGCTAAAAAACAAGCACTAAACTTGGGGAAAATATATTCGCAATGCCTATGACAGAGAAAGAGTTAATTTTTAGCTCTTACAAATTGTTAAGCAAAAGACAAAGCATCCAATAGAAAAATATTCCCAGGATATGAATAGGCTCAGAGAAGAGTAAACCCAAATGGCCAATAAACATATGGCTCAACCTCCTAGTACTCAGGGAAATGCAAATTAAAGTAACAATGAGGTAGCACTTCTCACCCATCATACTGGCAAAAATTCAAAAGAATGTTAACACCTACTACTGATGAGAGTGATAAGAAAAGTATATTTTCATACATTGCTGGTGCAAATGAGAACTGATACTGCCTTTTTGGAAAGCAATATGGAACAAATCTATTTTAAAGATCTAAGTATACATAGTCTTCAACCCAACAAGCCCACTCATAAGAAATTTGTCCCAGAAATAAACACAAGCACTCAGATGTAGGAATATATAAAGGTGTTAATGTCACAATATTTGTAGTGGCCAAAGACTAGAAAGACTCTGTCAGTAGAAAAAGGTTTAAAGAATGACACAGTCCTACCATGGAACAAGATGCAACCATTAAAAAGAATAGATTGGGTCAGGTGCACTGGCTCACACCTGTAATCCCAGCACTTTGAGAGGTTGAGGCGGGTGGATCAACTGAGGTCAGGAGTTTGAGACCAGCCTGACTAACATGGTGAAACCCCATTTTTACTAAAAATACAAAAAATTAGCCAGGCATAGTGGCGGGCCTGTAATCCCAGCTACTCAAGAGGCTGAGGCAGGAGAATCCCTTGAACCTGGGAGGGGGAGATTACAGTGAACAAAGACTGGGTCATCGCACTCCAGCTTGGGCAACAAGAGCAAAACTCCATCTCAAAAAAATAAATAAATAAAAAATAAAAAGAATAGATTCACTTGGATGGTTTTCCACAATGCATTGTCAGTTGAAAAATTCAAGAAATGTATGTAATGTGATCCATTTGGTCAAATAAAGATCAGCAAGTCCTACATGTGTACAGTGCCCAGGCAGGTGGAAGATATGGGATACATACCAGGTTATTAACTTCGGTTTGGGGAATATCAGGGAAAGTCCAGGAAGATGGAAAAGAGGGTCAGACAAAAAAAAAAAAGCGTTTTAAAAGTGTCCATGAAAACAGCAATATATGAGATATATTTGCAGACAAACGTGTGTATAAAAGCAAAGAAACAGAAAGATGTTTGAGGGCCAGGCATGGTGGCTTGTGCCTACAATCCCAGCACTTTGGGAGGCTGAGGAGGACGGATCACCTGAGGTCAGGAGTTCAAGACCAGCCTGGCCAACATGGCAAAACCCCATCTCTACTAAAAATAAAAAAATTAGCTGGGCGTGGTGCCGGGCACCTGTAATCCCAGCTACTCAGGAGGCTGAGGCAGGGAGAATTACTTAAATCCAGGAGGCAGAGGTTGCAGTGAGCCGAGATCATGCCACTGCACTGCAGCCTGGGTGACAGAGAGAGACTCCATCTCAAAAAAAAAAAAAGGTGTTTGAGCATGATCAAAATGTGCATGGTGAGGTTTGGAAAATTATTAATTTGCTCTTCATACAATTTTATATACTTCTTTTTAAAACCATTTTATTTATGGTAGAGATGAGGCCTTGCCCTGTTGTCCAGGTTGGTCTCCAACTCCTGGCCTCAAGTGATCCTCCCACCTTGGCCTTCCAACAATGCTGGGATTGCAGGTGTGAGTCACTGCACCCAGCCTTTTTGAATTTTTTTTTTTTTAAGAGATACAGTGTCACTCTGTCACCCAGGCTGGAATGCAGTGGCATGAACATAGCTCACTGCAGCCTCAGACTCCTGGGTTCAAAGATTCCTGCCTCAGTCTCCCAAGTAGCTATGAATACAGACAAACGTCACTATGCCTGGCTAATTTTTTAAATGTTTTGTAGAGGTGGGGTCTTGCTATGTTGCCCAAGCTGTTCTCAAACTCCTGGCCTCAAATGACCCTCTCACCTTGGGCTCCTGGCCTCCCAAAGTGTTAAGATTATGAGTATGAGCCACTGCACCTGGGCTTTAAACACTATTTTTAAAAAAATCATTTAAGTATGTATAAATATATTTATGTATACATAAATTAAAAATTTAAAGCTATTTTTATCATGAAGAAAGATTTTTTAACTCCAGAAGTATATAAAGTATATAAAGTAAAAAGTGAAAACTAAAAGACCAACCCCATTTCCATTCGCCAGACCTAATCACTTTCAACGTTTTGATGAGGGCACTTCCAGATTATATAGATTACATATACATAATACATATATATGCATACTACATGTATACACACACTATATGTATATTTTTTAATCTTATTTTTTTAACAAAACGGTCAGAAAGAAATAATAAAAGGGATGGGAAGAAACTTTGGGAGGTGATGAATATGTTTATGGCCTTGATGATGATGGTTTCACTATGTATACTTATCCCTAAATGCACCAAGTTGTACACATTAAATATGGACAGCTTTTTATATGTCAATCATGTCTCAATAAAGCAGTTTAAAAAAAAAAAGAAAACAGAGGGTCAAAGAAGAAGAAGAAAAGATGAAAGTGATAGCCTTTTGGGAGTTTCAAAACCTGCGTTACAGAGTCTAACCTGCCCCTCTTCCACTGTGTCTCCCCCTGCCTCTGTATTCCTGATGAAGGTGCCGGGGACACTGTCACAGGAGGTCCTGGGCCTGGGACCTCCATCCTGGCACATTCTTCTTAAGGAACTGTCTCCTGCCAACACCAAGTGTCCATAAGGGAGGCTCCATCTCAGCAGCTGGAATGGGGCCGCACTGGTACAAGCACCCCTAGCCCAGCCAGAGGAGGGGACCCCATTCTGCCTGTGACTTGAAAACTTCCCCATACGCCTTGGATGGTGCTGGGACTTAATTGTGTCCTCTGCAAATTCACATGTCGAAATTCTAATTCCCAATATGGCAGTATTTGGAGATGGGGCCTTTGGGAGAGAAAGTGATACCAGATATTATTAGATCAGTGTTGAACTTCTTGGATTGACCATGGTACTGTCGTTATGTAGGAGAGTGTCCTTGCTCTAAGAAGATACTCTGAAGGGCTAGGTGCGGTGGCTCACGCCTGTAATCCCAGCATTTTGGGAGGCCAAGGCGGGCAGATCACGAGGTCAGGAGTTCGAGACCAGCCTGGTCAACATGGTGAAATTCCGTCTCTACTAAAAATATAAAAATTAGCTAGGCATGGTAGCACTTGCCTGTAGTCCCAGCTACTGGGGAGGCTGAGGTAGGAGAATCACTTGAAACAGGAGGCAGAGGTTGCAATGAGCCAAGATCAGGCCATTGCACTCCCACACACACACACAAAAAAAAGATATTCTGAAGTATTTTGAAGTGAAATGTTGTTGTGATGTCTGCAAATAACTCCCAAATGAAGGTGGGTAGGGAAAAAAAACCAGCATTGCAAGATTATAATAGGTTGGTGAAGCTAAGGTATAGTAACTATTCCTTTCTTTCCATATTTTGGTGGGGTTGAACTTTTTCAAAATAAAAGTATGGGAAAGCTGGGTCCCATGTCCAGTCACTGGCCAGCTCCTGACTGCTGCCGTGTTGATCCTCCCCACTCCCCTACCGATTCTTCCTCCCCACCTACCAGTCTGTTCTCACAGAGCTGCCCAAAACATTGTCTTAAGACTTGCCATTCCCATGCTAATGCTTTCTGTTTCTTTTTCTTTCTTTCTTTCTTTCTTTCTTTCTTTTTTTTTTTTTTTTTTTTTTT
>NW_016107531.1:2399326-2469487 GCF_001604975.1 Cebus imitator | reverse complement strand
TCTGATACGGAGTCTCACTCTATTGCCCAGGCTGGAGTGTAGTGGCAAGATCTCGGCTCACCACAACCTCCACCTCCCGGGTTCCAGTGATTCTCTTTCCTTAGCCTCCCGAATAGCTGGGATTACAAGTGTGTGCCACCACACCTGGCTAATTTATGTATTTTTAGTAGAGATGGGGATTTATCATGTTGACTAGTCTGGTCTTGAACTCCCGACCTCTAGTGATCTGCCCACCTCAGCCTCCCAAAGTGCTGGGATTACAGGCGTGAGCCACCGAGCCCAGTCCTCCTAAGGCTTTCTTGACTTCTAAAACAAAATCCAAATTCCCTACTGAGGTCTCTAAGTCCTTCCACAGTTTGGTGGCCTCAGCCTGCCATCCTGACCACACTCATTGTACCCCAGCCTCAGGGTCTTTGCACAGGCTGTTCCCTACACCTGAACCCTCTGCCCCCAGATTTTCTTTTTCTCATCATTCACACATCTGCTCAATGTCACTCCATCGAGAAGCCCTCCCTGACCACCCAGTCGAACTCTGTCTCTCTCAGCCCAACTTAATTTTCTTCTTAGCACTTGTTTTGTTTCTGTCTCCCCTGCTGGAATGTAACATGCCCCCAAAGCAGAGGCTTTATCTAGTCAGTGATGTTCTCTTCGCACCAAGAACAAAGCCCAGCATATAGTAGCTACACAATCAATACATCTTGAATGAAGATGTAGTCACTGACACAGACACATATACATGAATATGCTTACACAAACACACGCTGTCACACAGGAAGACACACAAAAACTCAGTGAAGTACACGCAGAGAAAAATCACAGACACATCTGTGAACAGCACACAATTATGTAGCTCGTATAAACACATAAACACACACTCATACAAGTCATTGGATAGACTCACACACTAACACACATTAATCTTTACCTATACATCTATTAATCCACACACATACAAACACTGACATGCACAGGCACGTACACCCAGACACACAAAAACATGCTTACACAGACACGCGTGTATGAAGAGTCAGGAGCATGGTCACGAACGGACACCTACACACACACACACACACACACACACACACACACACACAGACACACACACACGCTCGCCCTTGCCTGGCCTGAAACTGATGCCCTTGCTAAGCCTGGCTTGGGTGGGCACCACTGGGCCGCTCTGCAACCCTTGGCCAGGAGGACCCCAAACCTCCTGGCAACAATCCCCTCCCAGGACAGACAATCTGAGATGGGGTGGGGGCTGCTAGGCACCCCTAGAATTATGACTGCTCTGAGGCTGCCATTAGGAGCAGCAATGTCACCGAGGCCATTAGCTGCCTAGGCAGGGCTGTAAAACATGCCTGGCTCAGCGTGCTCTCCTCCAGCCACGACTGTGTCTGCAGTCACCCCGCCCACAGGGCAGTCTCAAATGCCAGAGACAGTGGCCTCTCATGGCCAGGTGCTAATGAGACAAGGTCAGCAGGGAAAAGCTCCTCCGTGCCCCCAGGTAGATAATCACCTGGCTGGTTGGCTGACGACCCTGTGGGGTGGGGGTGGGCAGTAGGCAGTAGTTCTCAGCGAGGCAAGGCAAGCTGGTCTGCGCTCTGCCCGGAGCCGGCTGGATCCAGCAGGGGCTTGGGCTAGAGAGGGCTATGGCCACCAGGGGAGGGGCTGAGATGACACCTGGCCCCCAGGTGGGCTCTGCCAGTGCTTGGAGCTCCCAAGGCACACTCAAGGCCAGACCCTGGGCAGCAAGCCAACCCCAGAGCCCAGCAGCTGGCATAGCCCAAGCTTCTCCAGGTCCCCTGCCTGGTCTGCTCAGGACGCCAGTCTGAGCTCCTGAAGTCTTCTGGGAGCTGGATGTGTCCGTTGCCCCAGCACCCATGTGAGAGACCCTCGGGAACCCTCCGTGGCCATCCTCCCCAGCCCTTGCTCATGGGGAGCATTTGGGTGACACCCCCTGCTGGGCACAGGAAGTGGAGGGGCAGCTTCCAGAGGGGTCCCTACCATACGTCCAAAAGCCTAAAAGCTGAAGAGAATACACTTTGTTCAAGAACTCAGTGATATAGCTGTGAACAGGGACTAGCATGATGGAGGGCAGAGCGGGGAGGGGACATGGTGCGTTCAAGGCTTGGGAGAAACCCAGACTGGCTAGAAGGGGGTGGGGGAGCTGAAGAACAGGTGACGCCCAAACCAAGCAGCCGCAAGACAACAATTCAGGTCTTTAACCTGGGGACACCGGGAGCCACAAATGGGGAAGGAGTGATGTGATCTGATTTGACACGACATCCCTGGCAGTCTCCTGCAGCACGTGGCCATTATTCTGATACCAAAATGCAGAGGTGGACGGGTACAGGAAAAGGGGAGAAGACATCTCACAGTGTGTCAGGGACTGTGCACTAGCACCCGATGTTTTGCCAAAAGAATGGTGCTTGTATCTGGTGTTAAACCAAGAAGCTGAGTTCCATCCATTCTTTTATTCATTCACACATGCATATTTGTATCTACCATCATGTAGGCCTCATGAAGATAAGAAATAAACCAGATCCTGCTGTCCAGGGGTGTACTGTCCAGTAGAGGAGGAAGAAAGGGAAGGGGCAAGAGCTGGAACCAGCATTTATGGAGCGCCTGCTGTATGCCTCACAATCACCTGCTGAGGAAGGTACTTCCCAGGCCATTTTATAGACAAAGAAACAGACTCAGGGTGGAGCCACCTGCCCACATTCTCACAAAGGGCTCCAGCCCCGAAGGCAGAAAGGCTTCAGAGTGACAGAGAGCAGCCTGAGCTCCTCCAAGGGTAATTTCAATCCTTGTCTTCAGGCCCAGCAAGGTTCTGAAGTTCCCGGAAAGGATGAGACCCTCGGGGATTGGTCTGAGGGCCCAGCGCTGCCTCCCCCTCTGCTGTGATTAATGCCTGACATTCCCTCCACTTGCAGGGAACTCATCAGACTAATATTTCCTGATGTGAACTCCATGTCGCCCTCGAATGAGAAATCCCAGCCCCTTCACATTCCATGCCCCAGATGAATGGGCTCCCGTCCCGGGTTCCATGAATGATGCAGCCCATGTCTGCAGAGGGAGGTCGATAAAGACCCTTTATCAGCAGAACCATGCCCCCCCACCCCCCGGCCAGCCATTGGATCCCAGCTCCCCTGTGACGCTGCTCCTCTGGAGCTGACCCTGGACTGCCTGCCACAGATGGGGAGGCAAGGTCAGTGCCCAGCAGATGGGAAGAAAGGACTCCGTGAAGGAGGGATAGGCCTTCTCCAGCCCTGCCTCCCATAGCTGGGGCTCTTGGGGATCAGAAGGAAGGGGCGGGGTCTGCCAACATTTTGCTGTGAGCCCAAGGAGGGCATAAGCATGTAGCCAGGCTGGGAGCAGATGGCTGCTGAAGGCAACCCAGAACCTCCAAGGCTCTGTGGAGTGAAAATGGAGGGTGTAGAGCCAAGTGGTTCTAGGAACAGAAACACCAGTGGTTGTTCTAGTGGTGACAGAAAATAGAAATGGTATCCAGCGTCATTTACTGAGTACTTGCCATGTGCTAGGCATGGTGCCCTGATCCTCACAGAGCCCCACGTAAAAGGAGGTATGACTCCCTTTTACGGGCGAGAAGAGTGAGGCCTAGAACAGTTAAATGACAGTCTGAGTGGAGGTGTCAACATTCAACCTTAGATTTCCCTAGCTTCTAAGCTGTGTTTATAGCTATTCATCATCCAGCCATTCAACTGCTATTTGTACAATGATGTCTTTGTGCCTGGCATTGAGCCAAGTCCTGGGAATATACAAGGCAGAGGTGGTCTCTGTCCCCATGGAGCTTGCAGTCCTGTAGGGGTAACTGACAATTACCAGGGGACAGTGATGCTTCAGTGAGAATGTGGGTTGGGCCCGGCTGCTCAAGGAGGATCTTGCCAAGGAGAGGGGAGCACCTTACCTTGCCCTTAGCACAGTTCTTCCTAGGGAGAAGCCAGTCCAATGTCGAGTATGGGTCCTGAGAATAAGCTCTCCTTGAGGTAGCCAAAGGTAGAAAGAATCCAGGGCTGAAAGTCAAAGCACTGAAGGCCAAAGCCAAGAAAAAGAGAGCAGCCGTCCTGCCCAGCAGGTGCCCACGGGTTTATAGCAGAAGTGGAGTGAGAGTGTGGCTGGGACAGAACCAACCAGAAGGAAACTAGGGCTCTCCTGCTTGAAGGGGTCAGCCAGAGCTGCGTGGACCCTGGCTGCGGGCAGCATAGGCTGGCGTCAAGGTGGAGATGGACAGGATAGCTGTCCACACCCGAAAGGGGTCTCCCCACTGAGCGTGCCCGAGACAACAGGAGATACTTGGAGCCAGGTACACAGCAGGTGATCCATCGGTGGGAGGTCCCCAGCCAGAGGCTCAGGGGTGAGCTGGCATGGGTAAGGACAGGAGCTCAAGCCCCAGACAAGCAGGGTGGTTTCCAGCTGAAGCTCCAGGCCCTGCAGGAAGAGGGACAAGGGTAAAAGCCAGATCTGAGCTGACCCACAGCCAGAGCCTGGGGCGCTAAGAGTAACACTGAAGGTCACCTGCTGAGGTGCTGTGGCCAAGCGGCCACTCTTCAGTCAGTCAGGGTGGGCCTGGGGCTCCCACTGGGAGAGGCAGGGTAGCCCACACCTGGGGCTGCCAGGAGCTGGAAGGAAGGGGCGGGAAGAGCCTCAGTCCTGGCTGCGGAAGAGCTCGTGTCTCCCCTGCATTTTACCCGTAGTTTGACTCTAGGAGCTCATCATGTGCAGTTTCCTGTATTTTAAAGGGTGGATGCATCACGCCCTCTGACCTCTCCCTCCCTGAGCCCCACCTGCACAAGGCTCACCCTGTTTCTGAAGCTGCCTTGAACCTAACCCTCAATTCATCCTTGACCCTCACCCCATCCGGAAATTTCTTCCATCTCTGGACTTCAGCCCCTCCCTGACTTTCCACCCCCTCCTCAGTCCACCCCAGTTCTAAGCCTCTCTGCTCCCTCAGCTGGTTACCCCATTTCTGACTCCTGCCCCACCCCTGCCATCCCACACCCCACCCCAGATCCTTCTGCATCCTTCCCACTCACGCTGCCTCTGGAACGGGATCAGGACTCAGCAAGGCTGTGGGAAGAGAGATGACTGTATCTGTTGCTCATATTCCTTAGAAATGATTTCAAAGCTGACTGGGCATGGTGGCTCACACCTATAATGCCAGTACCCTGGGAGGCCTAGGTGGGCAGATCACTTGAGGTCAGAAGTTGGAGACCAGCCTGGTCAACATGGTGAAACCCTGTCTCTATTAAAAATTAGCCAGACGAGGTGGTGGGCAGCTGTAATCCTGGCTCCCCGGGAGGTGGAGGCAGGAGAATCACTTGAACCCAGGAAGCGGAGGTTGTAGTGAGCAAGATCGCGCCACTGAACTCCAGCCTGGGTGACAGAGCAAGACCCTGTCTCCAAAAATAATAATAATGATTATTTCAGAGCTAAGAGGTTCCTGTTTTCTTTGGGGAGCCAAAAAAAAAAAAAAAACAGGTGGGAATTTCAAAATGTACTTTATAAAACAGGTGGAATTGCAAAATGACCACATTAAAATACCAGATATAGATAGTATCAATCCACAGCTTGAGACATCAGAGTAGTGGTCCCCCTTGTTTGAGGCAGGAGGATTGAGGCAGGAGCAGGACACAGGGGGAGGGGGGCTTCTGGGGGTTACTGATGTGGTTTCTGGATGTTGGAAAAACAGGTGTGTTCAGTTGGTAAGATTCATCAAACAATGTATTAATTATTTGTGCCCTTTTTGGTATCTACGCTGTACTTCAATAAAAAGTTTTTCTAAAATGCTCTGGGCAGATTGGACCCTCAGGGTAACAGAGCTGGCTGCTGGGTCCCTGTAGCAGTGGGGAAGGCCACACCAGGGGCTCTTGGAAAAGCACAGTCCGGTTCTCTGTTCCCAGGATGGTTTTACCCCAATGGGATGCTGACAACGAGCCCCCGCCCCGCTCTGCTCCACCACACACCCCACTGTCCTCTGGGACCCTGCCTTAGTGCCAGCTGCCTTTCCTACCCTAACAGCTGTATTTTTCAGGTACAATATGACAGGCTCAATCCATTCCTGTTATATATTTCCCAGTAAATGGACAAGGTGAAAACAGTGTCAGTTCAAATCACTATCATGACACTTAATTCTGATTTACTGTACCTTTTGCTGCAATCTTGAAAGTGCCTGCATCCGTGGTGAGCTGGATTGCCCAGTCGGGCCCCACGGGGTCGACGTTAAGATCAGCTTCAATAAAAGAATTTAGGGTAAGGCAGCCCCAGGTGGGTGGGGGGCAAGCTGGGGCCCAGAGGACCAGCCAGCGGAGATGCTGAATCTGCTGCTCTTCCACGCCTCCCTCCCTCGACTCTTTGTCCCCAGCCCTGTGTTTGCAGCAGCTGGGAAATTTATGGAGGCTCCATAAACGGGTTTTACAGACAGCTGTTAGAGCGTGCGGAGCAAGGCTTGGCTGTCAGGGGACCCAGTCGCAGGCTTACAGCCAAGACACTTAAATATTATGGCCCCACATATATAAAAAGTGTGCTGTGCACGTCCTCGGCTGCCTCCCTCCTCCTGACCTGGAGCACAGGGTCTGGCCAGAGAATAGTGGTGCTGGCAGTTGCTGGCTCGGCAGAGACAGAATGCTCGAAACCCCTTGCCGCAGCCCCTGCCACTGCTGCCACCGGGAGACTCTGGCAGGCTGGCAGGATGGAGCAGAGAGGCTTATCCAAACAGCAGTGGCTGGCCCCCGCCTGCCCCTGCCCTCCTGGCCCGTTGTGCCCAGCTCAGCTCACCAAGTTCTCTTAGCCTCGGGGCCTTGCTCCAGCTGTTTCCACTGCCTTGAAAGCTCCCCCTTCCTTTCTCCCAATCCCCCCACCTTTTCTTGGCCAATTCCTACCTACCCTTCCAGAATCCAGCCTAAATGGTGCTTTCTGAAAGGCACTGTCACTGCCCTTCAGAGTCAGGTCTCCTGTTAGAAATGCTCATAGCCCCCCTGGACTTCTTCATAACATTTATAACAATTGTAATTAAATAATTATTGGTGTCATTATCTGTTTAACGTCTGTCTTCCCCACTGGACAATAAACTCCGTGAAAGCAGGGACTCTATCTGAATGTATCCCTACTGCCTTGGGCAGGGCCTGGCACTCAGTGAATATGCAATGAAAGATGGCACACGTGAATGAATGAATAGGCAGAGATGAATTCCACACAACCCTCAGACAGAGCACAGCGACATGTGCTCAGTTCTAAGAGCAGGAGAAAGATTTCTCGAAGAGAAGGCACTCTACAAGGGGGAATCCAGAAAAGGCTTCCAGGGAAGAGATGCCATTAGACCTCATAGTACAAGTAAAGCGCTTTCATTCAGAAGCCCCAATCATGAAGCTCAAAACATGAGACAGTGGCTGGGCGTGGTGGCTCACGCCTGTAATCCCAGAACTTTGGGAGGCCAAGGCGGGCGGATCACAAGGTCAGGAGATCGAGACCATCCTGGCTAACCTGGTGAAACCCCATCTCTACTAAAAATACAAAAAATTAGCCGGGTATGGTAGCACATGCCTGATCATGCCACTGCACTCCAGCCTGGGTGAGAGAGTGAGACTCCGTCTCAAAAAAATGTGAGACAGTGAGTGAGTCCCTTAGTCTCAGTGAGCCTCAGCTTCCCATTTTTAAAATGGGACTAATGATGGTGCATACATCATATGGGTACTGGGAAGGTCAAATGTACTTCCATAGCACGTGTAATAAGAGTTCCTAAACTACATCACTAGTAAATACAGCTGGAGCTGGGTAATGCCAGGGAATGGGAACAACATGTATGAAGGTATTGATGAGGAATAAAAATCATTCACTGCTGCCTTGGAAGCCAGACTTTGTATCTCAGAAATTCAGCCTGAGCTATGTGACCAGGGGAGAGTGTCTGACCTGATAAGAACCAATCACAGATGGCTGGCCAGTGACCTATGACCTAAGGCCAATAAGATTTCCTCTCATGGGCGATTGATTGAAGAGACATGGAAGAACTGGCAGGAAGAGCAGAAACTGTAAGTTGCATGATAAAAATATCACGGCATAACAAAATAGAAATTAAGTAAGTACAGGAGTCAGAGAGAGCCAGTCCAGCCCATCTCAAGCCTTATGATGGAAGTCTTTTTTTTTTTTTCTAGAAGAAGAAAGAGAGAAAGAAAGAAAGAAAGAAAGAGAAAGAATAAAAAAAAAAGAAAGAAAAGAATGAAGGAGAGGAAGAAAGAGGAAGAGGAAGAGGGAGAGAGAACAGGGGTGTTGCTTTATTACCCGGGCTAGAATGCAGTCTAAAAATGGGTATGCCTGTAATTGTGTTTAATAATAGAGACATAAAAAAAAAAATAAATGAGGGAAGAAAATAACTAACAAGATTTCATTTAAACCTGTAAATAGGTGTGATGTGGTACTGATAAGAGTGTATATTTTGTGTATTTAAAGTATCTGAGTTCAAGTCCTGGATATCGATGTTAACTTTCTGTCTCATTGATCTGTCTAATATTGATGTTGAAGTCTCCCACTATTATTGTGTGGGGGTCTAAGTCTCCTTATAAATCTTATATATCTGAGTATTCCTGTACTGGGTGCGTATATATTTAGGATCTTTAGCTCTTCTTGTTACATTGATCCTTTTATCATTATGTAATATCCTTCTTTGCTTCTTTTGATTTTTGCTGCTTTAAAGTCTATTTTATCAGCAAAAATTGCAACTCCTGCTTTCTATTTATTTATTTATTTTTGCTCTCCATTTGGTTAGTAAATTTTTCTCCATCCCTTTGTTTTGAGTGTTTGTGTATCCTTGCATGTGAGATGGGTCTGGATGTAGCACACCAATGGGTCTTGGCTTTTTTTGCCTGTCTATGTTTTTGGATTAGGGGATTTAGTCAATTTACATTTAGAATTAATAATAATATATGTGAGTTTGATATTGCCATTTAATATTAGCTGGCTGTTTTGCCCATTAGTTGATGCAAGTTCTTAATTATGTTGATGTTCTTTATTTTTTGGTATTTTTTAGAAAGGCTGATACTGGTTGTTCCTTTCTATATGTAGTGGTTCTTTCAGAAGCTCTTGTAAAGCAGGCCTGGTGATGATGAAATCTCTGAGTGCTTGCTTGTTCACAAAAGATTTTATTTTTCCTTTGCTTATGAAGCTTAGTTTGGCTGGATGTAAAATTCTGGGTTGAAAGTTCTTTTCTTTAAGGATGTTGAATATTGGCCCCCCTTCTCTTCTAGCTTGTAGGGCTTCTGCTGAGAGATCTACTGTGAGTCTGATAGGCTTCCCTTTATGGGTGACCTGACCTTTCTCTCTGGCTGCCCTCAGTATTTTCTCTTTCAACACTGGTAAATCTGGCGATTATGTGCCTTGAGGTTGGTCTTCTTGAGGAATATCTTTGTGGTGTTCTCTGTATTACGTGGTGTTGAATATTGTCCTGCCTGTTAGGTTGGGAAAGTTTTCCTGAATAATATCCTGAAGCGTATTTTCCAGCTTGGGTTGATTCTCTTCGTCACATTCAGGCACACCTATCAAGCGTAGATTAGGTCTTTTCACATAGTCCCATATTTCTTGGAGACTTTGCTTGTTCCTTTTTATCCTTTTTTCTCTAATCTTGTCTTCTCATTTTATTTCATTAAGCTGGTCTTCGACCTCTGATATCTTTTCTTCTGCTTGATCAATTTGGCTGTTAAAACTTGTGCATACTTCGTGAAGTTCTCGTGTTGTGTTTTTCAGCTCCATTAATTCACTTATATTCCTCTCTAAATTGTGTATTCTTGTTAACATTTCGTCAAACCTTTTTTCAAAGTTCTTAGTTTCTTTGCATTGGGTTAGAACAAGTTCTTTTAATTCCCAGAAGTTTCTTATCATCCACTTTTTAAAGCCTGCTTCTGTTAATGGAACACAGTCTTTCTCCATCAGGCCTTGTTCCGTTGCTAATGAGGAACTGTGATCCCCTGCAGAGGGAGAGGCGTTCTGATTTTGGGTATTCTCAGCCTTTTTAGGCTGGTTTCTTCCCTTTGTTACAGATTTATCCATCTGTGGTCTTTATAATTACCATCTTTATAGTTGGGTTTCTGAATGGACGTCCAACTTGTTGATTCCCTGTGCTAAAATCTGAGCAACCCACTGTGCCGGCCAAAACAGCAGCGTTAAGATTGATGGTGCTTTTCTGACTCTGCACCAAGAACCGCCGCACCAAGACAGTGGCAAAACCGCCTCGCCGGTCACAAGAGTTGTGCTGGCGACCTGTGGGGCTCCTCCACTGGGAATCTTCTGGTCCGTGAGCAACAAAAATTCATCTGAAAATGTGGCGTCCTCTCGTTCTCTGCGCTTTCAGTGGGAGCTACAATCCTGAGCTGCTAGTGATCAACCATCTTGGATCTCTCTCCGATGGAAGTCTTATTTTTTTCTGTTGGAGGAGGCAGCATAGTAGTGCAATTAAATTCAACTTTTTGCTCATAAGCATCCAAGCTGTGTGACCTTGGATAGAATATTTAACCTCTCTGAGCTTCAATTTCCTTGTTTGTAGCATAGGAATAAAAGCATGATCTCAGAAAGTTGTGTGGATTCAGTGAAATAATGTGGCAGACTATATTGCCATTCACTGGTATCCTGACCAGGACCAACCAGCCTGGGTTCAATGATATTGTGACTGCTTAAGGCTTGGCACTACCCCAGGGCCTCTAATCTTTTGTGGATAGAAAACAAGCTGAGAAATATACCTAACCCTCAAAATGAATATATTCTCCAACATGGAGAAAGGATAGGTGGAGACTATGAAAATTGCCAATATTCAACCATTTTGGTTCACAAAAGTGGTTTCATATAGTTCAACATTAGAAGAGGAAGGAGCCCCAGGAGCTGAGAGCCCTGGAGAAGGACTGGGGCATTCCTCCCTGGAGACAGAATCAGGACCTAATCAAGGAATATCCCCCATGCCCAGTGAAGGAACCCATTGAAATGCATGTCCAGCATGATTTCAGAATTTCTCCAGAGCTCTGCCTACCATCTGTCTCCCATTCTGGTCCCTTCAAATAGGAGTGTTTAACTGAGATGGCCTTGTTCCATTTCATAGATCCTTGTGGTTCGAAGATCTCTCCATCAAAATGAGCCAGTTATTTCTTCTCTCTGATGAGTTTCAACTTGATCACAAGATACTGGACTTCGGGTGGACTTCCGCTCGAACTAGTGGTTGGCTGGAACTTTGGATTGCTTGCCTGGAGGTGAGCATGTTCTACATGTAGGAGGTAGGGCGAACTGAACATGTGGGACCAGAAGAACAATGCAATTACAGATTATTATTATTATTATTATTATTATTGGCCACTAATGCCCCAGCCCCGTGAAGTAAGTCTTTGCCATGTAACTCACTTTGGCCAATGGAATGTAAGTGAAAGAGACGTGTCACTCTAAGCAGAAACTATTAGAGTCAGTTTGTACTTGGCCACGTTTACTTTCCTACTAAAACAACAAACACAACCAGCAATGGTCCAGAGAGAGAATGCTCCAGTGGCCTGGATTCCGGAAGAAAAAAAGTGAATTGCCACACCGTAGCCAACTTGCCCTGGAGAGTAGCATGAATGAGAAATAGACACTGTAAGACCCTGGGATTTTGAGGTTGTTACTACAACATAGCTTGGCTTATCCTGACTGACCCAATCACTTAGCACAGAGACTGGCTCAAAATAGGTGCCATGACGGCTATTTTCCTATCTCTTGAAAGCCAAGGAATCATACTAAAAGTCCTGGAGACATACATAAAGTATGAGTTTGGTTTGGTAAAGAATTCAGGGGAACTAGACTGAAGGCTACATGGAGGGAGTAGTTGACAATATAAGTGAGAAACTGAGGCTGGGTGTAGTGGCTCACACTTGTAATCCCAGCACTTTGGGAGGCTGAAGTGGGCTGATTGCTTGAGGCCAGGAGTTCGAGACCAGCTTGGGCAACAAAGCAAGACTCCGCCTCTACAAAAATGTGTGTGTGTGTGTGTGTGTGTGTGTGTGTGTGTGTGTGTGTGTATTAGGTGGGAGAGGTGGCATGCACCTATAGTCCCAGCTACTGGGAAAGCTAAGGCAAGAGGATCACTTGAGCCCAGGAGTTCAAGGTTGCAGTGAGCTATGATCATACCATTGCACTCCAGCTTGGGCAACAAAGAGAGGCCTCCTCTCTAAAAAATAAAAATAAAGTGAGAAACAGAGGCCAGATTATGAAGGACTTGCAATAGAGGCCATGTGTCTAGCTGAACTTATTTTGTAGAGGGTACAAACAAAATCACCTTTACAATTCCAATGTTAATTTCCCTATCAGAAGTGAGAGTGTCTTTTCTTACCCTCTCACACCAAGTTAAATCTGAGATCCCCAGCGGGAGTCAGTGGAGGTTAGTGCTGTCTCACAGAGAGAAGCAGAAAATCCAATCTGTCCACCAGAGGGAGGGCCTGTGTTCCTGGCGGCTGGCTTCTCGGCCTTTCAGTGTCACAGCTGAAAACAGACCCGCCCAAAGCAAGCAGCATAAAAAAAAACAATTGATAGACGTCGCTACACTAAAATGTAAAACTTCTAAATGACCACAGACACCATAAACAAGCTGAAAACAAGCTATAGCCTGGGAGAAAATATTTGCAATTTATATAACAGATAAGGGATTAGCATCCAGAATATATAAAGAATTCTAGCAGATCAATAAGAAAAAGATAAATGGCCCAATAGAACACTCAGCAAATGATAAAAAAAAAAAAAGTCGATTTATAGAAAAGGAAATTCAAATGGCCAATAAACTTGAAGAATGTTCAATTTCACTAGTAATCAAGGAAATAAAACATTAAGCAACCATGAACTGTATTTCACTCATCAGACTGGCAAAAAAAAAAAAAAATTAAAGCTTGATATGAGATGTTAGCGAGAGTGTGTGGAATTGGGGACTCTTGGATCCTCTGGTCACAATGCAAATTGGTATCACCACTTTGAAGAACAAGAAATCCACTTGCCAGTACCTCCCCTGGAGAGAATGTTTGCACGTGTACACAAGGAGACCTCTGTGAGGGTTTTTACTCAAGTACTTTCCATAAGAATAAAAAATTGGAGAGAGCCCAAACGTCTATCAACAGGGGATTTGCTGAATAAGCCATAGCATGGCCATACTATGAAGTATTATGCAACCATTTAAAAGAATGGGGTAAATCTGACATCACCTGGAGAGATATTGTTGGGTAAATAAAGCAAGTGGCAAAAAATACTTTGATGTTGGAAACAGATGCTCAGTGCCACAAAGAAAAATTAGCACTGAGACAAAAGATCTTTCAGCAATGCAGTTTTTACTTCCTGGACCTCAGAAAGGGTATTCTTGCTAGCTATCTTGCCACAAGAGTACAATGAACAAAGGAACACACACAATTTTATTCCTTATGCATTTGGAGTTGTCCTTACTGCTGTGTCTGATCTCCGTTGGCTGGAGTCAGCCTCACAATCGAAACTAAAACCCGATTGGCTAACAACTTAAAACTTTATAACAGGTAAAAGGAATGGAGAGTTGTGACATGCCTGTGAACACATCCAGCACAGATATCTTGGTTAAAGTACAAGGACATAGAGTGTACTATGTGCCTGTACGCATGGCATATTTAACAGCTACGTAGGATGGGGCTTAACAAAGTTATTAGCACACTTATTCTTTAACAAGAGAGGAAACTTTAAAAAGGAAATTTTTTGTTTCCCACATTAGTGTAGTACCTTTTATGTAGAGACAAAGAGAATGAGAAAAACAGAAACATCCAAGATAATTTAAAAAAATTTTTGTATGGATGTAGATGCATAAAAAATATTTGAAACAATGATTCCAAAGAAAATAAGAGTAGCAATCTCTGAGCCTTTGGGAAAGGACTTTGTGTAGTGGTGATGGCGTTAGTGGTGGCTGCGGTGGCATTGGTGGTGGCATTGGCAGTGGTGGTGGTGGCATTGGCAGTGGTGGCAGTGCTGGCAGTGGCAGCAGTGGTGGTGGTGGTGTTGGTTGAGAGGGTGGCAACCATAGTTCCTTTTCCTATCAGCTCTTCTGTACTCACCTATAAGCTGGAGGTAGACAGTGTTAGGAGAGTGTGTGTATATCCGGAAGTGGAATAAAAACAGCGAGTGAGCGTTGTCAGTATTTCTACATTCTGGTGAGGACAAAACACATATGTCTATGTGAGCTATGAAATACGCGTGTAACTTAGGTGACTCTGCACATGAGCTTAATGCTCTAAGATTTGCATTTAAAACTGACTGCAAAATACAAAGCAAAATTTGTGTTAGTAATTTGAAATTATGCGGTTTGTTTTTTTTTTTTTTTTTTTTTTTTTTTTTTTTTGGGTATTTTTTTTTTTTTTTTTTTTTTTTTTTATATATTTGGGAAGGGAAGAAACAATTTTATATTTTTTTTTTTTTTTTTTTTATTTTTTGTTTTTTTTTTTTTTTTTTTTTTTTTTTTTTTTGCTTAGAGTGACATTACATAGCAAACTGAAACCATTATGATAAGATGAGGAAAGGAGGAAACATTTTAATGATTTTTGTGTCACTTTTCTCCTGCTTTTTGAACAGGGGACTCATTTTCATTTTGGAACTGGGTCCTGCAAATTATGCTGCCAGACCCGAGGCACTTTTTTTTTTTTAGACAGAATCTCGCTCTGTCACCCAGGCTGGAGTGCAGTAGCGTAATCCTGGCTCAGTGAAACCTCTGCCTCCCATGTTCAAGTGATTCTCCTGCCTCAGCCTCCCGAGTAGCTGGGATTACAAGTGCCCACCACCATGCTCAACTAATTTTTGTATTTTTAGTACAGATGGGGTTTCACCATGTTGGACAGTCTGGTCTCTAACTGCTGGCCTCAAGTGATCTGCCCAACTTGGCCTCCCAAAGTGCTGAGATTATAGGCATGAGCCACTGTGCCCAGCCTGGGAAAGCATTTTGACTTGCTTGCTTCTTGACCTGGGACTTGCTTCTGTAATCTGGCTTTATCTCTGATCCTGGTAGCAAATTTTCCCATGGTTTAACGATGGGCTTGAGCCAGGCTGCCTCGATTCAAGTCCCAGCTCTGCTTTAGCTAGCCGTGTGATCTCAGGCAAGTTACTTAACCTCTCTGGCCTCTATTTAGCCATCTCTTGAATGGGCTTTTGGTAACAGTACCTACCTCAAAGGGTTGTTGAGACAGCTGGATGAGTGAATACCTGCAAAGTGTTTGCGATACCCCTGGAGATCTCCAAATGGAACTCAGATGTGTGAGCTATGATCACAGAATTTCCCACAATTCCACTGCCCAGTGGAGGAAGCCCCCAGGTGCCATCTCCTCTTGTATCTTGGTGCAAGCAGGAAATTGGGCCAAACTCTGGCTGTGGAAGGGGCTGTGGTAAATGGGCCCTAGAGTTCAGGTCTGCAGAGGTCCATGCTGACTCCAGGGCTCTGTGCAAGGCTGTGAAGGTGGTAGCGGGTCTGGGGTTGCAATGGGGGACATTGGGCGTCTCTTGGCCTCCATGTCTGAATTCATTTGCCAGAGCTGCTGTGACAAAGGATCACAGACTGGGTGGCTTACACAGCATGAATGTATTTCCTCAGAGTTCTGGAAGCTGGAAGTCCAAGATCAAGTTGCCAGCAGGGTTGGGTTTTTTGTTTTTGTTTGTTTGTTGTTGTTGTTTGAGACGGAGTCTTGCTCTGTCACCCAGGCTGGAGTGTAGTGGCACGATCTCAGCTCACTGCAATCTCCGCCTCCTGGGTCAAGTGATTCTCCTGCCTCAGCCTCCCAAGTAGCTGGGACTACAGGCGCACACCACCATGCCCAGCTAATTTTTGTATTTTTAATAGAGACGGGGTTTCACTACTTTGGCCAGGATGGTCTCTATCTCTTGACCTCATGATCCACCCACCTCGACCTCCCAAAGTGCTGGGATTACAGGCGTGAGCCACCACGCCCAGCCAGGGTTTTTTTTTCCTGGGGCCTCACTCAGCGTGTAGATGGCCATCTTCTCCCAGTGTCTTCAGGTTCTTTCCTCTTTGTCTGTGTCCAACATTTCTTGTTCTCCTAAGGACATCAGTCCTATTAGATTAGGGTCCTCACCCTAGCGACCTCATTTCAACTTTCATTACCTCTTTAAAGGCCCTCCCTCCAAACACAGCGCATTCTGAGGTAGTGGGGCTTAGGACTTCAATACATGAATTTTGGGAGAGACACAATTTGGCCCATAAAAATGTCTGTGAATGCATGGCTGTTCTGTGGGTCCCTGTGACTGCGTGATTGCACATCTGTGTTTCTGTATCAGGGTCTGCGTGTCTGTCTGAGCATCTGACCATAGGAGACTCTGTCCTTGTGAATTTCTGGGGCTGGGGCTTCTGGGTCTCAGTTGCCTTTGCTTTTAGACCTCGACAGGGTTCTGCGTGGACTTGACCGTGTCTGTAAGTTGGCTTGCAATCCAGGATGTCGTAGGTCGGGGAGGCTGGGGACTGCAAGAACAGGATCTGTCCCTGCCTGGGCCCCTGTGAATGTGGGTCCTATCATGCGTGTGTCTATGATCTGAAATCTAACTGTCTCTGGGCATGTGGCTGTACGGCAGGATTTGAAAGGAGAGGGGAAGGATCATATTAATTTGAGATTTGAAAGGAGACAGAGTGTTTACAAAAGCAGAGGAACAGCGGGTTAAACATCTGTTGGTGATGACGGTGAGGACAGCAGCTGAGGCTGGGCCGGCTCCAGTGTGAGCTCTGTGGCATGTTGGCATCTTTAAAACTGTCACAAAACCAGATACAGAAGCAACACAATGGGACTGAGGGAATCTGCTGGGAGGGGGGGCAGTGGAGGAAGCAGAAGGGTCTGGGGGGGGAGCTTCATGAAGAGACCTCTTTGTCTCAGGACTAGGGAATCGCACAGCTGACCCCTCCAACACTGACCTCTTTCTCTCTCTCCACCCATCTTCTCTGCAGCTGAAACAAATCTGTGCACCCTGAGGCCTGGGGCTGTTGGGTGGGCATGGCCCTCACTGCCAAGACCCTACCCAGACCGTGCTCAGGGCTTTACAGGAAGCTTCTCTGTTCCTCCCGACAAGCCTGCAAGGGGCAGGGAGCAGTTATCATTCCCATTAAAGAGTTAAGAAGGCTAGGCGCAAAAGCTCATGCCTGTAATCCCAGCACTTTGGGAGGCCCAGGTGGGAGGACCGTTTGAGCCCAGGAGTTCAAGACCAGCCTGGGCAACATGGCGAAACCCCATCTCTACAAAAACACAAAAATTAGCTGGGCTTGGAGTCATGTGCCTGTAGTCCCAACTTCGGAGACTCAGTGGGAGGACTGCTTGAGGGCAGGATGCAGTGAACTATGATGGCACCATTGCACTCCAGCCTGGGAGACAGAGAGAGACCCTGTCTCAAAAAAAAAAAAAAAAGGAAACTGAGACCCAAAGAGACACGATGACCTTGTCAGGCTGTAGCCTCGGATTTCAGTGAGGACTAATTGTTCCCGGGATTCTGAGGATGGTGCTTGGGTAAGAAATGAATGAATGAATTGAACTTGATGATACTATATTCTCTGTCCTATGAAGTGGAATCTATGTCCAGGTCCTGGTTAAAACCCCGAAGGGCGGCCAAGCATGATGGCTCATGCCTATGAGGCCAGCTGGACAACACAGTGAGACCTGGTCTATACAGAAATAAGAAAATTAGTGGGTGTGGTGGAGCATGCCTGTAGTCCCAGCTACTCAGGAGGCTGAGGTGGGAGGATTGCTTGAGCCCAGAGGCTGAGGCTGCAGCAAGCTATGATAATACCACTGCATTCCAGCCTGAGTGACAGAGTGAGATCCCAACTCAAAATTAAATTAAAAAATAAAATCTGACCAGGCTCAGTGGCTCACACCTATAATCCCCTGGGAGGCCGAGGCGGGAGGATCACCTGAGGTCAGGAGTTTGAAAACAGCCTGGCCAACATGGCGAAATCCTGTCTCTACTAAAAATACAAAAATTAGCCAGGTGTGATGGTAGACACCTGTAATCTCAACTACTAGGGAGGCTGAGGCACAAGAATCACTTGAACAGGGAGGCAGAGGTTGCAGTGAGCAGAGATCACACCACTGCGCTCCAGCCTGGGCAACAGAGTGAGACCCCATCTCAAAAACAAAAAAAAAAAATCCTTAAGGGTAATAGCGAACACTTACTTTCCCCACCACACCCATCAGCCCCGTAATAAACGAGGCCGATCATTTTGATCTATTCTATTCTTCTTGGAAAACCAATGGCAAATAAGTGACAGGGACACTGGTGGCTCCTGAGCCAGGGAACAGACCTTTCCTGCGGCAGCAAACAGGGAGGGGCCGGTCAGGACAGAGCTTCTCTGGTTCCTCTATTCTCCTCCGCACCCATAGACACTAAGTCCCAGCACTGGTTTGGCTCAGCTGTGAACTTGGATTTGAGTCCCAGCTCTGCCATACGCTAGCCTTTCTTTTTGTTTTTTTATTTTTGTTTTCTGAGATGGAGTCTTGCTCTGTCACCCAGGCTGGAGTGCAGCGGCACAAGAGCGGCTCACTGCAACCTCTGCCTCCTGGGTTCAAGCAATTCTCCTGCCTCAGCCTCCTGGGTAGCTGGGATCACAGGTGCACGCCACCATGCCCAGCTAATTTTTGTCTTTTTAAAGTAGAGATGGGGCTTCCCCATGCTGGCCAGGCTAGTCTTTAACTCCTGACCTTGTGATCCACCCCCTTCGGCCTCCCAAAGTGCTGGGATTACAGGCGTGAGCCACCGCGCCCAGCCATTCTTTTTCCTTTCTCTCCTGTTCTCACCTTGCTGCATCTCGCCCTTCATTTCATCCAATGCACAGCTCTCTCAGGTTGTTCTTTCATCTCCAAGTCTTGGGGTACAAATCATCCCCTTAGTTGCACCCACTGGGTCGTTCGCTTGGTGGCTTGTTTTTTTCTGTGCTCTGTAATTTTTGTCTGTCAACTCACACTAAGCAGGGTCTGTCTTCCCCAGGTCTCCCGTGTGCCCTGGGTTGTGTCTATAGAGGTGTTGGAAGCTTGCCTCCACAGGGATCCGAGATTTTCCTCTGGTCCCAGGTGAGAATGCTTACTAATTTTGCAGGGTAAAATAATGGTGGCTCCAGGCTTTATACTGAGGCATGCTGTAGCCCTGGACCCCTATTTATTTTTTCCATTCCTGGTCCAAGAGATTGGCAAGACTTTTTACCTCTTTTGCAGACCAGCAGGCAAAATTTCTCCCCACAGATTTTGATAGGCAGAGCTGCTGTGCTTGTTTATTTGTAAGCATGGTACTTTCTAATTTCTATGGTATCAAGGCTTTGGGCCCCATCTGTGAGTTTTGACAAGGAGTGTTTTACAACCCAAGTGTTCCAATGGCCCTTGCACTTTGGGCCACCACACCTGGCCGAAACTTAACTTTTAAAGAGGGACAAGAACCAAGTTGAGGTGCTAGAAGGAACTGCCATGGAGAAAACACACTTCCAAAATATTTATCCACAGGTATTATAACATGATGTGACATCATTTGCCAAGGGTGTCAATCCATACAGTCAAAGTGCTGTGGGTACGGTAAGAACAGAAATACTCACTCTTCGAAGAAGTAGTTACGGAGAGAAAAAAAAGAGGTACAAGCCAGTCCTTGAGAAATGAGGGTCAGTCAACAGGTGAGAAGGCAGGAAAGCCATGCACATGTGCAGGGTGCAGAAGGACGAGAGGTTTGCTGGGGCCAGTGTGAAGGGTGCACGGCTGGGAGGGGAAGGCGCGAGGCTCCAGTGGTGGACCACGCCCAGTTGGAAGGATCTAGTGTCCCAGGCTGAGGGCTATTGGGAGCCACATTCCACGAAATTTCATCCAAAACTGCTTTTAAATTCAGCCTTATCCTAACGATTCTCAAATTGATGCCTTTAGCCTGGTCCTCTTCCCTGAACCCCAAACATGTATATCTAACAGTCTACCTGACATGTCCATTTGCAAAGCCCGTGGGCATCCCACATCTAGACCTCAGCTCTGGTCATCCCTTTTGAACCTTCTCCTCCCTCGGTCTTCCCCATCCCATCTAACAGGAGATCTATCTTTCTGGTTGCTCAACCAATAAAGTGGGCACCATCTTTGCCTCCTCTTTTTCTCCTACGCCTCACCTCCAAGCTGTCAGCCTCAGCCTCAAGGCTTAGGACAGTAAAGGAGGTGCCTCTACTTACGCCAAACTTATTTTTAGCTGTGTGGAAGAAGAACGGGCATGTTCCTTGTGAAGGATACAAACACGTTGGCCAAGCAGAAGTGGTGGGGAAGGAGATGCTTCAGGCAGGGAGGTCATGTGCAAAAGGCACAAACATAGGAGAAAGAGCTCCTGTATGCAGATGGCAGGGAGGCCAGTCTGACTGCAGGGATGAGGACTCAAGGGGACCTGGGGAAGGAAGGCTCCAGAAGTAGGTGGAGTCTGGTCAGCTCCTGCAGGTCCTGACAGATTCCTGGGTCTCCTAGCTTACTCTTTGAGGTCCTTCATAGCCTCTCACCAAGCACCAAGGCCTGTGCCTACTTTTCCTTGTCTTCACCTAGGCTTCTGCCCACTGCCCAGGTAGCCACCCTCAGCTCTCAGAATCACAGTTCCTAGACCACTGTGTTTGGTTTTGGCTCTTGGCTCCTGTTGCACACCCAGCCCTATAGCCTCCAAGCACGAGTTCAAAGACCAGCGCTTGTCAATGAGATGGAAATGCAAGTAGGGAAATGAGAAATAAGGACAATAATGCCGTGATGGAAAAAGAATTGCATTTCTGTCTGTGTGTTGCCACATCGCATGAAAACGACTGGACATGTTGAATTTGAGTGGATGTTTGGAACTCTCTGGCTTAAAACTGAAGCCATGTGGTATGCACAAAGTTCACTTTGGGGGAACCAGGGAAAAAGACACCACAGATAGGTAAGCAGTCACTTATTATAATGATGATGGTGATGATGATGATTATTATTATTTTGAGACAGAGTCTCGCACTGTCGCCCAGGCTGGAGTGCAATGGTGTGATCTCGGCTCATTGCAATCTCCAGCTCCCCTGGTTCAAGTGATTCTGCTGCCTCAGCCTCCCGAGTAGCTGGGATTACAGGTGCCTGCCACCACACCAGGCTAATTTTTTTGTATTTTTAGCAGAGACAGGGTTTCACTATGTTTGCCAGGCTGGTCTCAAACTCCTGACACTGTGATCCATTTTTTTATGAAAAGAGTGTTATTTTCTTTCCTTTCCTTTTTTTTTTGGGGGGGGGGGATGGGGTCTTGCTATGTTGCCCAGGTTGGTCTTGAACTCCTGGGCTCAAGTGATCCTCCCACCTCCACCTCCCAAAGTGCTGAGATTACAGGCATGAGCCACTGTGCCTGGCTAGAATGTTCTTCATTGTGTTATTATTTCCTTCCAGCTGTTAAATACTAAGATGAACTTTCTTTCATGAAACTATGGTGACAGCATAGGTACTTATGAGACAGACTAACTCTTTGTTGGCTTCTCTGTAGGCAACTCTTTGTTGGCTTCCAAATTGTTTTTGGAATTTTCCAGTCCATGAAATCCCAAGGTCTGGGAATCAGGGCCTCCCTGATTAAACATTTGGTTTTGAACTCTTTACTACAGTTTTGACCTGAATGTCCCTTTAGGACACAACTTTCAGCATTTGCTTTTTTGTTCCAGGAGGTAAAATTTACCCAGCAAATAAGGCCACAAATGACAAACCCAAAGGGGAAGGAGTTAGGATGTCATTTCAGAGCCTCATCGTGGCTGAAATTCCCACTACTGATGATTTAAATTTCTCAAACAGAAACCAGAATGCCAATTAAAATATAATCAGAGTACATCACCATCTGTGGTAGAGGCTTCTGGAGCCCTGGAGCATATTGGTGTGGTCCTTCACGTTTCCCATCCTCCCTTGTGGTTAGGTTGGCCATTTGACTGGTTCTGGCCAATAAAGATGGGAGCAGAGGTGCTATGTATTAATTCCAGGCTACAGTAGGTAAGTACCTTGTGTGCTTCCCCATTCTCTCTTCCCTTTCTACTGCCCTCAGGTAGATAACCTCAGAGTGACCTTGAAGCTACAAGATGATGGAGCCACAAGATGGAGGCAGCCAGAGCTCCTGGGTTGCCATTCAGAAGAAACCTTCCAGATACCTGGTAGACTGTGATGTAACAGAGAAATAAATGTCTATTGGAGCAAGCCACGGAGATTCTAGGGTTTATTTGTTACTGTAGCACAGCCTATCCCATTCTGACTGATATACCACTTGCTAAAAATGGCCACTGGTGGCCAGGCATGGTGGCTCCTGCCTTTAATCCCAACACTTTGAGAGGCCGAGGTGGGTGGATCATGAGGTCAGGAGAGCGAGACCATCCTGGCTAACACAGTGAAAACCGGTCTCTACTAAAAATACAAAAAATTAGCCAGGTGTGGTGGCATGTGCTTGTAGTCCCAGCTACTTGGGAGGCTGAGGCAGGAGAATCACTTGAACCCGGGAGGTAGAGGTTGCAGTGAGTCGAGATCGAGGCATTGCACTCCAGTGTGGGTGACAGCAAAACTCCATCTCAAAAAATCAAAACAAAAAAAGCCCACTGGTGCCTTCCCATTGCATTTAAACGAAAATCTAGAATCTTTTCTGTGGTCTACAAAGCACTCCGTGTTGTGGCCCCTGCGTCTCAGGCGCTCCCACATACATCCTGTTCCAGCCACACTGGCCCTTGGATGAGGCTCAGACACACCAGGCTCACTCCCCCGGTGGCATTTGCATGCTGCCTGGAACGTTCTGCTTCCAGATTTCCTCACAACATTCACCTCAACCTAAATGCTACCTCCTCAGAGCAACCCTCCCTGATCACCTAAAAGTTGAAAAGCCCCATTTGTCATTCTATCCCATCAAGTTTCATTTTAATCTCAATGCCTCATTACCTGGTGTTTTCTTTTTTGATTTGTTTGTTCATTTCCTGTCTTTCCAATGTTTCTGTCTTATTTGCCATTGAATCTCCAGTGCCTAGCCAAGAGCCTGGGGCACACAAGAGCTAATAAATGTTTGTTGAGTGAGTGCATGTGATATGGTTTGGATTTCTGCCTCCAACAAATCTCATATCAAATTGTAACCCCCAGCATTGGAGTGGGGGTCTGGTGGGAGGGGACTGGACCATGGGAGTGGATTTCTCATGAATGGTTTAGTACCATCCCCTTGTGGTACTGTCCTCGTGATAGTGAGTGGGCTCTTGTGAGATCTGGTCATTTAAAAGTGTGTAGCACCTCTCCCTTCTCTCTATTCCTGCTCTGACCGTGAGACATGCCTGCTGGCCTTTTGCCTTCTGCCATGATTGTAAATTTCCTGAGGCCTCCCCAGAAGCTGAGCAGATACCAGCATCATGCTTTCTATACAGCCTGTGGAACTGTGAGCCAATTGAACCTCTTCTTTATAAATTACCCAGTCTCAGGTTTTTCTTTACAGCAATGGGGGAATGGCCTAACATAGGATGGAGGAACAAATTATACAGCTGTCTGTTTCCTTGCATCTGCTGAGGAGTTAACTGTGCCCTGTAAACATTAGGCAGTGTTCTGTGTGACCAGCCTTCCTAAAACAGTGGGTTACAATAACAGTCATTGTTTGCTTTGCTCAAATCTGGGAACTGGCTGGGTTCTGCTAGCAGTTCTCAATTGGGGTTTCTCATGAAGTTGTATTCAGACAATGCTTGAGGCTCAGGTCATTCTGAAGACCTATTCACTCCCACGTCTGGCTCCTGGTCTGGGAAAACTCAAACATCTGGGGATTATACTGGTGTCCAGCTGTGTGACTTTAGGCAAGTTACTCAATCTCTTTAAGCCCCAGGCGTTGATATGTAAAACAGGAGCAGGAATTATAATAACACCTATCACTTATTGGGCCTCTACTCTGTTCCAGACACCATGTATGTGAAACTCTTGGCACACCTGTCTCCACAAGCCTTATAACAACCTATTTTGGGGCTGGGTGCAGTGGCTTACGCCTGTAATCCCAATACTTTCGGAGGCTGAGGCGGGTGGATCACTTGAGGTCAGGAGCTCAAGACCAGCCTGGCCAACATGGTGAAACTCCGTCTCTTCTAGAAATACAAAAAATTTTACCCAGGCCCAGTGGCGGGCACCTGTAGTCCCAGCTACTTGGGAGGCTGAGGCAGAAGAATCACTTGAGCCTGGGAGGCGGAGTTTGCAGCAAGCCGAGTGAGCCTAGATCTCACCACTGCACTCCATCCAGCCTGGGCGACAGAGCAAGACTCCGTCTAAAAACACCCCACAAAACCTAATATGTACAACTTACTCATTTTATGAATGAAGAAAAGGAGGTTCGAGAAATTATGTATCTTGCTCAAAGTCATGTAGCTAATTATGCTGGGGACTTCTAATGCGGTACCCTGAGCCAATGTCTCAGTCCATTCAGGCTGCTATAACAAGATCCCTTAGACAGGGTAGTTTACAACAGGCGTTTATTTCTTACAGTTCTAGAGACCAGGAAGCCCAAGATCAAGGCGCCAGCAGCTTCAGTTTCTGGTGAGGACTCTATGCTCCGTAGGTAGCTCTTCGTTGTGTGCTCACATGGCAGAAGGGAATGGCAGCTCTCTGGTGCCTCTTTTATAAGGGTACTAGCCCCAGTCATAAGGACGGAGCCCTTGTGACCTAATTACCTCCCAAAGGCCCCACCTTCTAATCTCATCACCTTGATGATCAGGTTTCAACATGTGAATTTCGGGAGGACACACTGAGGCCATAACTGCCAATATGGAAATCCCACCTCCTGCTCTATATACATTACAATACTCCATAAAATATAAACAAAAAATATAAACCCATGGTTGAGTTCATAGCCAAGAAAAAGGAAGCCCCAGGAACCAGAAAAAGAGGAAATTCAGAGTTGGGACAGTGAGCAGGACTAAGGTTGAGGGGCTTGCTAGGGAGGGGGAGGGTGTTGGGAGCCCTGGGCCCTGTGAATGCAATGGGCTGGAACTGAGCTATATGCATAGAGCCAGGAGCCACAGAGGAAGAGGGACAGAACACTCTGCCCAGGGCTCCCACTGTCTTCCCATTGAGAAGCCAGTGGCCTGAGACCACTGGAGTGGGGTGGGGCATCCAAGTGGCACAGTTAAGTCAGGCCTGGAGCAGGGATTTGACCTGGCTGCTCCGTAACTGGCCTGCGTGCTGATAATTAGGCACTGTCAATTTTTCAAACGTTCAACTAAAATAACATCTCTAGGCGGGGCTTGGTGGCTCATGCCTGTAATCCCAGCACTTTGGGAGACTGAGGGAGGTGGATCGCCTGAGGTCAGGAGTTCAAGACCAGCCTTGCCAACATGGTGGGACCCTCTCTCTACTAAAAATACAAAAAATCAGCTGGGTGTGGTGGTGGGTGATGTAATCCCAGCTACTCAGGAGGCTGTAGCAGGACAATCACTTGAATCTGGGAGGCAGAGGTTGCAGTGAGCCAAGATTGTACCATTGCACTCCAGCCTGGGCAACAAGAGCAAAATTCCATCTAAAAAAAAAAAGGCTTTATATCTCAAGGAAGAAGTGATACAAAACAAAAACAAAAGGTTAATTTTGTAGCTTTGAGTTTTTATATTTCACTACTAAAAATCTATGACATCAAGGTAACGAGAAGACAAGCCACAGATTGGGAGAAAATATTTGCAAAAGATATTATCTGATAAAGGACTATTATTCAAAATATGTAAATGACCCTTAAAACTCAACAATAAGAAAAAAAATTGATTTAAAAATGGGCCAAAGACGTTAACAGACACCACCAAAGAAGATGAGAAAATAAGCATATGGAAATATGCTTCACATCGTATGTCAGTAGAGAAATGCAGATTGAAACAACAATGAGGTACCACTACGCAGCTATTGGAATGGCCAAAATTCAGAACACCAACAATACCAAAAGCTGGCAAGAATATAGAACAACAGGAACTCTCATTCATTGCTGGCAGGAATGCAAAATGGTACAGCTACCTTGGAAGACAGTTTAGCAGTTTCTTGCAAAACTAGACCTACTCTTACCATACAATCTAGCAATCAGGCTCCCTGGTATTTATTCAAAAGAGCTGAAAACATGTCCACACAAAAACCTCCACATGATGTTTATAGCAGCTTTGTTCATAATTGCCAAAACTTGGAAACAATCAAGAAGCCCTTCAGTCAGTGAATGAATAAACTGTGACACATCCAGTCAATGGGATATTGTTCAGCCCTAGAAAGAAATGAGCTATCAAGCCATGAAAAGCATACCGCTAAGTGAAAGAAGCCAATCTGAAAAGGCGACATATGTATTGTTACTGGCAGTGAATCCACATTTGTACAGGTCTGCAGCAACCTCAGTTCTTGCCACTCAGAAGAAAGAACTTGACTGAGGGGCATAAGGCAGAAGGAGAGACAGAGGCAAGTTTTAGAGCAGGAGTGAAAGTTTATTAGAAACCTTTAGAACACGAATGAAAGGAAGTAAAGTACAGTTGGAAGAGGGCCAAGCAGGAAACCAGAGTTCAAGTGTGCAGTTCAACCTTTTGATTGGGGTTTTATACATGTGCTTACTTTCAGTCTTGCTTCCCTTCTCTCCTGATTCTTCCTTTGGGGTGGGCTGTCCGCACGCACAGGGGCCTGCCAGTGCTTGGGAGGGGAGCATGTACAGTGTGTTTACTGGGGTTGTACACATGCTCCCCTAAGGTGTTCCTCCTTTACCAATCTAGCATTCCTACAGGAAGAACACATACCAGTTGAACTCTGCCATTTTACCTCTTTTTTTTTTTTTAGACGAAGTCTCGCTCTTGTCCCCGAGTCTTGCTGGAGTACAACAGCGCAATCCTAACTGATTGCAACCTCTACTCCCAGATTCAAGGGATTCTCCTGCCTTAGCCTCCCAACTAGCTGTGATTACAGGGACCTGCCACCACGCCCGGCACATTTTTGTATTTTTAGTAGAGACGGGGTTTCACCGTGTTGGCCAGTCTGGTCTCAAACTCCTGATCTCAGGTGATCCGCCCACTTTGGCCTCCCAAAGTGCTGGGATTACAGGTGTGAGCCACCGCATCTGGACTTGCTTCTTAATGCTCATGCTTGAGCCCACTCACCCAACTCTTGAGATCTTACTAGGAAGCTGCTGATCCCCAGTTTCAGGTGTTCTCTGACTATAGAAGACTACCTTTCCCTAGCACCGGATGTTAACAATTATTATTTTAGAGAGACAGACGCCTGCCACCACCTGGCAGTGTGTTACTCCAGTAAACACACTGAGCATGCTCCCCTCCCAACCACCTGACCATCACCCAATGGTCGCCTGATATTCCTGCTACATGTGTATGGGCTGGTGGGGGGAGCCCTCTCCTGCCCTGCTCAGGCCTCACCAGCTACCCACTGTAACAGTATGATTCCAAAGCGATGATATTCTAGAAAACGCAAAATCATGAAGTCAGTAAAAATGTCAGTGGTTGCCAAGGGTCAGAAGGGAGAGAGGAATGAACATGCAGAACACAGGATTTTTAGGGCAGTGAAACTACTCTGTGTGATACTCTAGTGGTGGGCAAATTTGTTCAAACCCATAGAATGTACACCACAAGAGTGAGCCCTACTGTAAACTACGGACTTTGGATGATGATGCTGTTTCAATGTGGGTTCATCAGTTGTAACAAATGTACCACTCTGGTGGGGGATGTTGATAGTGAGGGAGACAGAGGGGGGCAGTGGGTGGCAAGGGTGGCAACCCACTGTACTTTCTGCTTAACATTGCTGTGATCCTCAAACTGCTGTAAAAAATAAGGTCTATTAACAAGAAATAGTTAAAACAAAAAACAAACAAAAAAAAGCCATGGAAGATAAATAGTCTGAAAGACAATATGTTTTTGACTTTAAAAAAAAAAGAAAGTTTCCTGGAATGGGTGTGAATGTGAGGAGGGCTTGGAATATAAAGCCAGAGGGTTTGAATGCTAATTGTGGGATAGGGTGAGCTTGGGATGGGGTGAGCTAGAGACAGCACAGCCGTGCTCCCTGAGTTCCAGAACCAACCGAGGTGGGGTTAGGGGCTAGTAGAGGAGATAAGCAAACAGAATCCTAACACAGCAGGGGCCAGCACATGGGTCGATTTTCCCAGGACCACCCATTTTCCTGGCAACCTGTTCTTTCTGCAGGAGCAGCCGTGTTCTTTAATGACCCTGTCCCTCTAAATGGCCTTGATTGGGCCAGAGTGGTCACTTTCATATCTGGACCCATCGGAATCTTTTCCCAGGGTTTTTAAAAGTGAATCTTACACAGCTGATTCTTATTTAGTGGAGCAGCAACAAGAGGATATAAAACTACCAGCAGGCGGGGCGCGGCGGCTCAAGCCTGTAATCCCAGCACTTTGGGAGGCGGAGGCGGGTGGATCACGAGGTCAAAAGATTGAGACCATCCTGGCCAACATGATGAAACCCCGTCTCTACTAAAAATACAAAAAAAATTAGCTGGGCGTGGTGGTGTGCTCCTGTAGTCCCAGCTCCCCAGGAGGCTGAGGCAAGAGAATTGCTTGAACCTGGGAGGCAGAGGTTGCAGTGAGTCGAGATCGCGCCACTGCACTCCAGCCTGGCGCCTGGCAACAGAGCAAGACTCTGTCTCAAAAAAAACAAAACAAAACAAAACAAACTACCAGCAGTCTGATTCTGCCATGTGGAGGGAGAAGGTCTGTGACTAGAGAATGAAGCTGAGATAAAGGAAGCTCTGGGTTTCTGGTTTCAGTTCTTCCTGAGTACACCTTGTGCCCATTAACCTTCCTGAGGTTTGCCTGGCACAGGGAAGTGGACACATAGACGTGATGGGACCTTGCCTTCTGTCCCAGTTTATTTGGTCTGGGGTAGTTCTGACCTTTACTGGGCCTATCAGAACATCTCTCCATAAGTCTGGAATTGGAGCTTAGAGATGCCTTGTCAGTGTCTGTGGGTCACTGGGATTGATGTGATATAGGCTGTGGGCTGAGGACACCATCATGGCAGCAATTGTTAGACTGTGGACAGGAAGGAGGAGAAGAGAAAAGTGGTGTGTTAGAAAGGGGAAAAAAAAAAAAAAAAGGCAGATACAGGGAGAAGGGGAAAGAGGAGAACACGTGGTCCTGGAAGAGCCCTGGAAATGAAATGTGCCTACCTTATGAGACTGCTTCTATGAGAGAATCCCAGCTTGTTCCATGAATTCTCTTTTATGCCTAACTGGCTTTGAGAGCATTTCTGTTACTGAAAACCAAATGATGACTGAACAATATCTGAATCTCCCTACAGCCTGTGAACATCTTGAGGGCAAAGCTGACTCTGTTGGTCGGGTTTTCTGTTATTTGCATCCATATTCCTAGGTGATGCAAATGTGCTAAAATAAAAAATGATAGTCTCTGTGTAAGCCATTCCCAAGACATAGCTACTGTTAGACAGTTAACATTAGGTATTTTTTTCAAGTATTGTATGCATATATGAATATATATAAATAATCACAAACACATATAAAATTGATGGGTTCATATAATAAATGCATTCTGTTCTAGAACCGCTTTTTTACTTAACAAAATGCCATGATATATTTCTATGTCAGTACAGCTTTTTTTAATGACTCAATCTATTGCTAGACATTTAGGCTATGTCCAATATTTTCTCATTATAAGCAATGCTGAAATAATTATCCTTGAACATACATCTGTGTGCACTTGTCTGATTGTTTATTTTGGATAAATTATTAGACATGGACAAAGGGTATGCACATATTAAATGTTGACACATCTATCTAGAAAACGTTTATTGAGAGGCTAGTATGCATGGCACGTTTATGCTTAGTGAACAGAACAGATATGTCCCCCGTCTGGGTGGAGCTTGTTGTATGGTGGGGAGACTGACAGGTTAATAAATAGTGGATAGTTAATAAATAGTGGATAGTTATTGAACAGGTTAATAAATAGTGGATAGTTACAAATTGTGATGAGTGATAAGCAGGAAATGAACTAGTGGGGTATGGAAATAACAGGGACCTACTTAGATAGATGACCCATGAGGCCTCCAAGAGGGTGACATTTGAACTGAGAGCTTAAGAATGAGAAGAGCTCAGGTCCTGTAAGACTGAACAGAGTGCCATAGGCAGAGTTACCCAGGGAAGAAAGAGCTTTGATGTTTAAGGATCTAAAAGGAAGCCAGTGTGGTTAAAGCAGCTGAGAGGAGCATGGAGGGTACCTGGGTCCATACAGAATGGGACCTTGAAGGCCGTGCTGGAGCATTTCCATCTTATTTTGTTTTATGGAAAGTCATTCCAATGACTTTTAAGCAAGGGAGCGCCTGCTGCATTTTTATTATTTATTTCTTCTGTTTTTTTGAGATGGAATCTCACTCTATCACCAGGCTGGAGTACAATGGTGAAATTTCGGCTTACTGCAACCTCTGCCTTGCAGATTCAAGCGATTCTCTTGCCTCAGCCTCTCGAGTAGCTGGGACTGCAGGCGCACACCACCACACCCAGCTAATTTTTGTATTTTTAGTAGAGACAGGTTTCACCATGTTGGGGATGGTCTCAAACTCCTGATCTCAGGTGATCCGCTCACCTTGGCCTCCCAAAGTGCTGGGATTACATGATGAAGCCACCATGCCCAGCTATTATTTATTTATTTATTTATTGAGACAGGGTCTCATTCTGTTGCCTAGGCTGGAGTACAGTGGCATGATCACAGATCACTGCAGCTTTAACCTCCCAGACCCAAGAAATCCTCCTACCTCAGCCTCCCAAGTAGCTGGAACTACAGGTGCGCCAGACCATACAAGGCTAATTTTTGTTATTTTTTGTAGAGATGGAGTTTCACCATGTTGCCCAGGCTGGTCTCAAACTCCTAGGCTCAAGCAATCCTCCCATCTTGGCCTCCCAAAATGCAGGGTTTATAGGTGTGAGCCACAGCACCTGGCCTTTATTATTATTATTATATTTTTTAAAAGTTTTTTTTTTTTTAGAGACAGGGTCTCTCTGTCATCCAGGCTGGGGTGCAGTGGTACAATTATAGCTCACTACAGTCTCAAACTCCTGGGCTTAAGTGATTCTCTTACCTTAGCTTCCCAAGTAATTGAGACTACAGGTACATGCCACGCCTGGCTAATTTATTATTTTTTGTAGAGATGGAGTCTCACTATGTTTATTGATCTCAAACTCCTGGCCTCAAGCGATCTTCCTGCTTCAGCATTCTTCAAATGCTGAAATTACAGGCATGAGCCGCTACACCAAGCCTATTATTATTTGTAAATGACTGCTCTGGTTGCTGTTTTCCATTGTTTGGGTAGGGCAAAGCCAAGAGACCAGTAAGGAAATGACTAGAGTGGTCTAGGCCAGATAATATGGTTTGGAGTAGGGTGCATGGAAATATACAAATTTGTATCTTATTTGTGTATGTATATACAAATAATAGATTAAAAGGGATGGTCCTATTATATACAATAAATATATAATATGCAATGGATATACCTTTAGAGGAACATTTATTTTAAAATATACAAATCTCAGCAAACTAACACAGGAACAGAAAACCAAACACCACATGTTCTCACTCATAAGTGGGAGTTGAACACTGAGAACACATGGACAGAGAGAGTGGAACATCACACAACAGTGCCTGTCAGGGGGGTGGGAGGAAAGGGGAGGGAGGGCGTTAGGACAAATGCCTAATGCAAGCGGGGCTTAAAACCTGGATGACGGGTCGATGTGTGCCTCGAACCCCCTTGGCACATGTATACCTGTGTAGCAAGTCTTCACGTTCTGCACGTGTATCCCAGAACTTAAAAAAAACCATATATATATATCTGTATACACACACACACAGACACACACACACACACACACACACACACACACACACAAATAGATCAATGGATAAAAACAAAGCATTTATAAACAGAACTTAATATATGACAAAAGCGTATATTCCTACATTAGTGGCCCATAGTTTTTTCTGGTTTTACATTTTAATAATTGTTAGAGTAATATTTTCTCATTATTCTTTCATTTCAAAAATTTCAGTAGGCACGGTGGCTCATGCTTGTAATCCCAGCACTTTGGGAGGCCAAGGCAGGTGGATCACAAGGTCAGGAGTTTGAGATCAGCCTGATCAACATGGTGAAACCCTGTCTCTACTAAAAATACAAAAATTAGCCAGGCTTAGTGGCAAGTGCCTGTAACCCCAACTACTCAGGAGGCTGAAGCAGGAGAATTGCTTGAACCTGGGAGGTGGAGGTTGCAGTGAGCCGAGACTGCACCACTGCACTCCAGCCAGGGCAACAGAGCGAGACTCCATCTCAAGAAAAATAATAATAATAATAATTTCATGGGTATTTCCTGATACTTATTTATCAAGATAAGTTGTTTCTTCTCCTCCTCCTCCTCCTCCTGTCCTTTTCTCCTTCTTCTTCTTCTTTCTTCTTCTTCCTTCTTCTTTCTTCTTCTTCTTCTTCCTTCTACTTCTTCCTCCTTCTTCCTCCTCCTCCTCCCCCACCCACTTTCTTCTTCTTCGACAAGGTCTTGCTCTGTTGCCTAGGGTGGAGTGCAGTGTCGTGATTATAGCCTACTGCAGCCTCAAATTCCTGGGTTCCAGCAATCCTCCTACCACAGCCTCCCAAGTAGCTGGGACCACAGACACACACCACCTTACTTGGCTCATTTAAAAAAAAAATTTAGAGATGAGTCTCACTATGTTGCCCAGTCCAGTCTCAAACTCCTGGTCCCAAGCAATCCTCCCACCTCAGCCTCCCAAAATACTGGGATTACAGGCATTAGCCACCACACTTGGACCAATCAAGGTAAATTTTAAAATAATTTTGTCATGTTCCATCTCAACCCATCCCTCAAATCATATTGGTTCTTTGATCTGAATTTTACTAAATTTATCAAGTATGTTGGGGAGATATAGTATCTTTGCACTAGTGAGAATTCCTGCCCAGGGATTTGTTATATTTTTCCAATTATTAAGATCTTTTATGTCCTTCAGTCAGGTTTTACGGTTTGTTTCTACGGATCTTGACATTTGTTGTTAAGCATATGCCTAGCATATACCTTATAGTGTTCATTGCTAATGTGAATATGATTTTTTTCCATCATACTTTCTAAATGGAAATCACTGGTATTGAATGTTGTATTTGGGGATCTCTGTAAGTAATACCTCCCTCCCCATTCTGAGTTTGGAACAAACTAGGGCATGGACACAAGAAAGAGACACAGGACAAAAATATTACCTTAATTTTTGATGAAGCTGACCGGAAAAATTAGCTTTTGGTCTGTAGCTAAGTGGGCTTGCTATATTTCTCCCTGAATTGAGTAGATTTATTTCTACAGCGGCAGGTAGTGCAGGACAATAGTATCACTCTGTCCCTGAAACAGATTCACTTACCCCCTAGTGAGAGCACACGGAAATATCTGCTCTCTGCAGTCAGCCAAATCCAAATAGAGAATTCAGAAGCAACTGTTCTTGTCCAATCACTTTTTCCAAACTCACTAATCTTCCCTTAGTATGGAGAGAAGCCAGGAGTCTTATTCTAATGGAAGTTTCTCTATATGGAAAACAAGTCTTCTCTCTTCAGCACCATAAGACAGGATAAGAAAAAATAAAAGAAGAAGGCTTCTCCCTTAACATTTAGGAAAACCATTCATTTTGGTGTTTATCTTAAAATTGACCACCTTACCAAAGTCTCTGATTTTTAATTGATTCTTTTTTATTTTTATTTTTTGGGAAACAAAACATGAGCAAATAACGACAATTTTATCTCTTCCCTTCTAATATTTATATTTCTTATTTAGCTTTCTTATCTTATTGCATTGGCTTTATTCTATAGCCATTATAGCAGGCATCCTTTTGACTCCAACTTAAATGGGAATACCCTTAGTGTTTCACCATTAAATATGTTTGTTGATGGCTTCTGATAAACTTTGTCATGTTAAAAGTTTAAATTTTCTTTCTATAATAGTTTACTAAGAGTTTTTAAAAATTTATAAGTCATTTGTTTTGAAGTTTGTCATATACTTTTAAAGCATCCATCCCATTGATAATGTCCTGTAATTTGTTTTCCTTTAACAATGCAATGAATTTACAAATTCCCTAATGTTCAATTTTTCTTGCACTTCTGGAATAAATCTTGCTTGATCGTGGTGGGTTTTGAGTTCCCTTAATAGTAAACTGGATTCAAATTGCTATAATTTTATTTAATAGTTTTGTCACTACCATATACTTAAATGAGTTGATCTATAGCGGAGATTCACATATTGAAGACTAATCAGTGAGCTTTAGAAGGTGGTCCTGGCTCAGATGAGTTTGGGAAATGCCAGGTTAAACAAACCAAACAGGTTTCTTTACTCCTGGACTTTACAGAGACCTTCCTTAATATACCAACACTTAGTGTGATTCTCCAAAAAGTACACTATAAATGACGTGCAGCACCTTCTCAAGTTGTCTGCAGAAGCCCATTTTCAAAAAAACAAATATGAAATTCTCTGGGGACTCCTGTTCTAGGTTGGTCATCTGCAGTTCTTTTCAGTATTGTCTGCTGGATTTTAGTATCAGGGTTATGCTAAACTTGGGAAATGAAATAAACATTTTTGTTTCTTTTAATTTTTCCTGTGTAACAGTTTAAGTAACATAGGGATTATCTGTCCCCTGATGGGATGATAGGACTTGCTGTCAAGCCACCTGAACCCATGTCATTTCTGAGTAGTGAAGACACTGGGAATGCACCAGTGCATGGCTTCCCCACAGGATGTTTTCCCCCTGACAGTCCATTCTGCTTGGCACCCTTTTCTTTAGGATCAAACAGCTATTGTGGAAAAGCCAAGAATGTGTGAAAATGAGACTCAATGCATTAGAAAATCCATGCTGATCACTCCCACATGGTCCTCAGCTCCTGCTGAATGATGCAGCCTCCTGGCAAGAAATCTTTCAAATCTTGCACACGCTGGCCTCTGCCTGGGGTGCCTGGCTGGGGTGTGTGGGGCATGGTTGGTTCAGACACAGAGTCTGCCTTTCCTACCAGCTACTCTAGCTGAGGGTCAGGGTCTGGGCCCTCCCCCACCCATCCAGCTCCACTTTATCCTTGGCTTATGCCTTTCCCCAAGTATCACCTTCTAGATGCTCGCCTGAGGCTGGCCCCATACACCTGGCTCTAGGCCTCCAAGGATAAATCATTTAACCAGCATAAGAGGAAGCCCGATTATTGCCAGGAAATTGGGGTTAGCTTTAGACGACTGGCTGAGCTGAGGGTGGGTGGGGAGAAGATGAGCTTTGGATTCTAGGGTTCAGTGAAGCCTAGAATGGCTGAGTGGGCGGAGAGTCCCTAGAAGGGGCCAATTCCTAGCCTGAGGGCCTGGGGGCTTCCAGGGACGTGCAGCTGAGCTGAAGACTGGTCTTGGGTACAGCGAGGCCTACGAGAGCTAAGCGGGCTGAGGGTTCCAGGAAAAGACCAGTCTGCGGCCAGGGACCACCGATGCCCCAGGCTCCAGGGGCCGAGGGCTTCCGGGGGACTGAGGCTGGACTGGGGTCGCCGGCGGGCTCAAGGAGGCCCAGGTGGGCGCGCTGGGGCCCTGCCTGGTGCTGACGGGCTGGGCCGTGAGGGAGGCTGGGGAGGCGGGGTGCCGGCCGGGGCGGCGGCGCGGGCTCGGGACGCCAGGGCTCCCGCTCCCTCCTCCTGCCCGAGCCAGCCTCGGGCGCCAGGCGCCTCTCCCGAGCCTGAGCCAGCACCAGCGCCAGCGCCGGGAGACCTGGAGCCCGGCCTGCCGCCGCTGCGGCCCGCGGAGGGAGCCGCAGCCGCCGTCGTTGTTGCCGCCGCCGCCGCCGCCGCCGCCGCCGCCGCCAGGCCGCGCCCCGCCCCTCCGCCGCCGCCGCCGCCGCCGCCGCCGCTCCCGGTGAGGCTCGCGCTCGAGCTGCGGCGCCGGCTCCCGCCGCTTGGGCCTCGGGCCCGGCCCCTCCCGCGCCGCCCGGGCGATGAGAAGCTGCTTCTGCGTGAGACGGAGCCGGGACCCACCGCCGCCGCAGCCGCCGCCGCCGCCTCAGCGGGGAACAGTTAAGTGAGGCCCGCACGCCGCGAAGGCTCGGCCGAGCCGGCCGTGTAGCCGGGAGGGAGGGCGGGCGCGGGCCCCGGGCCGAGGGGCGGGCGGACGGGAGGAGCCGGGCCGCGCCGAGGCCTGCGGGCTCCGTGCCCGGCCCGCGGCGGGGACAGGCCCGGGCGGCCTTTGACGAGCCCTGAGCGCGCCGCGGCTGCCGGTGCCCGGGCTCGGCCTGGCGGCAGGAGGCGGGAGGAGCTGGGGGACCCGAGTGCCAGCAGCGCCCCCAGGGCCTGGGCAGGTGAGGGGCGCTGAGAGCCACCTCTGCGCGTGTGAGAGGGAGGCGGCCCACCGGGGCACAGACTGGGGACAGTCAGTCGTTTGACCCGCCTGGCCTGGGGTCCGGCTTTCTGTGGTCATGTGGGTGCAGACCTTCGTGCACCTGCCCCTGGGGCATCACTGCCTCTCTGACCTGGGCACAGCAGAGACGACACCTGAACCCTCGGGCACCTGTCTGCAAGGTGACATGCCCAGCCTGGGTACCCGAGACCCAGAGTACCCATGCAGGAACATGGTGGGCACTTCGAGCACCCTACAGTGAGTGACTCCAGCACCAGCGAGGGGGCAGGGGCCAGGACAAGAGCTGAGGCATGGCAGCAGCGGACATCACATCCTCAGAGGCAGGCACCGGGGAACGGGGTGGACCCAAGAGCATCTTTTATCCTCTTTGTTACCAAACACACAACTGTTCTAAATCACCAGTGCTTCTCACCATGAAAGATGAGACTCTTCTGTTTCCTGCCCCTCAACAGCCTCTTGCGCAAGGCACTGAGGAAGACCACAGGAGGGCAAAAGGCAAATGGCGGTCACCCCTTCCCTGCTCCCTGCCCCCACCCAAAACCAGAGCCCACTCCAATTGCTGCCACAAAAGCAGACAGCAGGCCGGCTCCTCTTAGGGGCCTTTGTCTCTCGTGGTTCCTTCTCAGTATAATCTCATTGCACATTTCTCGACAGCTGGCTAGATCTCATCTCGTTTTAACAGGGCTAGAAAATCTTATCAGCGGCACCAGCAAAGCTTAGAAAGTTAAAAGATAAGCTCTGTGAAGCCTGGACTAACTGAAAAACTCAGTGTACTAGGATGTTTAGTTACAGATGGTGACACCTTTCTTGCTCGTTGGAAATCATGTGAGGTACTTGGAGATATTGTACCACGCTTAGCATCTTTAAATAGTTAGGCCTCTGAGAGATGAGGCTTCTGCTTGGGACCCGGGCTCCTGGACCCATGGGAAGCAGTTGATATGGGGATTACTGGTTCATTTGAACCTGAACTTATCTTCTGTTATCTACATTTTTCACTCCTTCTAGGCTTTGAGTCACTCCTGATTCAGGCTCAAGGCATTTTCCTTGCCCTGTCTCCATCCTGCTAGGGATCTTTCACCACTTACAACTGGAATGTTGCACCATGGTTCTGTGCAGAGAGTTTATGATTAGATCTCAGCTTAAGTCTTGGCTTTCCTATTTACTGTGTGTGCTTGGACATATTGAACTTTTCTGGGTTTTAGTTTCCTCATCTGTAGAGTGAAACTGATGATAATATTCATCTCATGGGATTATGGTGAGATGTAAATGAAATATTGCAAGAAAGTTAGCTCAGTGCCTGCTACATGGCAAGAAGTCAGTAAACAGTAGCGGTTATTATGAGGCTTGTTAACAGATGAATGAGAGGAGTAGCTTATTTATTTATTTTTAGAGTTTGGTTTTTTTTTTTGGTTTTGTTTTGTTTTGTTTTTGATACAGGGTCTCACTGTCACCCAGCCTGGAGTGCGGTGGCACCGTCATGGCTCACTGAAGTCTTGAACTCCTGGGCTCAAGTGATTCTCCCACCTCAGCCTCCCAAGTAGTATAGGTGCCTGCCACCATGCTCAGCTATTTTTTAAATTATTATTATTTTTAGTAGAGATGGGGTCTTGCTATGTTGCCCAGGCTGGTCTTGAACACCAGAGCTCAAGTAATCCTCCTGCCTTGGCCTCCCAAATTGCTGGGATTACAGGTGTGAGCCACTAGGCGTGAGCCACCACACCTGGCCTATTATTTAGTCCTTAACAGGACAACCAGGAAGTGATGGTATAGTAGAAAGAACACTGGGCTTGGATTTTTTAGGGGCTTGAGTTTGACTCTCAGGCTATCTTCTGGACCCCAGGTGGCCCTAGGTAAGTCACACAACCTTTCTGAATCCCCATTTCCGTAATGTAAAAGTGTCTTAAGAATAAAGCCTACCCCATAAAGGTAATCAGTCAAGAGGCTGAATGAGCTAATGTATGTGATAGCACTTGGCACTGCAGGAGGTGGGGGTCTACATGAAACTTAAGTGCAGTTCAGCAGCCAGCAGCAGATCGAGTTTTTTTTCCCCAGGTCCGATGTTTATACAATTTGTTGGGGGGAGAGTTTTAAGAAAAAGAACACAAGAATATCCTGTGTTTGTACATGTTACAGAACTACGCCATGTGAGCACACTGCTGGATGCCCACTCAGGGCTTTGGAATGGGTGACGGAGAAGTGTAGTCTCCATCCATTTCATGGAGGATCTGCTTCTGGGGGAATCAGAATCCAAATGGCATAGGCCCCTCTGCCTTAGTTTGCTGGAAGTGCCCCATGCTCAAAGGGAGACACCCTTGCCACACTGCAAAATAATGATGGTGCTGGAGTAGAGCATGGGAAAAGTCGAAGGTGCTATTATGATGATGAAGATAGCAGATGACTACATGGTTGGATGTGGTTAGGCTGAGATAGCAGAGCCTCCTTTGCAGGTTGGGTTGTGGAGGGGAGGCCTGGGTTTCTTGAATGAGCTCTCTCTCCCCAGGGTGCTCTGGCTCTCACTGAGGACCGCCCTGGCCAGCATTTCCCTGGCCACGGCCCCCTCCAGGCTCTCCTTGGCCTTCTGCTCGCTGGGCTGCCCTTGGGAATCGTGGCTTCCCTGTGCTAGTTGGAGTGGGTTTGCCAGAGTTAGGTCTTCTGTGTCTAGCTGCCTGGGAGGCAAAGCCACTGCAAAGTATGCTTGACATTACCTCCCTTGTTGGGGACATCCTGTGGGCATGCATTTGGTTTACTTGACACGCTTCTGGCAAGATGCAGAGCCTGTCCAGGCAGAAATGTGAGAGCCCTGTGGGCCTGGAGCCTGGGGGTTGCACATAGCAGCTTTGTAGCTCGTATTTCCCTTAGGACTGGAGGGCTATCTTGTTGGACCTGTAGCTAGATTCAACACGAGTTTGTTCTTTCCTTCTTCAGACACACACACACACACACACACACACACACACACACACACACACTTAAATAGATTCTAATCAGCAGAGCAGAATGTTCAAAAGAATATCCTCTGATCCTAATAAATGAGCTCCTAATGCACTAAATATGCCTGTGGTGTTGATGAAAATGCAGATGCCAGGGCCTCATACTCAAACTTTATTGAATCAGAATTATCTGGGGAAGGGGACCTGGAATCTGCATGCTTAACAGACACCTGCGGTTACTTATGCTTGCCGAAATGAGAGACCTACAGTTCTAGATGCTTTCTAGAAAATTGTTAAATACACATAACATAAAATGTACCATCCTACTAATTTTTAAGGGCACCGACTGGTGGCATTACACACATTCACACTGTGGTGCAACTAAGCTCCAGAACTTTTCATCTTGCAAAACTGAAACTCTGTGCTCATTAAACAACTTTCCGTTTTCCCCTTTCCTCGCCCCTGGCAACGACCATTCTGCTTTGTGTTTCTGTGAGTGTGACTACCCAAGCTATTCATAGAAGTGGATCATACGGTATTTGTCTTTTTGTGACTGGATGATTTAGTTTAGCATACTGTCCTCAAGGTTCATCATATTGTAGCATGTTTCGGAATTTCCTTCCTTTTGAAGGCTGAATAGTATACCATTGAAGATGTGTACTGTATTTTGTTTATTCATCCATAGATGGATGCTTGGGTTGCTTCTGTCTTTGGGTGATTGTGAATGAAGTTGCTCTGAACATGGGTCTACAAATCTCTTTGAGACCCTGATCTAAATTATTTTGGGTGGATACCCAGAAGTGGAATTACTGGATCATATGGTAATTCTATTTATAATTTTTTGAGGAACCACTACACTGTTTTCCATAAAATGGTAGCTGTACCATTTTATATTCCCACCAGCTGTGTGCCAAAGTTTCCAATTGCTTCACATGCTTTCGAACAGTTATTTTGTTTGTACGTTTGTTTTTGGTAGTAGCCATTGGAATTAGTATAAGGTGATACGCAGTTTGGATTTGCATTTCCCTCATGGCAAGTGATGCTGAGCATCTTTTTGTGTGCTGGTTGGCTATTTGTATATTGTCTTTGGAAAGACTTGTTATTTAAATCCTTTGCCCATTTTTAACTTAAGAAATTTGTTTTTTGTTGTTGAGTTGCAGGAGTTCTTTATAGATTCACATATTAACCCCTCATCAGATATATGATTTGCAAATATTTTCTCCCATTCCATAGGTTGCCTTTTCACTCTGTTATTGCCTTTTGCTGCAAATTCTTGATGCTTTCTACACATTATAACCCTGTGGAAAATATTATTTGCTATTCCATTTTTATAGGGATGGAACCTCAGGCCTAGCTTAGTTTAACTTGCCTAAGGTTATGCAGTAAGCTCAGGTCCCTTGGACTCCAAACGTATCACCCCTTCCATTCCTCTGCTCTGCCTGATGTTCCCCCCCACAGAGCTAATAGCATATGGAGGCCCCATGGAGGTTGGAAGGAAGGGGCATTGGTTGGAGAATGTTTGGCTGTAGGAGAGGAAGCATGAACGGAAGGCCTGGGAATCTCTTCTGTTAGACCACTGGGGTGCTCCTTCCTGTAGTTTGATGGCATTGCTTAGATCTTAGAAATGGCAGAGAAGTGCAGCCAGGTTTTTTAGTTCAGTTTGATTGTGTTTTGTTTATTTGTTTTCTTAAGCATTTTATAAGCTTGTTTTAGATCCCGTCTGCTCCTTGCAGTTCCCTGAGCGGTCCCTGTGTGTTCACATCACGGTGCCTTTGTTGAGGCTGTGTTTCTGCCTGCAAGACTTTCACCACTGCACACCCCCCCAATCTTTCAGGGAGGTCCGCTCTTTGCTCACCTCTTCCTGCCTCACCAGGTGGAAGGAAGAGTCCCCTCCTTTGCAGTCCCTTTCTCGGGATATTTCCTACAGCCTGTGAGCTCCATGTCTTATTCATTGCTCTGTTACCCAGCACTGTGGACCTTCTCCTTGGCTGTGGGCTCTCCATTGTCAGTCCCAGCCTGAACCAGTTAAATGAGAACCTGAGGATGGGGGATGGGAAAGCAGTGCTTCTACAAGCTCCCCAAGGTATTCTTCTAGCAGCCAGCCTGGACACCCACTGGCCCCTGACAGTCCCGCATCCAGCTTGGCTGCACTGAGTTAAATCTAAATCTGGAGCTCCAAGGAAGTGCTATGGTCCCTTCTCCCTTCCTCTGCAAGTGGCTCACCCCTGGGGTCATGGTGTGTGTGCATGGAGGCATCAGTGAACCCAGACCCCCAGCTCTCACTGGAAGGGGCCTGACAGGTCTGCTGTTTCCCTGCCCCTTTATGTGCCCTCCTTAATCCGGTGAAACTTGGTAATTTGGGAGAAAAGGAATTTTGTTTGTTTATCCTTCCGTATTCATTCATAATCCATTTATTGAGAATCCACCATGAGCTGGGCATTGTGGTGGAAATAACACCTTTGAGTAACTTACAGTCTGCTAGGGAAAGCATGGTCTAGCCTTCTCAGAGGCAAGGCTGTGTGTGTATGTGTATGTGTGCACATATGTGTGCTAAGACTATATGCTTAGATAATGTCAGGATTCCGAGTGACAACACCTGTCTGGCTGGGCAATTGGAGAAGGTTTGAGGGGAATGGAAGATGTGATCCTGGTTTGTTTGTTTCTTTTCCTGAGGCTCTGTCTCACTCTGTCGCCCAGGCTGGAGTGCAATGGCACAATCTTAGTTCACTGCAATCTCTGCCTCCCGGATTCAAGCAATTCTTTTGCCTCAGCCTCCCAAGTGGCTGGGACTATAGGCATGTGCCACCATGCCCAGCTAATTTTTGTATTTTTAGTAGAGATGGGGTTTCGCTATATTGGCCAGGCTGGTCTCGAACTCCTGACCTCATAATCTGCCCGCCTTAGCCTCCCAAAGGCGTCCCAAAGTGCTAGGATTACAGGCATGAGCCACTGCTCCTGGCCATGACCCTGGTTTTATTTATTTACTTATTTATTTATTTTTTTGAGACAGGATCTGGATTTGTCACCCAGGCTGGAGTACAATGGCACCATCTCGGCTCACTGCAACCTCCACCTCTTGGGTTCAAGTGATCCTTGTGCCCCAGCCTCTCGCGTAGCTGGGATTACAGGCACTCACCACCATACCCAGGTAATTTTTGTATTTTTAGTAGAGATGGGGTTTCACCATCTTGGCCAGGCTGGTCTCAAACTCCTGACCTCAAGTGATCCTCCCACCTTGGCCTCCAATTCCTGCTGGAATTACAGTCATGAGCCACCACGCCTGGCATGACCCTGATTTTAAATGGTGGGGTGGGTGTCTGTAGGGGAGGAACGTGATGCTCTTGGCTGAACTGTCAAGAAGAAGGAGGGGGAGACTGGAGGGCTGATTCTGAGGCTTTTCCCCAGGGAAGATTACCTTTAGGTTCATTCCATTCATTCATTCATTCATTCATTCATTCATCAAACACCTAATGAATACTTGCTCTCTTGTACTCAAATTTTGGACTGTGGACCAGCTGTTGAGTGTCAGCTGGGAGCTTGTTAGAAATGCACATTCTTAGACCGGCTCAGATCTATTGAATCAGTATCTCAGGGGCTAGGGTTCAGGAATGTCCGTTTTAACAACCTCTCCTGGTGATTCTTGCATATGCTAAAGTTGGATACTCCCACTCCAGAATATGGACTTTCTATTTCATTACTGTAGCCTTAGTGCTAAGCCAAAGTGGCTCTATACACATTTGTGGACTGACTGTTCATGTACCAGGCCCTCTTAGGGACCGGGAGTGTGGGAGGATGCTTCCAGGGAAGATGGCAAGGTCAGCTGAATTCGAGGTATTCCTGAGCCATGTGGGCAAAGACACCAGACAGATACCTCTGAGTCTCAAGAGAAAAGTCTGGGCTTGGAGGAATTTTGGAAGTCATTAGCACATCGTTAGAATGATTAGATGACCAAATATATGAAAAAAAAAAATTCTCAAGACCCATGTGAAAGTCAGAGAGGGATGTAGTGGTCTGGCTGGCTTGAAGACAGGTGTTCTGATGACTCTGGCATGGGCGCATATTTGCCTGGCATTGAAATGACATTAGTGTCTTTACTCTGTGAGCACTGTCCCCATCAGGGCAAGCTGTGACTCCTATCACCAGACACTCAGGAACCATAGCTTTTGGGGCCCCTGGGATGGTTTCATTTGTAGGCATCTGTCTTCTGTTGAGGTCCTCCTTTATCCTTCTCTACAGGGGACAATATGACACCACTCAGCAAGACCTGATGGGAGCGGACACAGACAGCCCTCATTTGCAGCAATGATGGGCAAGCAGATGATACCCACAGTGTACTGGAGAATGCCCTACCCTCGAGTAACATTCCCTGGTTTGTGTAGTCAGGCCTGTATGGGGCAGGGCTTTGGCTAGGGGAGTGCTATAGAACTTGATCCTGGATTTATTTTTGGAAAGCGAATCCTGGAACCTACCATTGTACCATAAGGGTTGCAGCAACCTGAACCCTAGTCCTCCCTCATGGCATTTACGGAAAAATCTATGTTTGGTAATCAAATGGTTCATAGAAATCTAAGCATAGGGCAGCTTGAATTGACACATGCATACACTGGATTCTTCTGCTGGGAGAAACAGACCTTTACTCGGGGGTGTGGGGGGAAGAAAGTGCTCACAGTTGTTAGTTACCTAGCTGGAAAATTCTTTGTGATCTAGGAGAGCTTAGAAAAATATTTGCCTTAGTTACCCAACATCTTAGCAGCCTTCCCTGCGGCCTGTGACTTGTTGCTACCTGACTCTGTCCAGAAGCATTTGTCAGAGTGATTTGACTCTGACTGGTCACCAGGTAATCTGTCCAAAGTTCAGAAGGCGTCAGGATACTATCCTGAGGCTTCACAGTGACAACCTCTCTGTTTGTGCTCTGTTCCCTATGGGCGGCCCCAAAGCCAGCTGGCCATTTAACTGGCCTCAGCTCTCAGCCTTCTGAGGAGGTAGGTCTCTGCACCTTGCTATAAGGAAGGTGGCTGGGTTTGTGTGTGTGGTGTGTGTTGGTGAGGCCTGGCCACAGGTTACCTCCTTGGGGACAGGCAGTGTCATTCTGTCCCTGGCTTGCAATTTGCCAACAGAAAGGTGTCAGTAATCTTGGGGCACCAGAGGTGGGCATGGATTCCCGCAGACCATCACTGCTGCTGGGAAACAGGCAAAGACCTTCTCTATGAAGGCTGGGGCGCAGCAGCTTTTACTGGGGTATAGCCCATCTGCTCTTGCGGCATTTCCCATGGTGAATGAAATATTTGTTCTTTTCCCTTCCTCAACCCTGTAAGCTGGTAGATGTGGGCAGACAGTTTTGTCTTTGGTGCCCTTGGCTTTGGATTTCAAGCAAGCTGATCACCAGTTTGTCCTTCTGTAGGGATGTAATTAAGCCACTGGTTTTGTCATTTCAATTACAGTAGCCCAATTTAGCCTACCCCCCCTTAATACTTTGAAATTACTCTCCTCAAAAGTTGTATGCCAGTCATGCCGTCAGCCCTGACCAGCAGCACTGGCTGGTGCCGCTTCTGAGCCTGCCTCACCACCACAGCAGGAGGCCGAGATGGCGGGAGGCTGGAACTCAGGCCGCTGCCCACAGCACCTCCTTTGAAGGCAGCGCCCCCTGCCCCCTGCGGTTGTTGCTCCCTGAAAGCACTTTAAACTCGGCTCACACCCCGCCGCTGGAAGGGCCTCAGTGGGGAGAGGTCTCAGCTTTGTTGGTTGGGTTTTGATTTCAGTACAGGAGTTGATAAAATGAGATAAACCCCAGGCTCAGGAGGGCCGTGGAAATTAAACAGAGATGATATCAAAGTTCCCCTGAGTTTTCAACTGTGATACAGTAGCTCAGTTTTCTCCCAGACTGGGGCTGGGAGGCATGCCTTTGATTCCGAAACAATGTTCAGCATCAGTTAAGCCCAGCACTGCTGACTTTTAGGGATTAAGCACACTGTTGTAGTAATTCTTTGATCAGCTACGAGGGAGCAGTGTGCCGTCTGTATGAAGGGTCTTTATAGTTAAAGTTCATTTCTCCATGAACCTGGGATGACAGCCTTGGCTAGGTGCTGCAGCGCTGGGAGCTGGGGCCTCCTCAAGTGCTATCTGCAGCACTGCAGGCGGAAGCTGGAAGCAGGCTTGCCCCCCGCCTTGTGTGGGTTGTATGGTACTCTTTGAGCATGGCATGGTGGAAGAAATCCTCCTGGCTTGGAAAACACTTCACCTTAACCCTCCCCAGCTTTCCCAGTCTGTATACATGTGGGTGCACATACATATATGTGTGCGTGCGTGCATACACACACACACACACACACACACACACCCCTCCTGCCTTGCAGAGGAAGCCTCTGCAGTACGGCTCTGCAGCCCCCTGCCTTGGAAATTATCTCACAGAAGCTGCATGCCCACTCAGGGGAGAGGTCGGAGTGGATCCATATGGGACCTGATGATCATGAGGTTAAAGTAGGAGGACCTGCTCAAGGTCCAGTTTGCATCCCTGGCACCCCACCACCTTTACCCCTTACCCAGCATGTACTGAGAATAGACTGAGATTGGCCCAATCCGATCATTCTGAAAAATCTCAACATTTGTCTTGTCATCCAAAACACTGGGTCAACTTTGGGGGTTCCCTGTACAGACCCTTCTTGCAGCCACAGCTGGGATGGCACAAGTTTCCCCCTTTTGCTTCCCCCTCCTCCCAATTGGCCCTGCAACTTCCAGTTGGTAATGGAGCCCCTGTGAGCTGTCGATCCTGCTTGCACTGTGCCATAGATCAACCTATTCCCTCCTGTGCAGTGCTCGGATCTCCCTCATTAGGCCTAAATTTACCTCCATCCTACACAAACACGGCCTTAGCTCATTTTTATTGTTGTAAATTATTTATGAGGGGAATGTTGAATCTTGAAACTGAGGTGTGAGGAAAATTAATCCCATGTTACTTTTATCTTTCTGTACTCTTTTCCCCCTTGCTTGACTTACTGAGCTGTAGCTAGAGAAGGAAAAGCTTTGGCATTTTAAGATATAATTAGTGTTCAAACTGCTTTCTCAATCAGACGGCATGTTGGTACCTCTCTGCCTAGTACAATGGAAAACAGACCAGACCTGGGGAGTAAGACCAGCTGTCCCATTCCTGGGAGGTGACCCAGCTACTTACCAGGTTTGATGTGAGCTTCAACTGGGAAGGAGCCCGAGAAAGCTTCTTGAGAGCTGGAAAGCGCTGTCGAAATGCAGCAGATACGTATTAGTGGGTTTTGCCGGCAGCTGGGACTCTGACATAGAGGTGGATGCTGGATGGGGGGCTGTTGATACAACCTGGGACTGTTGCAAGTAGGCCTCGAGATTTGATGTGAGAGTCCAGGCAAGTTCATGTTGGCCTTAAGCATCTGGCTCCCTTGTTCTTTCCTCCCCGATCCGATTTGCTCTGTGGGCCCGCAGGAATGGCCTCGCCAAGTCCTCTGCCGCGGGGCCATCCTTCCTGGCTTGAGGCTCCCCGCAGCCCAGGAATCGTGGAACGCTAGTTAATAAATGGCCTTTTGTTAGGAAGGTCAATTGAAGTGCTGGTAGAGACGCCGTTAAAAGTAATTTGCAGTCAGAAAATATGTAATTCAGGGCAAGCGGCTTTGAGTGATGGCCCCTGCCATGGATATCTTGGGCGTTTCTCATTAAAAGCTGTCTTGGCTGGTGATGGCGTTTCCTCCATGAGTCGGCCTCAGCCCGCGCGGCCAGGAGCCATTTGTCCATATTTCACAGAGGCCGCCTCCGTCCGGGGCACAGCAGCTCGGGGGAAGGAGAGAGAACGGAGGGTAGAGATGCTCTGCGCACAGCTCTGTGGGGGCCCTCTGGCAGGCCAGACCCGACTCCTTTGTCTGCCTCAGCTGGGCCGCCCGCAGCCATCTTGGAACCTTCTCCTGGGCCACCGCGGGGCATTGTGGGAGCAGCATGGCTTCTTCCAGGGCCTGGTGACCCTCCTGCTGCTGAGAGCGGGCTCCAGGGCAGAGGGCCATTGTCGTCGCCGTACAGGGGAGGATATTGTGACCAGGGGATGTAGCAATGAATCCATCAGCAAATAAGATATTGCTTATTCATGCTTACCCCCACTTCCTTCTCTCTCTCTCCCCTTTTTTTCTCTCTCTTTAGTAGAGGCCATACTATGTTTAAAAAAAAAAAAAAAAAAAAAAAAAAAAAAAAAAAAAAAAAAAAAAAAAAAAAAAATTTAAAAAAAAAAAAAAAAAAAAAACTTACCTCACATGTTCTTTATTAAATTCACAGCGTGATATTTTAGCACTGGCAGAATTCCTACATTCTGTTAATGAGTTGTTAATTGCGAAGCATTCTTGGTAACCAACAGCAGGTACCAATATTTTGCAAACTGCAGCAATGTTATTTTCATGTTACCAATAATACGGGATTTTTCAAGTGCTGAGCCCTTTCGATCAGTGTCTGCTCTGGATCTGCAGGTGCAGATATTTAATTCTTAACCTTTATTAGGGACATATATGTGTATTCACTCAGTAAATATTTACTTAATGCCTACTGTGTGCAGGAAGTACAAAGCCCTGTGTTTTATGCACATAAACCTGCCTGGTAAATGAAACTTGAAAATAGAAAATGATGCAGTGATGCAGTGTGATACCCCCTGCCCTGGTCATTTAGAAGCTTATTTTCAGAAGAATTAAGTAAAGCATAACTGTGTTAAGCTTTTTGTTGTAAACAGAAAAGGAGACTGCAGCTGTGCCAGGCACTTCCTCTCTTTGATGGAGGACTTGGCTCCATTTCATTGGCAAGTCTGTTTCCGGAGCTTTTGGTGGGTTCCACTGACTTCATGGGAGACTTGCATACGGCATTTTGATTGCTCTATTTAGGAGGCTGCAGTCATTTTTAATGGCCTCTGCCTTTTCTGATTCTAGGTTAGAAGCAAGAATATTCATCCTGCCTGCTTAGTGAGGTAGGGTGTTTGGTTTGTGTTAGAAGCGGTAACCAGCCTTCAGAGAACTGGCAGACCTATAGCCAGTGGAGTTTAATTGCTGCAAAAAGAGGTAGAATTTGACTTGCTCTTTTTCACTGCTTGTCCTTTTAAAAGTACTTAGGTTCATTTACATATGGTGTTGCCTCTTTTATTTGCTTTCTGGTGTACTGCCACTCCAGCTGCCCAGACCCAGTGCTCTCTATATTCTACCTGTCTCCTCTTGTCAAATCAAGAGGCAGTCAGTCAGCAGAATAATAATTCCATTTTCACTCCCTTTCTCTCAAAGTGCCCAGCAAGAATTATGGTCATTGTTAGTATTTGGCTTTGAGTAAGTGCCCACATGACCCTAGGGTGAAACACAACAAAGGACTCTGCCAGTACCCTAGGGAGTGATGCGTATCACATTTCTGGCCAGTTACCTGGGCTTGTGTGTCCCAAACCCGACCAGTCATATGTACTTTTTGTTGAGCACCTACTGTGTACCACGGACCTCTCCAAGCCTTTCATTTACATCCACTCTCTTTGACCTCTCTTGGTCCTCACAGTAGCTCTGCAAGGGTCAGTATCATGACCTCATTTTATAACTGGGTAATGAAGGCTCCAGGAGGCTAAATTGCTTACTCAAGCTCACCAGCTAGTCAGTATGGAGCCTGGACTCCAACACCATTCTTTCACCCCGAGCTCAGAACATTTATTTCTATGTTTGCAAAATTCCTTGCTTTGCAAAGCTCTGCCTGCCGAAGATCTAACCTTGGCTGTGGATTTGGAAGTCTATGCCTCCATAGGAGAGATTGCAAGGGAGAGAGATGAAAGGTGTTGTTAGGCTTAGCCATGTCTTTTGTGTCTTCAGAGCAGCTACTGGTATATGTTCAGAAATCAAGCAGCTGGATGGCAGAGTTAAGAATTACTTGCTCTTGGTTTTGAGTCAAAATTACCTCCTGAAAGTAGAGGCAAGCCCACATTTTAGCTCAGTGTTCAAAGCTGACTTGAGAAGAGTGAAGACCAGAGGTGAATTGAATTCTTGACTGGGGAGAAGGGTCACATAGGATCAGGACTCTTTCAACCAGTTCACTTATGTGGACCTTGGCTCACGGTATTTGCCCCATGATTCTATTTCTGTCTGTTTGAGCTTTCATATTATTCACGTAAATGCTATGTTTGAATTTTGTGCTTTCTTTTTCCTTTTCTGAACCAGGACCAGTCCACCATGCCTGAAGTCAAAGACCTCTCAGAAGCCTTGCCAGAAACATCAATGGATCCCATCACTGGAGTCGGGGTGGTGGCTTCTCGGAACCGAGCCCCGACAGGCTATGATGTAGTAAGTCAAGATACTAGTTTGTACATTTTGCTCACTGATTCTACAGTATTTATTTCCTGTGTCCAAGACCCTCTGACCCTTTTGCATAAGATGCACTTCTTCCCTCTAGGAACTTAAGGGAGGGTGTGGAGAGCATTCTGGTTTGGGAGTCAAAAGACCTGAGCCCATCTGGGCCATTTCCTGGCCTTGACCACCTCTGTGATGGTCATTTTCACCTTCTATAAAATTAAGGAGTTGGATTCATTGATTTCCGACTTCTGGTTGTGACATTTCATGTAAAGGATCCAGAGTCTGTGAAAGACTTCTGGTGGTTGTTATATATTGTCATGCATGTATGAATATTATAAAGGCATTCATTGTCCTACATCTGTGTAGCTCTTAACAGTTTAAAACGTTTCCTACCCAGAACTCATTTAGCTCTCATGAGTTTTTGGAAGACTGGGAGGGCAAGTAGCTGTATTGCCTCTTTGCTAATTAGGAGAACCCAAGCTCTGAGAAGTGAAGTAGCAGAGTCCCAGTCCTTGGATATGGTGAATCATCACTACCAGACCTCCTCCAAGTCCAGTGCTGTGGCTGAACACACCGCCACAGTTCAGTGGAGAACTTTCCTTGCTTTTCAGTAGACATCTGTGCTGGTGCTCAGTAGTCCTGATGATTGGAACTGCTTGTTTTGTTGTTTCAGTAGGTAAATTCTGATTTGGGTGGAGCTTACAAAGTACAGAGGAACATTAGGAGAGTTTAATTAACAGTGGATATTATCATGTGTTCTGAGATTCTAAGGTGGCCTTATGTTTACTTTCCTCATTTTGTATGTGACAATGTTTTGTTCTTATTCACTGAAAATGTGCACCAAGAATACATAAGAGTGAAAGTAGCCAAAACTGAAAACCTGCCACAGCAATTAGAATAGTGACTGATGTCCTGCAGTGAGGAGGATGCAATGCCTGGTCCAGCAGAGGAAAGGAAACCCCAAGGCAGGGTTTCCCAACTTCAGCACTGTTGACATTTAGGGCAAGAGAAGCAGATAATTCTTTGCTGTGTGCTATCCTATGCACCCTCTGTTGTTCAGCAGCATTCCTGGCCTTTCCTTAGTGAGTACCAGTAGCACCTGTCCCTCCTCTCCCAGTGGTGACAACCCAAAATGTCTCCAGACATTGCCAGATGTCTCCAGGAGCAGAGGGTGGGTGGGCAGAATCAGCACCTATCAAGAACTGCAATGTTCAATGCGAATCTGTACTGGGTCAGCCAGTGCTGGCTCCTCAGTAAGGAAGGAAGAGCCTGTTCAAATGCTACACGTCCCTTTCCCAACTGTTCGAAAGCTCATAAACATTTTAAAAGTGAAAAAATGAAGAAATCTTTTCTGACAAAGATTTGAGTCTTACCTACTGCTTGACTTCAAAGCATGGTTTGAATGTGTATGTTTCCATAAAATAGAATCATTAGGTATGGCTTTGTGCCATGATACTCTGGGGGAAGCTAATAAAAATGTTCCTGATTTGAGAAGCCAAAGTGTCTTTTGATGAATTAGGGATGAAGCAGCAAGTCGTGAATCAAAGCAGGGACTGGGAGCTCCCACTGTGGGAGAGGACGGGCTCAGGGGTCACTCTCCTAGGAGGGCTCACAGGGAGCATGACAGGGCAGTGGTCTCACCATCTTCCCATGCCCTCTTTTGTTGATCTGTATCTTTAGCATTCCGTTTGTATGTTTGGGGTCATCCTGCATGCTTGGCTAGTGGGTGGCAGATGGCCTTTGATAGTTTGGTTTTCTGGAAGTCTTGGTAAGTCTGACAGGAGCAGAATCTATCCCTATCATTTTCTTCTAACATCTAGCTCAGGGCAGAAGAGCGCAGTGTCAAATGAGTAAAATTAATAAGCACATTTCATGATTGTGCTGTGCCATGCATTTTAGTGGGAGGTGAGCAGGGCAAGGGGCTTGAGCTCATCCGCCCGGTAATTACCCAGCTCTGCATGGCCGAGGTGGAAACTGCCCGGGCTCCCTCTGAAAGCCCTAACAGGGAGAGAGGTGGGAGTCCCCTCTTGGTACTGGCCTCTGGACTGTTTGCAGATAAGCGTCTCATTCCCCAGAGGTCTGACCCCAAGTTCAAGGAAGGCGGGGAGGGCATGGTGAGAAGAGAGACTTCTCATTTCTTTTATCTGGAGTTTCATATTAAGTCAACATCCAAACCAAAGTGCAAAGCGCTCTGTGGTGGCTAGGCTGCAGAGATGCTTAGACAGGACTCCAGCAGATGAGGAAGCCCTGCTGTGGATTGGGGCGAGACCTCTCTCTGTCTGTCGTAGCTGCTGTAGGATTAATTTCTCCCCGCACACAGAGCCTGTTAAGTACTGCCACCATGCAGCCCTGCAAGTTAGTCACCAGATGGACTGGTGACCCTGCGTAGCACAACTGCTTTAAAATGAGCTTAGGTCCCATTGCTGCTTGAGGTAAAAGGTGCCAAATGTTCATTTATAAAAATTTAATTCAATAACTTCTCTCTGTATCAGGGGAGGCTTCTTAGGGTAGGGGGCTGGGGATTATTTGCTAAACTTCTCAATGTATTTTTCCAGTATCTGCAGTCCTCTCTGAAATAGCCTCTCTTTTCTGTTCTACACCCACACTGTCTTGGAGTGACACATGCTTCTTTCCCCTTGCAGTCAGAGTTGGGGTGGGTCTCATGCTTCTTTGTGACGCCACATGCCTGGAGTAGTGACTATATGTCATAGATGACTAGTGTTTGCCAAAGGTAGTGCATGCTGTTTTATCCTGTGTGGATGGTCAGTTTTCAAAGAATTGTAATGCCATAAGAAGTGCTTCCTGCTACAATGCCTGTGTGCAGAATGTAACCTTTAATTTATAAGCCACTCTTGTGCAGTGTCTAAGGGGCATCAAGCTGGACATCACTGAGAATCATTGTTGGATATGTTTCCATGTTTCTAAAAATAAACATTTTACCTTCACCCACATTCCTTTGCTTATCTAAATAAATGCTTATGGCCGGGCACCATGGCTTATGCTTGTATTCCCTGCACTTTGGAAGGCCAAGGTGGGCAGATCGCTTGAGGTCAAGAGTTCAAGACCAGCCTGGCCAACGTGGTGAAACCCCATCTCTACTAAAAATACAAAAAAATTAGCTGGGTGTGGTGGTGTGTGCCTGTAATCCCAGCTACTTGGGAGACTGAGGCAGGAAAATCACTTGAACCCAGGAGGCAGAGGTTGTAGTAAGCCGAGATTGCACCACTGCACTCCAGCCTGGGCAACAGAGTGAGTTGTAGGCATTTATTTATTCATTATTATTAGAGACAGTGTCTCTAAATAAATGAATAAATAAATGCCTACAACTCAATTGTCTCTAAATAAATGAATAAGTAAATGCCTACAACTCAGAGACGGAAGCTGCAGTGCTATATTTATGAGATGACTCTTTTTCCATCAAGGACATGTCTTCCTTTCCTTGAAAATATACTTTTCTTGGTATAAATAAATAAATAAATAAAAGGTGAGCCACACAGAGAAAGGAGACTAATCAGACACTCCAGAACATTTTAATTTTAAATTGTTTATTTATCCAGCCCATTTTTTGGGTACCTACTGTGTGCCAGTGAGGAGCTGGGGAGACAGTGATGAGTGAAACACACACAGCTCCTGCCTTCATGAAGCACAGTCTAGAGGGGAAGACAGGCAATGATGGTTGCAAATAAAGATGAAACTGGGGCTAAGTGCTTAGAAGGGAAGTCCTTATGTGCAGTTTATCTTTCAGATCTAATTTTCCAGATAATTCTGTCAGCATGAACCCCTTGCATCCCACTTCTAGAAATCGCTATCATTCCCTTCCTTCCATACCTTGAAGCCTGCTAGATATTGGAGCCTTTCCCAGGAGACCACCTCAAAGGTGCTCAGGGTTCTTTACTGCCAGCATTCTCCCCTGTCACCACATGCACCTTTTTGTTGGTGACATCTGTGAGGTTGCCCTATGTCTGGGTTCAGCTCCCTGCTCACCTGGCAGCTGTTGCTCTGGCATTTCTGGCCTGTGCGGGGGTTGGACACTGCCCTCCCTGCGTCTGCCCCTCTGTGATCCTCTGTGGTATCTTAGTCCATTGGTGCTGCTCTAACACAATCCCTAAGACTGAACAGGATTTATTTCTTATAGGTTTGGAGACTGGGAAGTCTAAAGTGAAGGGCCTGCATCTGGCAAGGGCCTCATTGCTGCATCATCCCACAGGAGAAGGCGAAGGGGCAAGACAGGGAGAGGGAGTAGGAGGGGGCTGCACACATCCTTTAATCAGGAACTCACTCCCAGGATAAGGTTGTTACTCCATTCATGAGGACAGAACCTCAGGACCTAATCACTTCTTACAGGTCCCATCTCTCAGCACTCTTGCATTGGGGATCAAATTTCTAGCACATGAACATTGGGGGCACATTGAAAGCATAGCACATGGCTTTCCACAGAACAGCTGAGACCAAACTTACTTTTCATGAGACCTCTCTGGGACTTTGGGGATAATGGGAATGAGATATTAAAACTCAGAGGATCTTGACAGCTGTGGTAAGGGTCCAGGTCCATGCTCAGACCCCTTCCTTGCCAGCCCCCTGTCTTGCTGTTGGCTACCTTCATCTTGCCTACCTCAGAAAAGCGTTGAGAGCTGCCACACCTTAGCAGCCAGGCTAAACTGCCTACTGGTCTCAAAGAGACTGGGAAATATTTTACTCTTTTTCCTCACTCCGATTTAAGACCTTCTCTATTCTCTTCTTGAGAAACCCTACCCAACACACAGGAGTCTTTCTGCCAAAGTAACCCTGAAGTGACAGATCAGCCTCAGGCTCCACGACTCTTTCTGGAAGTCCAAGCTTTAGTGGGCCTCAGTCCTCTGGAGGGCCCTGCATCAGAGTTCCTGCCTGAAGGTGCTTTCCACCCTCAGGCATATGTAGAAGAGCAAAGGCCCAATGATATAACAAGCATCTGTTTCAGTGTCAGGCAAGGAGCCACTCCCCAGGAGTCCTCTCTCATAACCACATAGAGGATAAAAATCCACTTTCTTTGATTTGGCTCTCATGATCCAGTGTATCTTACAGCCTCACTTCTTCCTTCTACTCATTCTTTCTCCAGTCCATTGAACGGCTCACTTTCTCACATGCAGAATAAGCAGGAGCTTTGTACCATTATACCTTTGAACCTCTTTTCTCATGTTTCTGAAGTGCCTGTACCCAGCCCGCGATCTTTTAAGTAAGAGTTTACTCATCCTTAAAACCCAGATTACATAGCCCCTTTGTGAAACTTTTTCTGACCATTACTCATTCAGTTATTTATTTGCTCATTGGTTTCACAAACATTTATTGGCCACTTAGCTGTTGTCCAAGGCGCTGGAAATCCAGTATTCTGAGAAGGCCTGGCTCCAAGTGAGAGGTGAGAGGTGAGGATGGGCGGGTGGGTGAGGCCTAATCACAGCCACGCTAAGGAGGTTGCTGTTATTCTGAGGGTGGTGGGAGTCATTGGGAGATTTTAAGAAAAAGAGGCTCTTAGCCAGAATTGTGTTTTCCCAAGTTCACTTGGTTGGTACAGAAAACAATTCAGGGGACGATAAGCAGCGAGGCAGGTGGGAGTGTGTGAGGACTGTGAATTCACGCAAAGTGAGAGCTAGAGCCTGTGCCAGGCTATTGACAGTGGAGCTGTGAAGCAGAACATGGATCCCGGGGCTGTGGGAACTCAGGACATGGGAACCCAAATACCTATTATTTGATGGAAAGAAAGAATGGGTTGAATGTTGGGAGGTGGGGAAGGGGGAGGAAAGGGAAGGATGAGAGTGCCACAGGATGTCTTGCTGGCCACGGGTAGATGCTGGTGTTCTCTGCTGGGACAGAAACAGAGACAGCCAGGTGGGGTGGAGGCGGGAGGCGACTCCTGGGTCAGTTTTGGGCACCTTGAGTTTGAGCTGCTTGTGTGACATCTCGCAGAGCCCTAGGGCTGAAGATCTAGAGAGAGGTCTGGGCGCCATCCTCATATAGCAAGGACTGTGGGCATAACTGGGCTTGTCTAGGGAGGGTTGTGGGACCAGAAGAGAGGATGCGCCATTTCAGACTCCACTCCCATGGCGGGTCACTGGTTAAGGATGAGCAGAGGAGGAGGCACTCAAAAGGGGACTAAGCCTGAGCATCCAGAAAGGTAGGTAGAAAATTAGTAGGAAAACTAAGGGGAAAATTCTATTTCTATAAGAAAGTGTGGTGAGTAATGTTCAAAGTTGCCAAAGTGAAAGGAGCCTGAAGCGTGTCCATTGGGTTTAATTCAAGGAGATGGTTGTGAACTTGGCGACAAGCTCAGAAGCAAGGTTAGAGTGGATCTGTAGGGTAAGTGGGAGGTGATGATGAGAGGTTGAGAGTGCAGATGGCCTTTGAAGAGCGGAGGCCAGCAGGCAGCAGGAGCTGGAGGATGCCATAACCCCAGAAGCCTTTTCTCCCTTTGTTAAAGGCAGGGAAGTGTTGAGCATGTCTAGTTGCTCATGAGAAGGAACCAACCAAAAGGGAGGGGTGTAGATACAGGAGAGAGAGGCTGGCTGGTGAAGCAGAGCTCTGATGGGGAGAGGAGTTGGAATGCAGAGCCCAGTCAGAGGGGGGCACCGGGTCACGTTTCTTTAGCCCTTGCCCATGCTGCCTCTGCGCACTGGGAAGCCAGCCTTGGGCTTTACGGGTGTGGGCAGCTCGTGGGCCAGCTGCCCTGGAAGTCTCTATTTCCCCCTTTTTTGCGGCTTCTCCTTCCCACCATGTCTCTTTCTCTCAACACTATTTCTGAAACTAATTAGATAAAAGAACATTTTTAAAAAACAACTGGACCTGTATATCTTATATATGTCCAAAATGTAGTAGGAATTTTCTGAATGATTAGAGTTTCAAACGCTCGAACGCAAATATAAGGGACTATGGGGGTGCTAGGAGAGGTCAGCTTCTCTCTGGGCCAGTGGGCTGGGTATAGGGAACATAGAGAGGGATAAGTTGAAAATCCCATACTCCAAATGAGGTCCTGTTCTTTTACTTGCCAAAGGAAGAGAAGGAAAAAGAATTTCAGCGGTGATACAGGTTCAAACAAGCTTGTATTTTATATAGTGCTCAAGGAATTTTTAAAAATCACATTATGAAGAGCGTGTGAGGATGGCAGCTATATCTTGTAAAAACATATGGCAGATATCAAGTGGAAACATGGGACATCGTCATATGCCCATCTGAGCACAGCTGTCACATGGATTTTCAGAAAGTGTAAGTTGTGGTGGGGCAGGAAAATTGCCTTTGCTCTCCATGAGATGGAGGACAGAGGCAGTTGCCCCTCCTGGAATTCTGCCTCCATAAGCGAATGCGGAAACAAGGGCAGCAGCTTATTCCTGCTGTCCCGGCTTCCTGAGCACAGGGCTTTGCTGTCGTGGGACTACTAACTGCAGAAATACCCGCAGACTTTGAGTCCTGCCACACAGATTGGTTTATTTTCAGAACCAGAGCTTGTTTTGATAAAAGGCACCAGGTGTTCCTCCTTTTTGTTTTGTTAGAAAATACATTAAGCTGAGATTTACTGAAAATGCGGAAAGTGGTTTTGTAACTAGCCCTGGGCCTTTGTTTCCTGTGGCCTGGATTAGCAAACTTCTTTTAAGGTCCTTCCCTCCACATTCCCTTTTGTCCTGCTGCGCCCTGGCCCTAAGGGAGCAGAGCTGCCGGCTGAGAGGATGCACGTGGCACCCTTAGCACAGTGCTGGCATCCAGGAGGTGTGCAGGAGGCAAACATCAGCTGCTGCTAGGTGATCCCATCAGAAATGGTGGCTTAAAGCACCTGATTACAGAGGAGCTTGTCTTGTCTTCTTCTAGGCTTCGCTTCCCTGCCAACCATGAATTTCTTGTTTTGGCCCCAATGTTCCCACTAATGACTTGTTCTGCAGTTGATTCATTTGGAAAGTGGCAGGGAATGGGCAATGTTCTGGTACTTCCTTCTGTTTGCTAAAACTTCCCAATCCCCTATTTTAAAAGCCTTCTAACAATGAAATGTCAATTAATTGGATTGATAAAAAAAGATGAGGCACTTGCTTTAATTTTTCTTTCTTTTTTTTTCAGTTATTTATTTTGAGATAATGGTAGACTCACATGCAGTAGTAAGTACTACAGAGAGATCCTGTTTACCCCCAGTGGTAACATCTTGCAAACTAGTACAGTGTCACAGCCAGGATATTGACGTTAATACAGTCCAGATACAGACCATTTCTGTTTTAGAGTGTACCCAGGATTTTGTTTTCATTCAGGTATGATGTGACCAATAAATTAGGAGAGGATTACCACTGGAAAGTTAGTTTGTTACTCATAGCTCCCAAGAGGAGCAAGATAGGCCACACCCTGTAGGGCCACCTGGGGAAGCGCAGGTGGGGAAGCACAGGGTGGCTCAGGAAGCAGAGGGAGCCAGGGAGAAATGAGCCAGGAAAGGTAGTGTAAGCAGAGTGAGCACACTTAGGACTGACTAAGTTTGAATAATTTTGGCAGGCTCTAGGGTATAGGGGTGAGTCCCTCATTGGCCCTGGGGCGTTTTAGGGCAGGGAATCATGTCCTGGACTGCAAGAGCCCATTAAAGCAGGCAAATGGAAATAAGAACTCAGTATTGGTTGGTTTCATATCCAAAGCATGCCCACAAGCAAGTCATTCACCTGGGAGGGGCAGTCCCTCCCTGCTTCTGCAAGGTGTCAGGATATCAAAGTGTCATTAAAAACAGAAAAACCCACCATAATACAATTTCTGTCACCATAGGGATCATTCGTGTTGTCCTTTTATAGCTATACTGTCTTTCTTTCTACTACCACCTTCTCCTTAATCCTTGATCACCGTAATCTGTTCTCCATTTCTATAATTATGGCATTTCAAGAATCTTCTATAAATGGAATTATATAGTATGTCACCTTTTGGGATTGACTTTAAAAAAAACCTCAGCATAACTCTCCAACAGTTCATGCAGAGAGTCTTGTGTGGGTTAATGGTTTATTTCTCTTTACTGATAAATAGTATTCCATGGTATGGATGTCCCCAATTTGTTTAACCATTCACCCATTGAAGGCCATCTTGGTTGTTTTCATTTTGGAGCTATTATGAGTAAAGTTGCTGTTCATACTCACATGAAGGCTTTTGTGTGACTGTTTTTATTCCTCTGGGATAAATATCCAGCAATGCATTTACTAGGTAATATGGTAGCTGCATGTTTAGTTTTTAGAGAAAATGTTAAACTACTTTTTGGTGTAGCTGTAATGAATATATGAGGATCCAGTTTCTTCACATCTTTTCCAGCATTTGTTATTGTCAATATTTTTTTTGTTTTAGCCACTCTGACAGGTGTGTAGTGATAACTCGTTTGGTTTTACATTGTATTTCCCTAGTGATTAATGAATGATGTTGAACATCTTTTCATATGCTTATTTGCCATATGTATGTCTTTGATGATGTTATAAGTAAATTTTCGGTGCCACAAAAGAAGTAGCACTTGAATATCAATTTGATTTTTCTCAGCAAGGCAACTTTTCTTTCTGCAGAAAGGGTGCTCCCATTAGCCATCTTGCCACGAGAGGACACTAAACAAAGAAGGCAAGGCCATTTATATCTAACACATCCACCCTACTGCCCTGTCCTGATTCCATTGGCTGGAACTGGACTTCACAGTCTAGGCTGTACCCAGTTGGCTAACAACTTAAAACTTTTCTAAAGAGGTAAAGGCAGAGGAGAACCAAGGAAAAGAGGAAGTCACTTGAGGAATGCTTAGAGAAGCAATAACATTTCCAAATAAGGAAGGGGAATAAGCTATGAGCTAAGACTTGCCTGGGCTTGTCCAGACATGTTAGGGCAAATATCTAGGTTAAAGTGTAAGAACTAAGAACACAGGAGGCCGAGCTCAGTGGCTCATGCCTGTAATCCCAGCACTCTGGGAGACTGAGGTGGGCAGATCACAAGATCAGGAGTTCAAGACCAGCCTGGTCAATATGGGGAAACCCATCTCTACTAAAAAATACAAAAATTAGCCAGTTGTAGTGGTGCGTGCCTGTAGTCCCAGCTACTCTAGAGGCTGAGGAAGGAGAATCACTGGAACCCGGGAGGCGGAGGTTGCAGTGAGCTGAGATTGTGCCACTGCATTCCAGTCTGGGCAACAGAGCAAGACTCGGTTAAAAAAAAACAAAAAAAGAACACAGGATATACTTACTTCTTTATTATGACTAACAGCTACTTTAAGATTATTAGAAAAAGCTTTATTTATAGTGAACTAAGAAGAAAGCTTTGAAGAGGAACCTTTTATTTATTCTTATTTCCTACAGTTGAAATTTTTTTTAACAGAATCTTGCTCTGTCACCCAGGCTGGAGTGCAGTGGCACAATCTCTGCTCACTGCAACCTTCACCCACCAGGTTCAAGCGATTTGCCTGCCTCAGCCTACCGAGTAGCTGGTATTACAGGCACACACCACCAAGCCCAGCTAATTTTTGTATTTTAAGTAGAGATGGGGTTTCACCATGTTGGCCAGGCTAGTCTCAAACTCCTGATCCCATGATCCACCCTCCTTGGCCTCCCAAAATTGCTGGGATTACAGGCGGAGCCACCACACCCAGCCAGGAGTGTTTGTCTTTTTACCGTTGAGTTTTAAGTGTTCTTTGTGTATTTTGCTGTGAGTCCTTTGTTGGATATGTGGTTTGCAAATATTTTCTCCTAGTCTTTACCTGCCTTTTCATCTTAACAGGGCCTTTCAACAGAGCAAATGTTTTTAATTTTGATGAAATCCAAACTTTTCCTTTTTGTGAATTGTGTTTTGGTGTCAAGTCTAAGAACACTCTGCCTAGCTCTAGATCCTGCAGATTATCTCCTGTTTTCTCCTATGAACTTTTATAGTTTTACATTTACACTTAAGTCTTTGAAAGACCAATTGCTCTAGCCCCATTTGTTGAAAAGCCAATCTTCCTTTTGAATTGTTTTTGAAGCTTCGTCAAAAATCAGCTGAGCTTATTGTATGGTTTTCTACTTTCATTCTATGTGTCTATCCCTCTCCCAATATCATGCAATAGTGATTACTACAGCTGTATGGTAGGTCCTGAAATTGGATACTGTATTAGTCCATTTTCTTTTGCTTATAACAGAATATGTGAAACCGAATAATTTATAAAGAAATGAAATTTATTTCTTACAGTTCTGGAGGCTGGGAAGTCCAAGGTCAAGAGGCACATCTGGTGAGGGCTTTCTTGCTTGGTGAAGATTCAGCAGAGTCCCAAGACAGCGCAGGTCATCTCATGGCGAGGAGGCTGAGGATGCTAACATGCTAGCTCAAATCTCTTGCTCTTTCTATAAAGCCACCAGTTCCACTCCCATGATAACCAATTAAGCCATTAATCCCATGAATGAGCCCTCATGATCCAATCACCTCTTAAAGGCCCCACCTTGCCATACTGCTAAAATGGGGATTAAGTATCAACAGGATTTTTTGGGGGGACATTCAAACCATAGCAGGTAGATTCATTCCTTCCACATTATTCTCCTTTTCCAAAATTATTTTAGCTATTCCAGTTATTTATCCATATATATTTTAAAATAATCTTGCCTATATCTACAAAAAAATTGTTGGGGTTTTGATGGGAATTAATGTTAAATCTGCTTATCAATTTGAAGGAGAATTCACATCCTCACTATGTTGAGTATTCCAATTCATGAACATAGTATGTCTCTTCACTTATTAGTTCGTCTGTCATTTTTTTCACCAACATTTTGTAGTTTTCAGCAAACAAGCTCTATAATGTTATGGGAGATTTAAGCCTAAATACTTATTTTTAAATTTTGAGCAATTATAAATGGAATTGTACTTTTAATTTTGATGCTCACGTGTTCGTTGCTATTGTATATAAATTCAGTTAATTTTTATAGGTTTATCTTATATCCTGTGACTTTGCTGCATTCACCTATTCTAGGTTTTTTTTTGTTTTTTTGTTTGTTTGTTTGTTTCCTTATGATTTTCCACCTGGACAACAATCTCATTCTTTTTTCTTTCCCATCGGAATGCCTTTTATTTCCTTTTCTTGCCTGATTGCAAAGGGTAGGACATCTAGCACTGTTACCTGTGAGAGAGTAGACGTTCCTGCTTTATTGCTGATCATAAGGGAAAACATTCAGTCTTTCACTTTTTTTTTTTTTTTTTGAGATGGTGTCTTGCTCTGTTGCCTAGGCTGGAGTGCAGTAGTATATTCTCACTCACTGCAACCTCCACTTTCCGGGTTCAAGCAGTTCTCCTGCGTCAGCCCCCAGGTAGCTGAGATTACAGGTGCACACCACCACAGCCAGCTAATTTTTGTATTTTTAGTAGAGATACGGTTTCACCATGTTGGCCAGGCTGCTCTCGAACTCCTGACCTATGATCCACCCACCTCAGCCTCCCAAAGTGCTGGGATTACAGGCATGAGTCACTGCACCTGGCCCTAGTCTTTCACTTTTAAATATAATATTAGCTGAAGGTTTTTCTTTATCAAGTTGAGGAAGTTCTTTTCTATTCCTGTTTTTCTGAGAATTTTTTTATCATGAATAGGTATTGAACTTTTGTCAGATGCCTTTTCTGCATTAATTGATATGATCATGTGATTTTTTCCCCCTTTAGCTTGTTAATATGATGGATTAAATTGGTTGGTTTTTGAATATTAAACCAGCCTTGCATCCCTGGAATAAACTAAACTTGGTCATGGTATACAATTTTTTTATTTATTGCTGAATTCTCTTTGATAATAGATTATTAAGAATTTTTCTGGCTGTTACAGATGTGTGAAAAAGAAAAAAAATTTGTGTCTATATTCATGAGGGATGTTGATCTGTAGTTTTCTTTTTGTATGCTGTCTTTGTCTGGCTTGGTAATACTAGATTCATAAAATGAATTGGAAAGTGTTCCATCCTCTTCTGTTTTCTGGAAGAGACTGTGTAGAATTAGGGTTACTTGTTTTTTAGATGTTTAGATGTGCAAGTGTGGGATCCTTATTCTGGCTTTGTTGGCATGGGTGGGTGTGGGGCCACAGTATTTTATGTGATACTTGGCTGGAGTAGAACAATTATTGTCTAAATGTATTCTTTTTTGCTAGGCTGCCCCTCTGACTAGAGAAAGCAAGTTTTTGTTGTTTCTTTGTTTATCTTTTGGTCTGTGTTTACTTCTGTTTTTGGTTGCTGATTCCTTTAGCTTCAAGTCTGGGATACATGAGGCAAAAAGACAACCACAGAACTCATCACCATGTTGTTCCTTGGGTCATGAGATCCCTAGCTGGTCAGATGTATTCTTTCACCTTTCAGAGTCTTCTTGTGTTTGTTTCCATATAATTTCCAGTGTTTTTAGTTGTACTTACTGGGAAGACTAGGGAAAAGTATGACTCCATATTCCTGGAAGTGGAGGTACTGGCTTGCTTTAATTTTATGTTAATTCAGAGTTAGCCAGAGAATCTGTTTATTTCTAAGCCTGTCATAAATCTTTCCAAAACATTTATGTTTCAGCCTTAATATTATATATATAGGCAGGAAGTATGCAATTGTGTGCTTGTAAAACACTTGCCAGTTACTCCTTAAAGTCTGGAAGACTCAAAATGCTTTGGGGCCATCTTTCTCAGTTTTCATGGTCCACATTTATAGTATTAAAAGGTGGTTTGCATGAGGGATGATGCAAATCAGGAAGAGGAAACGTGGCTGGAAATGAGGATTGTGGCTGGTGAGCTGTACTGAAGGATGGAGACCACTGAAGAAGAGAAAGAGTCCACGAGATGTCTCCAAAAGGGGAGATGAGACTCGAAGGATCTGTTTTGGTTCTTGAAGTAGGCAGATATCCAGGGGACCTGTCAACTAGCTTCTGCCATTCATTCATTCATTCATTCATTTATTCATTCATGTCTTTGTATTGTTTTGTTTTAATAGCACAAGTATTATACTGTACAAATATATTCTTGTTGTAAAAGATTTAAACAATAAAGCCTTCCCTCTCCCAGAGGTAATTATCATTAACAGTTTGGTCTGTATCCCTCTCCAATCCTTTTCCTACAAATCTGCAAACACCTTTTTATAGAGAGAAGCCCTGTAGTTTGGTGGTGGCCTTGGTTAAGTTACTTTACCTCTTAGTGCCTCCATTGTCTTGTCTCAAAAGTGGGGATTAGTAGCAGGACTTTCCTCATAGAATTGTGTTGAGGATTAAATGAGCTAATGTTTGTAATGTACTTAACAGTGACTGGTACTAGTGTGAGTGTTGTGGCTCTTAGCTTAGTATTACTATTATGTATTCTTATGCTCTACATGATGCCCCTTGACTTTTCTCTCGATGTCCTGACATATTGCTTAGCCTCTATTCTTCTACTGGTATGTTTTCTCACTGTAGAGTAACTTAGTAACCACTGCCCTGCTGATAAAAATTTAGATTTTTCTTTTTGGTCTGTGAAAAGCAATGCTGATGATGAGTATTCCTATTCATACATCTCTGGATGTATGCTGGTGGATCAAAGGATATGTACATTTTAAATTTTAGTAATTACTACATCAGGTAGCTTTTCAAAAATGCTTTACCAGTTTACATATATTCCTAGTAAACAGTATACCCGAATACCTATTTACCCTTGCCCTGACCATTACCCTTTATTGTCAGTCTTTTTATTACTTTTCAAAACTAGGAGCTCATTTTGTGAATGTGCAGTTCTGTGATTAGCAATAAGGCTGAGCATCTTTTCATGTTTCTTGGCCATTTGCATTTGACAATCAGTTTCCAGTTTTTATAGCTGGCTCATGTGGCTGGCTTTCTCTTCCTGGTTTCTAGGCTTCCCTCATATTTTCTGTGTATTGACTCTTTAACTATTATATGTTACAAATATTTTCCTCTCATCCTGTCAGTCTTTCAGCTTTGTTCATAGTATCACATTGTGTTGATACGTTTGTTCATCTTATCAAATTTTTTTTAATGTAATCACATCTGTCAATCTTTTTCTTTCTTTTTTATTATTGTTATTATTTGTTTGGTCTTATTCTTTAAAAGACCTGTCTAGATGCTAAACCTAGGAGGTGATATTTTTATGAGAAACAATATGTTTACAGAGTCACAGAGTATCTTCCATAAAATGCTTATTAATTACAAAGGAGTTAAATTAATTACAAAGGAATAAAAGTGGGGAAACCAAACAGATACCACCGTAAGCAAGTGATTCAAGTTAACATTTCCAGTAATGAGACAAGTAGATGTCAGGTGCCTGCTGATATGCTGCACTGAGAAAGACACAGCATGTAAATGAATATATAGATATGAAAACATGTATATACACACATGCGTAGAAATGCAATGTCTACATACATAAAGAGAAAGTGGGGGGAAGCAAATATAGTAATGTTAACATTTTAGGCGCTGTGGGGACAGGGTACATAGGAATTGTTTGTATTATTTTTGTAGCTGATCTTGAAATCTGAAATTATTTTAACATCAAAACTTAAAAGAATTAGAAACAAAAAAGCCTGACTACCCCAGGATGATAGAAATATCATATATTTTCAGCTAATATATCATCTATTTTATTGATTTGGCTTTTTAAACGTCAGATTTTTGTTTTGGAGTGTAGTGTAAAGTGGAGTCTACCTTATTTTTTTTTCAATTTTGTAGCCATTTTCAGGACACTGTCTTCCCCCTGTAGTTCTGATGAGCTGTAGTTGTCATATGCGAGGTCTTTGCACGTGCACAGATTTCTGCTTTACGCTGATTAGAACGCTTGTTTCCTATCCCACAGATGAAACCCACAGCAGCTTCTTTTTCCTTAATATAGGGCCTTAATGCAGGGAATACAAGACATGAGGGAAACAGAAATAAACTTTATTATCACCTCCTTCTGACTCCTGATGACTCCAAGTCAGACCCAGCTGGCTCGTGAGGGGCTGATCCTAGAAGCCCAATCCTAGGGGTCTGCAGAAATGCTGGGTGGGCTTCGCCCTTCAGGCTGGGATGTAAGGCCCGTGTGCATGGAGGTAGTAGATGTAACAGCAGCTACACTGCAGCAGGCCCAGGACCAGGGGCGTGAACAACACTCAGGTTAGGTCAAATCATACCACTAACAGCAAATCATACCCTTAACATTCAATGCTACTTTTCTACTTAAATTTAAAGTACTGCATTATGAGGACACTGCAACTTCTTGCTTGTAACTTAAGACCTGCAGGCTTCAAGTGATTTAGGAAGCAGTCTTGTGACCACAGGAAGAAATCCTGTAGGGTGGCATTTGCTTGGGCCCCAAAGAGGGATTTTCCAGGCTGTTTCTAGGTAGTATTCTCTTAAATTAATCAATGTAACCTATTCTTCCACCATAGCACACTGCTTCACTTACTGCTGGTTTAGAGCATCGTTTTGAAGTTAGCAAATGGTTGATTTTCTAAAAACTGGGGTAAAGTTGCCCATAACATAAAATTAGTTATTTTAAAGTGAACAATTTAGTAGCATTTAGTATATTCATCATGCTTTATAAGCACCACTTCTATCTAGTTCCAAAACATTTTTTATCACCCTGAAAGGAAATCCTGTACCCATCAAAAGTTGCTCCTCATTCTCCCTTCCCTGCCATCCCCTGGCAACCACCAATCTGTGTTCTGTCTCTATGGGTTTGCCTACTCTGAATATTCCATATAAATGGAATCATATAATATGTGACCTTTTTTGTTTGGCTTCTTTCACTTAGGATCATGTTTTCAAAACATGTTTTTATGTCTGCTAGAACTATTTCCTTCCTTCTACTCTTTTTCAAAAAAATGGTAGTAACTATTTTTTGGTTACTACCACATATTATTTTTTTTAAAGAACTTTAGATTCAACATGTCAGATCGCACAAAATACTATGTGTTGATCCTCAGTGCAAGTGCATTGAGTTAATAAGTTGGTTTGAAGGAAGTCGACATATTTGCAATATTGAGTTTTCCTATCTGGGAACGTGAATACTTAGGTCTTTTGTTTTAATACTTTTTAGTGAAGTTTTAAAGTATCCCATAAATATTTTGTCATTTCCGTTATTTTATGTACGTTTGGTTTCTGTTGCACATGGATTCTTTTTTTTATAGCTTTATAAATGACATATAATAGACTGCATATATTTAGAATGTATGATTTGCTGAGTTTTGGGACATGTATGCAAACACCTGGGAAACCATCATCACAATCAAGATAATGAACATGTCCATCACCCCTAAACGGTTCCTCCTACCTTTTTAGAATACATCCCTGATTTAGTCTGGGTATTTGTCACCCGAAATCTCATGTTGAAATGTAATCCCCCATAGTGGAAGTAGGGCCTGGTGGAAGGTGACTGGATCGTGAGGGCGGATTTCTCATGAGTGGTTTAGCGTTCCCCTTCGGGTGCTGTCCCTGTGATGGAGAGTTCTCGAGAGACTCGGTCGTTTAAGAGTGTGTGGCACCTGCTCTCATTCTCTCAACTCTTGCTCCTGCTCTGGCCATGAGTAAACGCTCCCTAAGCCCTTCCAGAAGCCAAGCAGATGCTGGTGCCATGCTTGTATAGCCTGCAGAACCATGCGCTAATTAAACCTCTTTTCTTTATAAATGACCTAGTCTCAGGTATTCCCTGAAATTAGCAATGCAAGAATGGTCCAATACAAGCCCTCACTCCCCCCACCCCATTTCTAGGAAACCGTTGGTCAGCTTACTTTCTGTCACTGTAGTCTGGGTTGCATTTTCTAGAATTTTATGTAAATTCTTTATTTTGTCTTGCTTTTTTCTCTCAGAATATTTATTTTGATATTCATTCATATTGTTGAGTGTGTCCATAGTCCTTGTTTGTTTAATGAGGAGTGCTCTGTTGTAAACCTGTGTGACAGTTTACCTATTGAGGGTTATGTGGCTTGTTTCCAATTTGGGCTGTTAAAAGTAGAGCTGCTGTGAACATTCATATGCAAGTCTGTGTGTGGACGTATGCGTTCATTCCCTGTGGATAAATACCTAGGAGTGGAAGGGTTGGATTGCATAGGAGATGTATGTTTAACTTTTAAAGAAACTGCCAAATTATTTTCCAAGTGGTTGTATCATTTTACATCCCAGCAGCAGAGCATTGCACATAATACTATCTAATCCTGAGAGCATAGTCTCTCAGTTCTTCCACATCCTTGCCAACACTTGAGATAGTCCTTTTCATTTTAACCATTCTAGTGGGTGTGTATTTGTCTATGGTTTTAGTTTGCATTTCTCTAACAATTAATGATTTTGAGGTTTTTTTTCTTGCCATTACTATAACTTCTTTGGTGAAGTACCTGTTCAGATTTTTTACCTGCTTCTCATTGGGTTATTTGTCTTACTCAGTTGAAAGGGTTCTTTGTATATTTTGAGTACAATCCTTTGTTGGATATGTATAAACTATTTTCTCACAGTCTGTATCTTGCCTTTTCATTTTCTTAACAGTGTTTTTAAAAAGCAAAAATTTAAAAATTTGATGGTCTAGCTTATTTTTTTTTCTTTTATAGTTAGTGCTTTCTGCATTACATTTAATAAATCTTTGCTAGCTGTAAGGTCAAGATTTTTCCTTCTAATCCCTTCTGTAAGTTTTATGATTTTAGCCCTTGTATTTAGATCAATGATGTATTTCAAGTTAATGGTTATATGTGGTATGACATATGGAATCAAATATCATTTTTTATATATAGCTGTCCAATTGTTCTAGTACCCTTTCTTTAAAAATTATCTCTTTTGCATTGAATTACTTTGGCACTTATGTCAAAAATCAATTGATCATAGATGTATAGGCACATTGCTAGACTCTGTTCTATTCCATTGATCTACATGTCTGACTGTACGCCAAACCCATTACTCTTTGATTACTGTAGATTTATAATAATTCTTAACACCAGGTAGTCTTTTAACTTTATTCTTTTTCAAAGTTATTTTCGTCATTCTAGGTCCTTCAAATTTTAATACAAATTTAAGTATAAGCATGTCAATTTCTACAAAAAAAAAAAGGCTGCTGGGATTTCGATTGGGGTTGTATTAAATGTATGGGTCAATTTCCAGGTAGTTCCCATCTCAACAATATTAAGTCTTCAGGTCCATGAGTATGGTACATCTCTTCATTTATGTAAGTCCTCTTTAATTTCTCTCAGCAGTCTTTTAGTTTTTAGTGTAGAAGTCTGCAAATCTTTTGTCAAATCTATTAGGCATTTCATATTTTTGATGCTATTGTAAATGGTATTTATTCTTGTTTATTGAAGTACAATTGATTTTTGTAGATTGACTTGGTATTCTGCAACCTTGTTAAACTCACTTATTGGTTCTTATACCATTTTTGAATATTTTTTACAACTTTCTATATAAATAATGATGTAGTATGTGAATAAAAACAGTTTTACTTCTTCCTTTCCAGTCTGTATGCCTGTTTGTTTTTTTGCCTTTTTGCACTGGCTAGAGCATCCAGTACATCCACTATTGAGTAGAAGTAGTGATATCAGGCATTCTTGCCTTGTTCCAAATCTTAGGGGGAAAACATTCAGTGTTTCGCCTTTTAAATATGGCATTTGCTTAGATTTTAAAATAGATACTATTTAACAGAAAGTACTCTTCCAGAGAGTTTTTAAATCATACATGGATATTGAATTTTGTCACATGCTTTATCTGCTTTTATTGAAATTATCATATGGGTTTTTTCTTTTTAATTTTAATTTTAATTTTTTAAAAAATGGAGACAAGGTCTCACTCTGTTGCCCAGGCTAGTATCCAGACTCAGCCTCCTAGAGTGCTAGGATTACAGATGTGAGCCACCATGCCCAGCTTGGGTTTTCTCTTTTGGTCATTTAATATAATAAAATATACTGATTGATTTTTCAGTGTTAAACCAAACTTCCATTTCTGGAATAAATTCCCCATGGACATAATAAATTGTCCTTTTAATATATTGTTAGATTCAATTTTCTAAAATTTTGTTAAGAAATTTTACGTGTATGTTCGTGAGGAATACAGATTGGTCTGTGGTTTTCTTATAATATCTCGTTTTAGTATTAGGGTAATACTGGTTTCATATAATGAGTTGAGAAGTGTTTCTTTCTTGCCTGTTTTCTGAAGTATTTAAAGTAGATTTGGTTATTTATTCTGTAAATATTTGCAGAATTTACCAGTAAGGCCCTCTGGGCCTGGATGTGGGAAGGTTTTTAAACAACAGTTCAATTTTTAAAATAGATATAATGTTATTCAGGTTACTGATCCTTAAAGAAGCCTTGGTAATTTGTGTCTGCTAAGGAATTTTTCATTTAATTTAATTTTTCCAATTCCTGGGCATAAAGCTGTTCACAATATCTCCTTGTTATCCTTTGATGCCTCTAAGATCTGGAGAACCTACCCTCTTTTATTCCCAGTAATGGTAATTTGTGTCATCTCTCTTTTTCTCTTGCTCAGGCTGCCATCCTGGGTCAAATAGTTGTTCTATTTTTAGTTCTTTCCATTTTATGTTTGGTTCTAGTCTTAGTTTTATCAATTTTATCAGTCTTCTCAAAGTACCAGCTTTTGGTTTTATTGACTTTTTTCTGTTGCTTTTTTTTTTTTTTTTTTTTT
>NW_016107531.1:2331178-2399191 GCF_001604975.1 Cebus imitator | reverse complement strand
GGGTTTCACCATGTTGACCAGGATGGTCTCGATCTCTTGACCTCGTGATCCACCCGCCTCGGCCTCCCAAAGTGCTGGGATTACAGGCTTGAGCCACCGCGCCCGGCCTCTGCTTTTCTGTTTTTAACTATTGTTTTCACTTTTTGAAGTTTTCTTTCTTCTGCTTACTTGGGTTAAATGTTCTAGTTTTTTAAGATGGAAGTTTGGTTATTGATTTGAGACCTTTCTTCTTTTCTAACATAAGCATTTAATGCTATGAATTTCCCTTCAAACTCTGAATTAGCTTCATCTCTTAAAGTTTGTTGTGATGTGTATAATTTTCGTTCCATTCTCAATGCTATCTAATTTGCTTTCTGTTATCTTTTTTGACCCGTGAATTATTTAGATGTGGGTTCTTTTGTTTTCATGTATGTGGGGACTTCTAGATATGTTTCTGTGGCTCACGCCTATAATCCCAGTACTTTGGGAGGCTGAGGCAGACAAATCACAAGGTCAAGAGATCAAGACCATCCTGGCCAACATGGTGAAACCCTGTCTCTACTAAAAATACAAAAAAATTAGCTGGATGTGGTGGCACATGCTTATAGTCCCAGCTACTTGGGAGACTGAGGCAGAAGAATCGCTCGAACCTAGGAGGCGGAGGTTGCAGTGAGCTGCGATTGTGCCACCACACTCCAGCCTGGTGACAGAGCGAGACTCTGTCTCAAAAAAGAAGAATATATTTAATTTTATGTGGTCAGAGAACATAGATTTATGGCTTACAATATGAGTCAGCAAACTTTTCTGTAGAGGGCCAAATAATGTATATTTTAAGCTTTGTGAGCTATGTGATCTCTATTGTATATTATTATGTTTTCAGCTCTTGAAAATATATAAAACTATTTGTAATTTATAGGCTGTACAAAAAGAGGCTGCAGGCTGGATTTGGCCTGCAAGCTGAGATTCATTGACTTCAGCCTAGACTGTGATCCATCTTAGTGAACATTCCACATACACTTGAAAAGAGTGTATATTCTTCTTTTGTTGCAGTTGAGTGTCCTACAAATGGCAATTAGGTCAAGTTGGTTGATAGTATTGTTCAAGTTTTCTGTATACTTACTGATTTTCTGTCAATTTGTTCTATGAATTATGAAGAGAAAGGTATTAAAATCTCTGACTATAATTGTGGATTAGTCTGTTTTTTCTCAGTTCTATAAGTTTTTGTTTCCTGTATTTTGGTTCTCAGTCATTAGTTGCATTCACGTTTAGGACTGATATGTCCTCATGACTAATTGACCTCTTCATCATTATTAAGTGACCCACTTTATCTCTGCTAATATTCCTTTCTCTGAAATCTGCTTTGTCATATATTAGTATAGCCACTACAACTTTCTTTTGATATGTGTTGGCATGAAATACTCTCTTCCATCTTTTTGCTTTGAGCCTATCTGTGTCTTTATATTTAAAGTGGCTTTCTTATAGAGATTGTAATATCTAGTCTGACAATTTTTTCCTTTTAATTGGGGTGTTTAGCCCATTTATATTCAACATGATTATTGATGTGGTTGGGTTTAAATTTACTAATCTTTCTCTGTGTTCATTTTTTCCCCATCTGTTGTTTTTTCCCCTTTTCCTGTTTTTCCAACATATTTTTTATTAATTATTTTATCTCATTTTATTGCCTCTGTTGGCCTCCTAGTTCTCTTTCTTTTTGTTGTTGTTGTTTCTCAGTAGTTGCTTTTGAGTTTACACCATGTGTCTTTAACTTACCATAGTCTACTTTTAAGGAATACACAACTTCATGTGTAGTGTAAGAACAGGATGTTTATTGCTTCTCTTCTGGCCCTTGTGCTATTGTTGGCATATGTTTGTTTTTTTTTTTTTCCTACATATGTCATACACTCCACAATACAATGTTATTTTTGCTTTAAAATTTTATCTTATAAAAGACAATAAGTCTTTTATAGTTATCCCTATGATACTATTTCTAGTGCTCTTCATTGCTTTGTGTAGATCCACATTTTCATCTGATATAATTTTCCTTCAGCCTGACGAAGTTTTTTGAACATTTCTCATAGTGTTCGTTTGTTGGTGATGTATTCTCTCAGCTTTTGCTTGTCTGAACAAAGTATTTATTTTGTCTTTGCTTTTGAAGGATGTTTTCCTTGGGTATAGAAATCTAAGTTGGCATTTTCTTTCAGTACTTTAAAGATGTTGCTACAAGTACAAAACTTAGCCAGGCATGGTGGTGCACACCTGTAATTCCAGCTGCTCAGGAGGTTCAGATGGGAGAATCACCTGAGCCTGGAAAATCAAGGCTGCAGTGAGCTGTGATTGCATCACTGCAGTCAAGCCTGAGCAACAGAGTGAAACACTGTCTGGGGAAAAAAAAAAGAAAAGAAAAAAAAGATGTTGCTCCATTCTCTTACTGCTTGCATTGTTTCTTATGAGAAGTCTGCTGTCATTTTTACCTTTGTTTTTATGTATGTAGGGGGTCTCAGGCTGTCTTTAAGATTTTCTCTTTATCACTGGTTTTAAGCATTTTTATTATGATACGGCTTGGTGTAGTTTTCTTAATGTTTATTCCGCTTGGGGTGTCATTGATTTTCTTGAATTTGTGGGTTTATGATTTTCATCAAATTTGTAACATTTTTGTTTAAAGTATTTCTTTTTCACTTCTCCCTTTCTGGGACTCCAATGACATGTGTATTGGATCACTTGGTATCGTCCCGCAGCTTAAATCGCTAGAAAAACACATGGAAGGAAATAACAAAGATAAAATCAGAAATTAAGAGTAAGAGAAAAGGAGGGAGAGATGTTAAGAATTGAGTCTTTGTAAAAAGCACAATAGATCAACTTCTGGCAAATCTAATAGTAAATTAAATAATTATATAGGGAAAGCTTATTTGGTAAAAGGAAAGTAAGAATATAGGAGATTTCAGAATTATAAAAGAATATGATATGTAGCTCTATGTACAGCCATGTATGACTAAAATGGAAAATCCTGATGAGCTAAATAAATAATTTATACTGCTATCTAAGAAGAAATCCTATAAAAAGCCTGTATCCAAGTAATAAATTGGAAATGTCATTAGATAATTAATTATTTACAACAAAAACACTAGGCCTAAATTGCTTTAAGGTAACATTCTCTCATATTATCAAGGAACAGTTAATTTTTACATCATACGAACTATCCTAAAGCTTTGAAAAAAGATTGGAAGCTTCTTCATTTGTTTTACGGAGCTAATGTAACCTTGACAATTGACCTTGCTAATGTAAATAGTACTGCTCCCCCCACCTCATTTTGTTTTTTAAATGGTTATTGGTATGGTTTACATATTTTGCATAAAAGAAAATTAATTTTTGGCCAGGCGTGGTGGCTCACGCCTATAATCCCAGCACTTTGGGAGGCTGAGGCAGGCCGATCACCTGAGGTCAGGAGTTTGAGACCAGCTGGTCAATATGGTGAAACCCCATCTCTACTAAAAATACAAAAATTAACCAGGCATGGTGACACGTGCCTATAATCCCATCTACTTGGGAGGCTGAGGCAGGAGAATTACTTGAACATGGGAGGCGGAGGTTGCAGTGAGCCCAGACTGTGCCATTACACTCCAGCCTGGGCAACTCGGTCTCAAAAAAAAAAAAAAAAAAAAAGGAAAATTAATTAAAAAAAAAATATTTCTCTTACAGTCAGCAACCTCATTGAATTATTGTTTCTAATTCCCTCCCTTGTTTCCTGGCTGTTCCATGACTCTTTTGATTATGGTTTAGGATGACAAATTTATAAGGTGTATATGATGGGAAATTATGTGATTACAAGTTCTACCATGTGTATGGGGAGTGGCAGGTGAGAGGGAGACAATGTAGGAAGTGATCGACCTGTGGATTAAGCAAATACACATTCACTCTGTTCTCCACGCTCCTTTCTTAAGGCCTATTGGATTGCCTCCTGGTGCATCTCCCTAACTCCATTCTAACCTTCTCCAATCTTCCCTGAACTGTTGCCGGTGGAAGCTTTCCAAAAGATGAGGTTACTCACCTGCTTAGAATTGTGCTCTGGCTCTGTTTTTGGACTTAAAGGCAAATTCATTGTTTTACTTACCACCAAGTGCTAAGCAGCTAGCACTCAGTAAGTGTTTATCCAGTGGATGGACTTCACTGGCATCTGAGGCTTGTTTGGATTTGCTCCTTCCCTACCTTTTGTTTCTCATTCTGCCCCCGTTGAACTGTACACAGTTCCTCAGAGGTGTTGCTCATCCTTGCCTCTGTGCTTTTGTATGTGCCTGCCGTTCCTCTCCCTGCGGAATTATGTTCTGGTTCTGTGTGTTTCAGTAGTGCCTTTTCTTTCCTCCATTGCAGTGCTTACCACTCTTTAATTATAGTTTAACTACAGTTATCACTCTTTAATTACTTTCCCTGAGTACTGAGCCCCATGAGGAGGAGGCCATGGATCTGTGCCTTTCACGTAGCTGCACCCCCAGTACCCAGCACAGGGCCTGGTGCATACATTCTCCACCAGCATGCACGGAACATTTATGGAATTGAATTAGCTGGCTCCTTTCTGTTTTGCCTTTCTGTGTCTGGGATATTGGATGCCAACATCCAGCTAAGTTATGTTTGTGTTAAACATGAATTGAAATGCAATTACAGCTGGCAATGTGGTTTGAGAGCTGAGTAATAGAGTAAATAAGAAGAGTGACTTAGTCACGAGGACCAGTTTATCTCCTTTCCTTTCTTGCCTCCTGTCACCGGGCATGACTCATGAACGGCACGAGTTCAACTTGTCTTCTGTTAAATCCCATCACTTTAACTCTTCCTGCCCTCCTTGTCTTGCTGGGTCTCTTTCAGGGCCCCTTTGTTAAATTACAGCAACAAGCCCAGAGCCAGGTCCTGCAGTCTGAGTTGGTTGGCGCCAGAGGAGGCTGTACTCCCTGGGCAGAGGTGGAGCCAGCACCCTGGGTGGGAGTGTGCACGGGGCCACTAAAGTTTTGGCTGGTCCCAGGATCACTGGTTTTCACTATTGACCACCTCGTGCTAGGACCCTAGCTAAGGCAAACACAGTGTCTTTCATCAAAGATGCTGCCACCTTACCTTAGACCCATTGCTTTCATAGCCTTCTTGAATTGCATTCAGGAATTGTGTCTTAGGTTGGACACCTTGAGGTTAACTGATTTGGCTTGATGGAAAATCTCCCCTCTTCTTGTTCTTTTTTTTTTCTTTTTGAGAGGGAGTGTCACTCTTTGGCCCAGGCTAGAGTGCAGTGGCATGATCTTGGCTCATTGCAACCTCTGCCTCCTGGGTTCAAGCAATTCTCCTGCCTTAGCCTCCTGAGTAGCTGGGATTATAGGTGTGTGCCACCACACCCAGCTACTTTTTTTGCATTTTTTTAGTAGAGATGGGATTTCAACATGTTGCCCAGGCTGGTCTCGAACTCCTGAGCTCAGGCAGCCTACCCACTTTGTCCTCCCAAAGTGCTGGGATTACAGGGGTGAGCCACCACACCCAGCCCCTTCTCATTCTTAAGAAGGCACTGAGATGTCCTGTGGTCTCCACTCAGAGGTCTCTGGAATCTTTCAGACTGTGCACTTGCTTATTAATATGCCTTTCTATTGTTTCTCTAAATCAGCTGGCATGCTTATTTTATAAACCCACTTTCCTGGGTCCAAAGGGAGATTTCATCAAACTTTAGAGATGGAGCAGAGGAAGAGGGAAGCTTTCATTTATTAGCAATTATTTATAAAACCACCACTATGCATAGGCCTATACTGGGTTCTGCGAACTAAGTGGTGAATGGTCAGATGTGGCACCTACCTGTGTGGAATTTACAGACCCAGATCGAAGGGCTAAAAATGAAAAAGGGGGCAGCAGGGATTGCAGCACCCTCCAGTGGCCCTCTTCCTTCCCAAGATTAATCCCGGTAGGTGAGTTCTCATTTCCCCATCTTCCTGCTTGGCTTTTGCTTGGAATTTCCTCCCTCATTGTGCTGTCCATCTCTCCCGCTTCTCTACATCTTCCTTTCCACAAAAACATGCCTCTGTCCCCTCTGTTCTTAGCAGCTTCTGCCCCCGCCCCCCTCCGTCCATCTCCCCAGCCTCTCCAGCTACCATCTTTGTATGCCCTACTCCCCCAAATCATCCCTGCTTGCCATCTCCTCTCCAATATCCCCATTCACTCCTCAATTCCTAAATTGTCTGACTCGCTGGCTCTTTCCTAATCCTTATTGTTCTCGACCCCAATTCAACTTTGGATACTGTTGACCAATATCCTCCTTCCTTAATATGTTCATTTTCTGAATGCAGAGCTAGTACATGTTCTATAGACGATATAGAAGATTTTTGTCAAAAGCACAAGGAAGAAAATAAAGGCAACCTACAATCCACTCAGGAAAATTGTTGTCAACACTTTCACTCTCCTTTAGTTTGTGTGTGTGTGTGTGTTTTCGCAGTAATGGGATTCTACTGATATAAATTTTATAACCTGTTTATTATTGTATTATATTTTCTTACAGTATTTTCTTAGCTCATTGGATATTCTTCTGCAGTCCTTCTTTCCTGAAACACTGCATCCTTTCCATTTGATTTCAGCTGCATTCAGCTTTGTTCCCCTCTGACTCCCCTTCTTGTGGTAGCCTCTCCCTCACCCTGTGCACTGCCCAGTTCCCACCCAGCCTCCTGCACTGAGCACTCTTCTCTCACTTGGCGTCCGGCCCTGCCAGGCACCAAGCTGCCAACTGCAACAGCCAGCCTGTGCTCTCCGTAGCACCGGGTCTCCATTTCCACCAGCCTGCTGGACAAGCCCACAAATAATGGCTGGCTGACACCTAACCTGAATATTCCCAAACTGAACTCCTCTTCTGTTTCCTCACCACTCTCAATAGAAGACCCAACCCACAACTAGTCTTCTGAATATTCCCACGAGACAGAGGCCAGAATCCTCCCAGGGCTCCTCTGCCATCCCTGCCTGCCAGCACCCCATCAGGCATTTCTTCATCTTTTCATCCTCCTCTTCAGTCTCTGCCTCCACCTGGATGAGGTCCTCACAACTCTTGACCCGGGTAGTTTTTTCCAAGCAGTCTCTGGCATCTCCCATTGTGGCTCCAGGTTTCTCCTGTAAGCGCCGCTATGAGAATTCCTCCTCCCTGCCCGGAGCTCTCTAGCCATGCTCCCCTTCTTGCTCCCTAGGATGGGGCAGATCCTAAGACAGCACCTGCTCTGCAGCCTCCCGGGTTCCACCCCCTCCCACCAGATCTCTGTGGTCGTATGGTCTGCTCTGCATGGCCAGTGGTCCAGCCAACCCCATGCTTCCCACACGTGCCAGGGAGGACCCACACCCCGGCCTTTTCTGTCCTGTCTTCTAGGAGTGTGCCTGCCCCTCTGTCTCCGCTTCGTTTCTGCCTGCTAGCACTTTGTAATACATCCCACCTGAAGATGCCTTTGGTTCTGTTTACCCTCTCAGCAGCCTGCCTCTTCTTCTTCTTCTTTCTTCTTTCTTCTTCTTCTTCTTCTGCCTTATGCTTGCTTTTGAGAGCTCTCGACACTTGGCACCCCCTTACACACAGAGGTGATTGTGTGTACACTTCTGGTGACACCAAATATCCATGCTGTGTCTGCCCCTGCACTCGCTGCTTCCACACACACTGTTTATTTCACACAATAACCCTGCCAAGCTGCGATTGCAATCTTGTTTTACAAGTAAGAAAGCAAAGCCTCCGAGAGCTCAAGGGTGTGGCTGAGCCAAGGTCAAACCCAGGTCTCCTGCCTCTGCGTGGCTCTCTTCCCTGTGCCTTCACTCCTGATTCAGCTCACCTGGGAGCCATCCTCAGAGGGAGGTGAGGGAGTGCCTTATATATCATAAATGCCTAGTGAATGTTTGCTGAAAGAAAAGAAAAGACTTGTAGCCTGAAGAGAGGAATTGCAGCCTACTGATGATGGCACATTATTGGGGAGGGCTCTATTTGAAGCCAGGCCTGCCTGCATATCGGGTGTGGAAGGGAAGCAGTGATTCCGATGCAACACCAATACTTAGCATTGATTAAGAGATTACTGTGTATGGACCAAAGCGCTTTATTTGGTGCTGTAACTACAACTGTATGAGCTAGGACCTATTGTTTCCATTTATAGAGACAGAAGCTGAGGCTCAGAGAGGTTAAGTAACACAGCCAAGGCCACATAGCCACTATTGGTTGGCGAATCCAGGATTTGAATCACATCTGTCTAGTATCAAGGCCCATGTTTTAAACTCTGTATGCTGCTGGCCTGGGAGGCTGGTATTGGGTCATGTCGAATAAATGTTGTTACCCAGATTCCAGCCAGGAAGGGGCTTTGGAGCCCACCCTGCTTTGCTTTTCCTTCTCTGCTCAGCAGATGCACCCTCCATAATGAAGTCACCTTGAACTCCTTGGATGCTGTGGTAGAGAGAGGGTTGGAGAACCTTGTCTTTAAAAAAAATTTTTTAACAATATCTCATGACATTTCAAAAATTATCAAAGCTCTTCTCAGAAAATCTAAATCATGTAGAATTCTATCAACCAAAGAGTGAAAATATTACCTTTCTTTTTTCCTCTAATGCCAATACATCTCGTTGACAGTTTGCAAGTATCTTTCTAGACTTATGTTTTCCTTTTTACCAAAAAAGTATTTATTTTTAATTAAATAAGGAATGGAAGAATATTTTATCTAAAAATATTAAATAACAGCCCAAGCTTAAGTACCTTTCATCCACACCAGTTTGCTCATTTTTCTTCCTGACTTTTTTCTCTGCATTTATATGTAAATGACTTACAGAAATATATCGTTGTAATTTGTGTTTTTAATATAAATTAGATCATGCCATCAGTCCATGCTTTATTTTTATGAAAGATGTACACGTGTCACATAGATCTTTCTAGACTCATGTGTAGACCTTCCCCACTCTTGTTCGCAGGTGTGTGATTCTCCATGGTTGAGTCAGGGCCGCAGGAGCCTTCTCCTGCTGCTCAGCCTGTAGTTCTTTTGCCTTCAGTTGTTCACTCAACAGAGCTTTTAGTGCGTGCCTCCTTGTTAAGGTTGTTGGATTTAGCAAATAAAAATATAGGATGAGTATTTTGAAAAATTTTTTAATTAAAAAAGTGTTATTTGTCTGAAATTTAAATTTCGCTGGGTGCCTGTATTATCTGTAGCAACTCCATTCCTTATGCACATTTGTGAGATTTGAAAAAAAAAAAAGTTTCTTTTTAAGGTCTATTATCTGATTTTTAAAATTAAAAAGTTATATTACAAAATATATAGAGAAGGATAGAGAACAATGTAGCAAATGCCCATGTATCCACCATGCAGCTCTTCCAAGTCTTGATGTTTCGTAAAATTTATGTCAGATTTCTTTTTTAATAAAAGAAAGAAAATATTGATCCCATGCATCCCCCAGGCCCATGCCTCCTTCCTTTCCAGAGCCTCTACTGCTCTAAGTTTGGTGTTTTTCATTCCTAGATATCTTTTCATGTTTTCACAGTCTGTATAGGTGATATCTTACGTGGGATATATGTCATACTGGTACGTATTTTTCAACTATTTTTTTTTTTGAGATGGAGTTTCACTCTTATTGCCCAGGCTTGAGTGCAATGGTGCTGTCTCAGCTCACACCAACCCTCACCTTCCCGGTTCAAGCAATTCTCCCGCCTCAGCCTCCCGAGTAGCTGGGATTACAGGCATGTGCCACCATGCCTGGCTAATTTTGTATTTTCAGTAGAGACAGGGTTTCTCCATGTTGGTCAGGTTGGTCTCGAACTCTCGACCTCAGGTGATCCACCCATCTTGGTCTCCCAAAGTGCTGAGATTACAGGCGTGAGCTGCTGTGCCTGGCCAATATGTTTTTTTCTTAGCAGCATTCTTGAGTTATTTTTCCTGGCTGATACAGCTCTAGTTCATGTATTTTCAAGGGGTATAGAATTATATTCCATGAATATACCATAACTTAGTTATTTATCCTTCTGTTGGGGAGGATTTGGGTCCTTTTTAATAATGTAATTCTATAAACAATGTTGTAATTAATATCCTTTTGTCTTTATGCTAAGAATTTCTCTAGGAACAAGTTAGGAATAGAATTGCTGCTCATTTTCACCCTTCTGGATATAGTCATGTGCCCTCTGAAGTGGTATGCAGGTTCAGGTTTGTGCTCTACTTACTTTGTTGGACATTCGCAGTTTGGCCAGTGATTTGCCGTGAGTGGTCTAGCACTGCCATTTTGCTTGTGAATGATGTATTTTTTTTATTGCTTGGGAGGGTTTTTATTTTATTTTATTTTATTTTTGAGACAGAGTCTTGCTCTGTCCCCCAGGCTGGAGTGCAGTGGCGCCATCTCAGCTCACTGCAACCTCTACCTCCTGGTTCAAGTGATTCTCCTGCCTCAGCCTCCCTAGTAGTTGGGATTACAGGCACCCAACACCATGCCCAGCTAATTTTTGTATTTTTAATAGAGATGGGGTTTCACCATGTTGGCCAGGCTGGTCTCAAACTCCTGACCTCAAGTGATCTGCCCACCTCAACCTCCCAAACTGCGGAGATTACAGGTGTAAACAGCCGTGCCTGGCCTGGAGGGGTTCTTTATTTCCGTATTTTGGATGTTAATCCATTGTCACTGTACACTGCTCCCAGTCTAAGGCTTATCTTTTTACTTTGTGTCTTGTGTCTAGTCTCCAAGTTTTTAATTTTAGGGCAGTAAGATTCATCAGCCTATTATTTTATAGATGGTTTTGTGCATGTCCATCTATTTCTTTAATACTTATCTCTACTAAAACATAAAATACTCCATATTTTTTCTAAAAGTCTGGAAGTTTTGCTTTTCACATTTAATCTTTAATCCACCAAGAATTTGTTTGCCAAAGTGAGGTAGGACTCAATTTGGTTTTTCCTCTGTAGTGATGATCAGGTGCCTGGGTACTGTTGATTGACTGGTCCTTACATCGGCCACTGATGTGTCACTGGCAGTGCTGTGGCAGACCAAGTGTCCTGTGGCTGAGAGGAGCCAGCCTTCCCCTGGGTGCCGACCAGCCACAAGGCAACCTCTAGGCTGCTGATGTTGCTCTCTGCAGGCTTGTGGAGGTTCAGGGCCGTGTCATAGCTTGGCTCTCTAGATGCAACAGAAACGGGAGCAATTCTGGCCCAGAGCCTCCCTCCTGATGACCTGGAACAGGGAGGATGTACCTGCTCTGATGCAGCCAGGTTCCCTGCCCATGTGTATTTCCCGTTTCCTGTCTCGTGGGTCTCCCACGGAGCTGTCTTCCCTGCCTGGCTCCCTTCAGCCATCAGGAGGTGCAGACCTAGGGCTCCTAATCCCTTCATATCTTCAGGGGCCTTTGCTGGGAATTGAGATCTGCTTTCTGCCTCCCTGCCCAGCCTTGCAAAGCCATCCCCTCTGTGCCTGGCATGGCCAAGCCACCTGTGCCACAGGTAGAATGAGGAAAGGGCTATCTGTGTCGTCCTGAATGTACCAAGTGTCATCTTTGTGTATTTTTCATACTATACATTCTTTTCATGGTACAGTCAGCCATTTGGCAAACTATATGATTGTGTACTGTAAACAGGGCATGGGGCCAGGTACTCAGAAAAGTATCCCATGAATAAGGTAATATCTTTACTTTAAGGACCAGAGTTAATAGTAAGTAAGTAACATTTTTTTTAGTATCTACCATGTGCCAGGCCTTATGCTAAGTACTTATAAAAATACCAATAGCATTATTGAGATACAATTCATACACCACAAAATTCACTTTTTGAGAGTATATAGCCCATTGGTTTTTAGTGTAGTCAAAGAGTTGCACAACTATCACTGCCATCTAATTTCCAACATTGTCATCACCCCCTAAAGAACCCCCAACTCATGAGCCATTCTGTCCATCAGCTTCCCCTGCTCCCAGACCGTGGCAGCATTCATCCACTTTTGTCTCTAGAGATTTTCCATTTCTAGACTTTTCATATAAACAAAAATATTCTAATATAATATGTGGTCTTTTGTATCTATCTTATTTTACTTAGCAGACTGTTTTCAGGGCTTATCTAAGTTGCCTTATGTATCAGTACATCATTCCTTTTATGACTGAATATTATTTCATAGTATGGATATGCCACTTTTTATCAGTTGATGGGCATTTGGGTTATTTCTGTGTTTTGGTAATTAAGAAAAAATGCTGTCATGAACATTCGTGTGCAAGTTTCTGAGTAGGCGTATGTTTTCATTTCTCTTGGGTATATAACTAGGAATAGAATTGCTGGGTCATATGGCAACTCTATGCCTAACATTTCAAGAAACTTCCAGACTGTTTTCCAGAGTGGCTGCCCCCTGTTACAATCCCACCAGCAGTGCAGAGGGCTTGCATTTGTCCACATCCTTGCCAACATTGGGATTGCTGTCCTTTTCATTGTAGCTACCATAGTGGTTCTGAAGTGGTATCTTGTTGTGGTTAAGTGCTTTTTGTGCTTTCTCTCATTTAATCCTTACAAATAATTCTATCAGGTATATATTATTTCTATTGTTATGTTTAGGTAAGGCTCAGAGAGTAAAAGAGTGACTTTGGAAAACCCTAGTATGTAAGTGGCAGAGCTGGGACTTGAACTCAAATCTAACTGACTCCAGAAGTCCAAGTTCTTGCCTGCTAAGATCATCAGGGAGGCTGTAGAGTGCTGGGTTCTTTCAGCCAGGCCCTAAATAATGAGATCATTTCAACAAGACAGATAGATGCAAGAGGGAGCAACATGAGCAAAGGCAGGGAGGTAGGAGATGGTAGGGCACAGTTAGGAAAGACCTATCTGAGGAAGGAGAACTAGAGTGGAGAAGGGGGTACAGTATCAGGAGGCCCAGAGGGGCTCAAGGCCAACAGGGCTGGGCGGTCCGCTGTCTCCCCGTGCCCCGTGAGTGGAGAGGACCACCTAGAGACTGAGGGAGATGAGATGCATTGGTCTTAGGGAACATATTTATGCTTTGTGTTTCTTTTGCTAAAAAATTTAGACATCTCAGCTGAAGGTATAAGAAAATGATGCAAATAAAATCAGAACTGAAAAACAACTGAGAGTTCCTGCACTCTTCACTGGATTAGTCAAATGCTTCTGACTTTCACTTTGTATTTGTAGAAAGCATCTTGGGCACACCACCTGTTAGGGACTCCACGGATGGCTGAGTAAACTTCTTGCCTCTGCCGTGCCCACACTGCTCTTATTGAGTTTAAGTGGCTCACAGTTGGCTGCTGTCTGGCCTGGGCCAAGTGTGTGTGTTTCCACTGTTGATGATCTAACATACCCAGAGGCCTTTGAACTTCATTCTTGTTCATCGTGTCAGCCAGATATTTCCTTTGGAATGTCTGCAGAATTTCCTGGCTCCTTTGATTGCTTAATGTCTGCTGAATACACCTTTGAATTGTGGGTGGGCTCTCTTGAAACACCAGGGTGTAAACAGATTGATGAAATTGGTGGTTAGCGTGTCTTTTGAGAGTTTCTCTTTGGCAAGGAGCACTCAGTTCCGATGTTGAAAAACCTCTGACGGTTGAAATGATTAACTGCACAGCTCCTCTTTAGGTGGCTTAGTTGGACAGCTGATTTACAAAGTGCTTCTCAAGTTTAAATCCAGTGGATTTTTATTTTTCACTCCATCAAATGAAGTATTTACAATTGTTTTTCTTACAAAAGCTATATATGCTCATGACCAAAAAAGCAGAAGAAATACAGGCAAAAATAAAAAGAACATTAAAAATACTCATAATTTCAACTGTGCAAAGCCAAACAGTGGTTAATGTTTTGCTTTATATTTGCCTAGATCCTTTTCTATGCAGATAATTGTTTTGAAAACAAAATATAGGATTGTACTTTTTAAACCGTGTTGTAACTTACTCTTTCTCCTGAACTTTTCTGTGTTAGTTTGTATATGTGTACAAAGTTGCTTCAAATGGCTGCTGAGTCTTCTATTGTGAGGATGTCCTCTAATCATTAGAAATTTATCATCTCCCACTCTTGCCTTTATAAACTGAGCCCCGATAGGCATATCAGTAAACACTCCTCCCATCTTACCAGGCTCCAGTTACAGAGCCCTACTTTCTGTCCCTTTAATACGACAACTTTATTTCTACCCTAGGGTCTTCACAGTAGCTGCTCCCCAGCCCCCAGGTCTTTCAGGGATTAAGGGACTCCCTTAAACCAAGGAGATTGCTTACATTTAACCTCAGGGGTCCCTTTACAGTGAGCATATTTTACAGGCAAGCCGCAGGTAGCCAGTCCCACTGTCCAGTGGGCTGTTCAGGGCTTCCTGAATGCACATCATCTTCTGTGACTGCTACACAGTGGTCCAGAATGTGACCTTTGAACTCACACCAGAGAAGGCAATCAGAGACCTGGGCTATGTGAGACAGGGATTGGCAGAGCCCTGTGTGGATTCTGTGGCAGAGGCAGCCACCGTCCCGGGGACTCCCTGGGTGCTGCAGCTCCCCCTCCAGGCATCTGCATTTTGGGGAAGCCTAGCCAGGGGGAAGGCTGGAATCAGCTGGATGTGCAGCTTTGGACATTGTCACCCACTTGGGAACATATTAACAAGCAAACTAGGAGTGAGATTATGTTGCATTGCTATTCATGTCCCTGATTGCAGCAGTAGCAGCAGTTTGCCTAAAAGAAATAACGAATTCTCATACTGTCTTCCATATTTCCCCAGCTCTCTTTCAGAGTTAAAATTTGCTTTTACTTTAACAAAGTGATGCATGTGTGCAGTTTAAAAAATCAGAGTGCTCGTAATATAGCAGCCCCTGCCCTGTCTCCCCACCTTTGCCTTTTTATTTCCCAGAGACACTTGCTTTCAACTTTTTAAGATTTTTTTCTCTCTAGTACTTTATCTCCTTATTTCTAAGTAATTTTACTATATTGCTGATTTCTTGATTATTTTCTTCTCTTATAATCTCCCCCCATTAAGCATTATCACAGTTTTTGCTGGATTAATGCTCAGTGTTAACATAGATTATAATGCAGACATTGGGTACCACTGAATCAAGTAACGTATTAGGACTGTGTTTCTTGGAATTAATTAAACTTGTTTCATTCATTTGAGGAGTTGTCCAGATGCCTATTGATTTTCACATTACTTTCTTAAAATGTCTTTTTAATTTTTTTTTTTTTTTTTTGAGACGGAGTTTCACTCTTGCTACCCAGGCTGGAGTGCAATGGCGCGATCTCGGCTCACCGCAACCTCCGCCTCCTGGGTTCAGGCAATTCTCCTGCCTCAGCCTCCTGAGTAGCTGGGATTACAGGCACACGCCACCATGCCCAGATAATTTTTTGTATTTTTTGTAGAGACGGGGTTTCACTGCATTGACCGGGATGGTCTCGATCTCTTGGCCTCGTGATCCACCTGCCTCGGCCTCCCAAAGTGCTGGGATTACAGGCGTGAGCCACCGTGCCCGGCCGTCTTTTTAATTTTTAAATTGATTCCTTTTTTTTTTTTTTTTTTGTCGAATAGCCTTAGGTCCATTGTTTTCATTGTTCCAAATGCTCTAAGGCAGTTGTCACATGCCCATCCCTATTTCCTTCCAGCGAGTAAGTCCAGTTCTAAATGCTCTCCCCTCCACAACCCTCCTCCCCAGAGGTTGCTGCCCTGACGTCTCTTCCTTTCCCCGTCTGGGCCTGGGTGTGCTGCTGTCGCCTGGCTACCGTGCTGTGTGGGTTCTGTTTCCTGGAGTTTATGGTTTCCCCTTTATTGATTTAATCCTCGGTTCTGCTGATGCACCTTCCAGTAGCTTCCTCAGAAAGGGCCCCTGAGAGATAAACATTTTAAGTCCTTGCACATCAGCAAAGGTCTTTATTCCACCCTCACACTTAATCGATAGCGGTCTTAGGTGTGGAATTCCAGAGCTCCTCAGAATTTTGAAGACGTTGTTATCTTGTCTTTTAGTTTCCAGTGTTGCAGTTGGGAAATCGGATGCAGAATGATTCCCGTTCATTTGTATGTGTCCCATTATCTCTCTTTGCAAGTATTTAAGGTGGTTTCTTTATCCCCTGTGTGGTGGGATTCTCTGTTCTTTTGTTTTAGGTGGGTCTTTTTCACCCACGTTGCAGAAACACTCAGGGCCTCTAACACAGAGGCTCCCCCTCCCCTCCATTTTTTATTTTAAAAATTCTTTCTGAAACTTTTGGTAGTTGGATGTCATCTCGACCCTTCAGTTTTCATTCCTATAATCCATCTCTTCATCTTTGTACTTTACCTTCTAGAAGATTTCCTCAGCTTTCTCTTCCAGTGTTTACAATTTCTAATCTCTTTATATTGCCCTCAAAGTGTTCCTTTTTGAAAAAGTTTTCATCATATTCTGTTCTTGTTTGGTATTTGCAGTCTATTCACCCATCCTTCTGAGGATTTAATTACAGGCTGGGTTCTCTGTCCTGAGCTGGCACTGTTTCCTCCTATTCTCTGTGCTTCCTTCAAGCTCCCTTTTTTCTATTTTTGGCTCTTCTGTTGTGTCTGAGCCCGTCCCCAGTGCCTGGTGACCCTTTGTTATGGGTTGGCATTTAAGATGGAAGCACCAGCTCAAGAGTGGGGGGCCTGCTGGCTGGTGGGCTGCACAGCGGGGCTACGAGCAGGAGCTGCCTCAGGGATCATGGGCTGGGCCACCCTGGAGCTCTCCAGAGACAAAGCCCTCAGTGTCAAGCATTCAGGGGAGGCTGCTGGAAGCAGGAAGGAGGGGGAGCCCGGGTGGTGGGGAGGGGCCTGCCATTGCCGTTCAGTGTGCCTGCACGGTTACCCAGTTACCCTTGTTTCCACTCTAAAGTGGCACCTCCTCCCCCACCTCCTCCCGACCTCCAACCTCCTTCCCCACCTGCCCGTGTTCTAGAGTCCTGAGCCATGCTGGGTTCCTTTCTAAAAAAAAAAAAAAAAAACACCTGAAACAGAAGTGGGCACCCAGGTGTCTAACCACTTTGTTTACGAACCTTGTTTCAGCCCACTGATTCAGCCTGAAACTTGCACTTGCTCCCCTGTCCCCACCCCAGTTGGTTTCTGGTTATTCTGGATCCTGGGGCTCTGCTCAGTATCCACCCCCATGGGCCCCTTAGGTCGCAACCCCTCCACTGGCTAAATTCCTTGCCTTCTGCTTTCTGCAATGCCAGGCCCTTGTGCTACCTCTCCCCTCTCGCTCTTCATTGTGGAGGCTTCTGCACTCTCCACTTGATTGTTGTTTTAGAGGAATCCTGGCAGGAAGAGAGATAAGGTATGTGTACAGTCCGCCACTGCCTTGCCCTAGGCCCCTCCTCCTCCTCAGAGATGGCTCCTACTCCCGGGGAAGAAATGCTAGGAGAGAGGTTGTGAGAGTGTGTGAGTGAGTGTGAGTGTGCAAGAGCATGTGCGTGCATGCACGTGTGCGCGTGTGTATGCGAGGCCCTGAAACAGACTCTGAAGGTTCTGCAGTCAGCAGACATTTCACGTTGTCTTGGGTACAAGGCGGCAAACATACAAGGTAACCAAAAGAGTAGGTGGCCTCCGTGCTGAAATGGGTATGTGCCTCAGAGTGGTGATTCTGAAGGGGATTCGCTCAGCTCAATGATTAAATCCTGGACATTTCATTTAAAACACTTCCCGTTACCTTACTTGGGAAGCTGGCAGGGTATGTGGCTTTTCACACTGCCCTGATTACGGAGTTGACTTGTTCATTTATTCTTTAACAAGTTTAGATGGAGCCCATCCATGTCAGGCACTGTGCTTGGCACAAGGGTTAAAATGGCAAGCAGAACAGGCACTGCTGTTGTCCCTGTGAAACTTAGAGTCCAGGGTGGGATAGCAGGAGGAGGGCAGACGTTCCTTGTACAAGTATATCATTTGTGTTTGGAAAGATCAGATTTAGTCCCAGATATTGGCGCTGAGCCCTCAGACGACAGAGGACTTTTTGAATCCAGATGTAGCCTGACATCACTTTCAAGACTTGGTTCGCTGTCAGAGCAGATGTCCCCTTTTTTGGTTTAGAAACATTAGCACTGTCTTTGGAGTGCTCATGCACTAAGGCAGGCACTCTGCATGTCCATGGTCTCCTCTGCCCCGGCAGTGATGCCCACAGGGAGAGGCAGCATGTCCACTTTGCAGAGGACAGGACTGGCTTAAGCCATTGGGCCTCAAGTTCAAGTCTGCCTGTGAATTCCTTGCTGCTCATGCTCTACACAAAGTGGTCCTCCACCCCACACCCCACCTCTCCCCAACTTTCTGATGCTGGGACCTAAGGCTGACTGCTGAGCTTGTAAGCTTCTGCAGGGGCACCAGGGGGGCATGGGCAACATCAGGTAGACCCTGCCTTGAGTCAGGTGTGTGGGATCCTCTTGGGGTTGTGACTTCAGCCACATAGACAGATCATTTATCTTGCAGATCATTAGCTCTCCTGACTTGGGATGGAAAGAATTTAGGTTATTAGGCACCTTTATGTGACCGGGTTGGGAAGAAGCCCCTGAGTACATCTTATTGCTGTAGGGAAGACAGGCCAGAAATGCCCACCTTGTTCCAGCAGGGCCGCCTTCCCAGTGTTCTCAAGGAGCCAGGAACCCACATCGTACTCCTCACCCAATACCTGGTGCTATGGGTCCCTGCACCATCCAGCCCTCTGGGCTCCGTTCCAGAGCCCTGCTCTGCCCAGCACCACCTTCCTTGGGGGTTAGGGGAGGTGCACACTCGTGCTCTCTCTCTCTCTCTCTCTCTCTCTCTCTCTCTCTCACTCTCTCACTCATTCTTCCCACCTTACCTCCCTGGGCTCCTTCATGATGCCTTTACACACTTTTACGTCATTGCAAATGAGTTTTGGTCCAGGTCAAAGCTGGGCCTTGGGTCATCCTTGTTTAATGCTTCACAGATAAGGATTGGGGGAACAGTGAAGTGTAGGCTCAAACAGAGGAGCCCACACTGCCGGCTTTTTCCCATTACATTTTCATTTCTCACTCAGAAACTAAGGATGGTTCTAGCAGTGTGGTGAGTGGAGAGAATCATCACTGGCAAACCCTGGAGACCTTTCTAGTGTTGGGTTAGAATGCACACCCGCCTCTGTGGGATTCCCAGATACCCAAACAAGCCCTTCTAGACGCCCTTGTCTGCTGGAAGGCTAAAGGCACAGCTCCCTGTCTTCCAGCGCAGCTTGTGGTTGGAGTGTTCTGCAGACAGTTTATCAGAAATTATGCATTTATTATAGAGAGACCATGGAGGTTCCCTAATTCCTTTTGTTTACAGCATGTTTTATTTTTACATTTTAGTGGTTCCGAAATTGGAATGCATCTTAAAATAGACACACATGTTTGGGTGTGGTACTATACCTTTTTGTGTGTGAAGGGGTGTTCCCCAAATGACTGCATCCTAGAATTGAGGAAATACAGTAAAAAGTGCATTGGGAGAAAATCTTTCAAAACATAGAATCCATGGGAGAAAACAAGCATAGGACGTCCTTCGTGGTGGAGGAGCTGAGACTACTGCCTTAAATCTCATGTTTCTCTAGAAACTCTATGTGTCACCATTATGGGGAAAAATGCCGACCTCCATTCCATCCTGTTTCTATCTGTGGGGGTGACATACTTGGAGAAACAGTTCCTAAAATTATCCCCATACCATTCCTCCTTCAGCTTTCAGGTCAAATATATTTGCATCTTTATCATAAGGGCCTTTCTTTTCCCGTTGTTATATTTGCTAATTTACAATTGTTTAGTTTGAAAAACAAGCATTTTTTCTTTTGCCTCCTGGCCTTTTGGTTTTTCTAAGGCAGCCTCAGAGAGGGTGGCTGTGGTGGGCTCCAGGAATGTCCTGGGGAGCCTAAGCCCACTGGGCTGGGGTCCTGGCACCCGCCTCCGCCATGAGCATGTGACAGGCAGAGGCCATCCATGTGCTGTGGGGCCCGCCATGCTCTGTGTAGAGCCTGCAGTCAGTGTGCAGGATGGGGCCGCATCAGAGCAGTTCTGTGTGAAGAATGGAGGCACTTCCAGCAGTTTGTCAGGACGGGCAGGAGCTTGTTAGGTCAAGGACTGGATCCCAAAGTCTAAAGCTCGAAAGGAGAACCCAGAAGGAGTCCAAAAGTGAACTGCTCAGAGACTTCCTGCAGAGTTTATTCCAAAACGGGTGCTGCTCCTCAGTCTTTCTGGATGCCTCCCTTCGAGGTGCTTAACAGAAGGCATGCAAGGTTGAGTCATACTCTCACAGGGAGGCTGAGGCAGAAAACAGACCAAGCCCTGACCAGCAATTCACAGAGCAGTCTGGAAAGAAATAGGAAGAAAGCACCACCCTCTTCTAGCCTCCTCCTCCTCTCCCATCTCCTTTGCACGCTCTCACCACAAAGCCGGGTCTTTCATTCGAATATCCCCTAGCCCAGCCCCAGTCTAGGTCACAGGGGCTTTGATACTCAGATCAAGGCTGGCTGGTGTCATTCTCAGACACTTCCTAGTGGAGAATTTCTACAGCTGCAGATGAGAAAATGGCTTCCTAGTGAGACTAGGAACAAGGGACCAAGTCTTCTTTTGTTTTTCTATCCTGATCCACTTTCTGACCTTGAATACCACTCTCAGGGCTTGTACCAAGAGGATGCAGGGTAGAGTGAAATGTTTCTGACCTCACTCTCCGCCCCAGCCTCCAGTAGAATCCCATTGACTGAAGCACCCAGCTGGCCCTGAGGCCCTAGAACAGGAGGCTGTGTCACCCTCACTGCAGCCCCTCAGGTGGCTCATCACACCCTGTGGACTCCTTTCTTCACCCCTGTGAGTAAGTGGTAATAGCTGCTTAATGTGCTGACTTACCCAATCCCTTCTTGGTCCATTACAACAAAAGTTGCTCTTTTCTCATTAGAACCATTTTTGTCAGGGCGTCTTTAATCAACAGCTTCCCCAGGGACAGTATTTTTAGAAGTTGTATTTTTCACACTTTCCCATTTCCCCTTTTGGAAAATCTCATCCCAGTGCCTAGTGAAATGAACTAATGAGATGCCCGGAGAGCCCGGGCCCGTGTTAATTGGAACATGCAGAAGAAGTGGCCACACACACCTTCAGCTCCTTCCTGCCTTACCTGCGGTCCTTTTCTCTGTCTCTTTGGTGTAGGTTGCACAGACAGCAGATGGTGTGGATGCCGACCTCTGGAAAGACGGCTTATTTAAATCCAAGGTTACCAGATACCTGTGTTTCACAAGATCATTTTCCAAAGAAAATGTAAGTCTAGTCGTAGTTTCTGTTTGCTGAGTGAGCGCAAGTAATTTACATTCCTGTTTGGAATTTCCTCATTTTGTTGTTGTGGTTTATTTTCATTGCCATATTAATTTATCTGTGGTTTTAGGGAACTGGGTAGAATCAGCAGCCAGCACTGTGTTTCATTTATTAACAGTATTATTAACCATGTACCCAAGTGTACCGTGAATTCCATTAAATTGTGTTCTCAAAAGGAAACCAGGAAATTTCTCTCCCAGCTCTCATTTGCCTACCTTTCCTCCAAGCAACAAATCACAGGGTAGTGCGGCAGTGAGAGTTCTCCAGTGGAGCGGGATTTAATGCTGGCCAGCAAAGGCAGCATGGCTCAGGGAGGGCCCATATGACCCCACCCCGTCCACAGACATCATGCCCTTGCTTCCACAGTGACGTTTCTGCTCCCTTTGAGTCTCTATGTGACATATCACATTTCATTATTTTTGTGGGTAAGTATCCACTCATGCAGATTTCTCTTACTGTGCTTTTTAAAAATTCTTGCACCTGTAAATTAGGAAACTTTAAAGACATCTACTATGGTTTTTTTGTTGTTGTTGTTTTTACATCTAATAAGGTATTTTAATAGATGAATTAGAAAAAAAGGAAGTAGCTTTAGTGAGTATCTTCTCTGTGCAAGGCCTGTCCTGGGTACCTCATTCTGTCTGCACATAATCTCTACAAGTGGAAGTTTCTTTCCAGTGAAGAAACTGAGATCCAAGAGGTGATACGCTTGTTCAAGGTTACTTCTCTTCCGTAGTCCCAAATAGGGAGCAGTTGGGATTTTCATTTACAGAGCTAACATTTCATTTTTGGTCAAATGTTATTGTCTCTTTGTCATGTCAGTTTTTATTTTTGGAAATCTTTTTATTGATTTATTTACTGTTATAAATTATAACAGTAATATTTATTTGTGGTTAAAGAAAAAAAACTGAACCCAGATAACAAATATCCTCATTCAACAGCGTGAAATGAGGAAAGCATTTCAACAGCATGAAATCTGCCACCTGGGGAGAAGAGGGTGGGTCCATCGCAGGGTCCTGGCATGTCCCCTCAGTGTTTTCTGAATGTAGACCATCACGTGACTTTCTGGCTTGCACTCTCCTGTACCCCCATTCCTGTTGTTTGTTGTTAAGTCTTTAGTAGGAGAATTATTCTGAACATATTTAGGACTGGGAGAAAAGTCATTGCTTTATTTTTTTCCCCCTAATTACAAGAGCAATATATGCTCATTGTAAAGTACAGAGTTTATAATGGAGTCAGGGAAAACCTTGGCACAAAAGACTGGTAATCTTCCCAATTCAGGCATTTGAGTATATTTTAAATACCAGGAAGGTAGCAAGGCTAAAGCATGGACAAGGGCACTGTGAGCTTATAATGAGTCCCCACAGGTTCCCCGGCTCACTGAGCAGCCGAAGGAAACACCCAAGCGTGGGCTGAAGGCTGAGTAGAGGCTTCAGTTAAAAATGAGTAGAGGCCAAAGAGGCTTCAGTTAAAAGTGGCCCGAGGACAGCCGTGATCTCTGTGATCATTTTTTATTTTTGTTCTCATTGCATTTTACCCCAAAGACTGTGGTGTGTTGGTACCTAGGCTAGCGGAGTCCCCACATACCTTGGAGTGGGGACAGTGACAGATTTGAATGTGACAAAGACAAGTCACCGGGGCTTGTTAGCATTGGGTGTCGTGGGTAAATGTATTAGAGAAAACCTATTGATTTAGTCAACATGTGTTGAACGTTAAAAAGATATTTCTTGGGCATGATGAAGGGATGTTAGAATAGGACAAAGGCAGTGTGAGAAGCCTCTGCCTCGCTTTTGAAGCAGTGCATATTGTTTTTGGAAAAAGAATGAATGGATCCGATACTGGGATCCAAACGATCGAGTTCCAGCGGTTGGAAGGGGCCCTCTTGCCAGCCCAGGAGTGCAGGAGGAATCAAATATTTTAATATGTTACAGCCAGTCTGTGCTGGCCCTGTAGTCTAAACCAAGACTTTGAAGAACATAATGTTTTACAACTGTAAAGGAGGGATGTGGGATCTCCAGACTGGACAGATTTCTTAATTAGGTGACTTGAGACTCCCAGCGTAGGAGTTTTGGGAGACCCCTTTGGAACCTAAATTCCTTTCCCCCAATAATGCTATTAATACAGAAACCTGGCTTTGGAGTGACATTGCTTCCTGGGGAAGGATCGAGATTAATTGCACTTTTCATGCCCTGTACTTTCTGCATTACCTGTAATAATAATGTACATAGATTAGGTAGGGAGGATATTAAACAGAAGGATTTATGAACATTTGAATATTAAGTTGGTTATCTGTGGCTACCTTAAATGCAAGGTTGTCAAAAATAATTACAGTATACTAGCAAATACTGGCTACCAGAGACAATATAAATACCCTGAGTCAGTGCATATTGGGCTTTTGGCATGAATCATTTGCTCAACAAGGATTGGGAATACGTTCTTCATATTTATGAGGAGGAAATGAAAGAGAGCACAGATGGGGGAGGGGAGAGGAACAGGCAAAATTAATGGTGTCGCAGACCCACTGTATTAAACCCAGTACAGTGGCAGCCCTGTGTGAGGAGGGACCACACTTGGGCTGTGGGGGGCTCTGACAGTGCAGCCTCCCATCTTGTATGCATGCAAGGGGTTTTCCATGCTTTTTCTTTTTTTAAATGGCCGCACCACTGATGTTCAGGTTTTAAAATCAGGGACATTTGTAGAGTGTGTGGAGGGTGAGGTCACTAAGTGGTTTGCAGTTGACTTCTGTAAAACCCAACTTGTCAAGTAGAAGACATTTGGGAAGGATATTGATGAATGCCCATCCATCTGCAGGGCAGGAAAACATACCTAGTTGTTAATTTCTCAATGCAGAAAGCAGTTATGACATGGAAAAGCAACTGCCATGAAAAAAAATTATGATAGATTAGGCCAGGCGATTCTGAAAGCAGCTGATGCTTGCAAGTTAGGTTAACAGTTCAAACGCTTCCTACACGGTCAGAGATTTATTCCGCGTTCTGAGGTCCCACTTACCACTCACTAGGCTGTGCTGTACATTGTCTTCCTGAAGCCCAGCTACCTGGAATGTCAGAATATTAATTGTTGCCAAACATGATAGTTCTGAGAGAAAGAAACGGTTTCCTGATGGCAGTGCCGTAAAAACACTGATCATAGATTATACTTGCTGTTTTGACCTTCCTAGTTAAATTTTAATAATTTATTTCATTTGTATACTTTTGGTTGATAATATATCTTTATATTTATTAGTGTATATCAGTACTTTAGATATTTTTATTATATAGTTCAGATTTGACATCTCAGCAAACCCAACTTGATGTGTGTGTGTGTGTGTATGTGTGTGTGTGTGTATTTTATTAAGACAAAGTCTCCCTCTGTTGCCCAGGCTGGAATGGAGTGACACAGTCTCAGCTCACTGCAACCTCCGCCTCCTGGGTTCAAGCGATTCTCCTGCCTCAGCCTTCAGTATAGCTGGGACTACAGGTGCCCACCACCACACCCAGCTAATTTTTGTATTTTTTAAAGTAGAGGCAGGGTTTCACCATGTTGGCCAGGCTGGTCTCAAACTCCTGACCTTAAGTGATCTGCCTGCCTTGGCCTTCCAAAGTGCTGGGACTACAGGCATGAGCCACTGTGCCCAGCCAATTTTTACTTTTTATTTTTTTGAGACAGGGTCTCACTCTGTTGCCCAGGCTGAAGTCCAGTGGCATGATCTTGGCTCACTGCAGCCCCAACCTCCCAGGCTCCAACCATCCTCCTACTTCAGCGTCCTGAGTAGCTGGGGCTACATGCATGAGCGCCACCACACCCAGCCATTTTTTTTTTTTTTTCATTTCTGGAGATGAGGTTTTGCCATGTTTCCTAGGCTGGTCTCAAACTCCTGAGCTCAAGCGCCCTATCCGCCTTGGCCTCCCAAAGTGTGGGGATTATAGGTGTGAGCTACAGCACCTGGCCTCCAGTTTGATTTCTGACTCTGAGTGGCCCAGTTGAAAAATGTGCCCCCAAAATTAATTTATTCAGCAAATAATTGCTGAGTACCTGCTGTGTGGCAAAAACCATGCTCGGCTTGTATTTACAGTAGGAACAGAGATAGTTTTGGTTCTCATGGTTCTTAAACTCTAGAAGGGAGACAGATATTAAACAACCCCTCAAATTGATAGGAAGGGAAAAAGAAAGTGCCAAGAGGGAACATGACACAGTTTAGATGATGAGAACTCCCTGCTTGGATTTCAGAGACGTGGCACAGTGCAGGTGGAGGTGGGATCTTGGCTCCCATGCGCAGAGATGGAGGCAGCAGCCCTTCTTCTCTAAGCAAGATGGAACAACAGCCTGAGAAGTTGCTGTCCAGGGCAGAGTGATGGCTGACCAACTAGATGCTTGTCCAAGGATGCTGAACAAGTAAACGGAGAGCATGCTCATGCTGGGCTTCGGGGATGAGGCACTTCTGCAAAATGGGCACGTGGAGTGCACTGCTAGTATCCTAACAGGAGAGATTTGAGATTAGAACCCATCATTCTTTCCTTAACTGGCTCTGACTAGAGAGGGGGAACCAAGCTGCAGATTACTCTGAAGATTTTGATGAAATCTCCAAAGAGGCCCCACATATTTAAGTTGTAGGGTAGATATCTTTAGCGCTCATTTCCAGCTTGAAATGCAGGCTGCAAGTGCCAGCATGTTTGCAAAGAGCTCTCTCTTGCAATTACAGAATAGTCTACTGTCTTTGAAAGATATTTTTACACTAGTTACAGAAACTGCGCACTGTGGACCCCATACACTACCACTAAATAGAAACTTTAGGAGGCCCTGGTGCATGTCATTTTAGAAGATGTGTAATATTGAGGCAGCAGGGCTTTCACTCTGTATTAGTTTATGATTCTTGGGATTTTGCAGAATGTATCTAGCAACTGAAATGTGTGTCACTATGCAGACTGGTGATCACTTAGGAGTGTGATGGGTTCCCTGTCGGGTTTACGTGCAGCTCTTCCCTATGAGTGCCTCAGGAATTTGTCTTTCTAAAACCTCCTGGCCTTGAGATCTGATGCTCAGGGCTGAGTTGCAGCCTGGTCCCAGGACCTGTGAGCACAGCTGCCCTCTGCTGAGTTATGTCTAGAGCATCTCCTGGGTTGCTCCGAACTCACCAAGGCCGTGTCTGAGTCAGTGGCTTTGAGGTTCCGCAGATGAAACTCCTTCCCGGGGGCCGCACGAGTCCCTTTGTAACCACTGGGGAACATTAAGTGTCACCTACTCTAATTAACCTGCTGTCATAAAGCTGCACAAGTCATTGTGTTAAATATGCATCTTGAAGCCAAAATGGCAAACCTACCACAGGCATGTTCAGATTAATAGTCTGTATCTCTTTTCTTTCTTCCCAAGAGTCATCTGGGGAACGTGTTAGTAGATATGAAGCTCATTGACATCAAGGACACACTGCCTGTTGGCTTCATCCCAATTCAGGAGACGGTGGACACACGTGAGTCATCCTTTAGTAGCACTCGTCACAATGAGGGTTTTCTTCTTCCAGGTATATTTGTAGGTGTTTTTTATGTACATTTTTCTTCAGAAATATTTTAGGAGGACTTACTGCGTGCCCATGAATAAACCCTGCTGCTTTTGATGTGTGTCTGGCTGAGTTCTCCAAGGAGTTTGCAGATATTCTGGGTAGTGGCATGTAAATGAGCAGAACATCCCTTTCTTTTAGAATGGTGCTCCCTGCTGAATTGGCTCACTGGGGAATAGAATGGTGAAACTGGATATAGTTTGTCTCTAGTCCTGCCTCTGGTGTTGCTGAAGCCAAGCTTGGCACAAGATCCAGAAGGAGGCAGAAAGAAAACAATCAGAAGATGCCCAGAGAATACAAGACCAATAATGTGCCCATTTGGGGCCCATAGAGCAAGAAAGAAAAGTGAGAATCAGAAAGACTGTGAATTAAAGTTCACAGGTTCGAATTGGACTGAATATTCTGACCCCTGAGCAGTGCCGAGCAGAAGTGAATTACTGAGGAATCACAGTTTCTTCACGGTGCTGGAGCGCTTGGAGCTTCTTGATCCTCACATGGGTGATTAAATGGTGCTGGAAAACTTCTGGCAATTGGGCTTCCTTGTGCTGGTGTAATATAACTTACCTTGTTTCGTTTTTAATCACTTGTCAGCCAACCTTAGGATATCTACAACAGTGAACACACAAAAAATACAGAGAATCCTTTTGTTACAACGCAGGATTCGTTAATTAAATGGTCTGTCTCATTTTCTGTCTCATACTTTATTCTTTCATAATTCGCCCCACTTTGGTCCCACTATTTTTTGCTGTTTTCTTGCTATCACTTCATACGATATGAACTAGAGTTTCTATCTCTATGCACATCCCACCTAACTGTTATTTTCATGAAACCAGCAGACCTCGTTGTATAGCATGTTTTTATTTTCCTGATGGCCTCTTCACATTTCGACATTGGATTGCTTTTTGTCTTTTGTTACTGTATGTATTACCTGATATTCATAAGAGCTGATATTTAGTATGCATTTACTGTATGCTTACCCCTGTGATAAAAGCTTTGCCTCCCTGATTTCATTTAATCTTCAGAAGACCCCTCTTTAGAGATGGGCATTATTATACCCATTTCACATATGAGAAAAATGAAGCACTCACTACTTAGGGATTAAAGAACTTGGCCAAGGTCATACATCTAGAACTGGAGGAATAACTAGAATGCTCACATACGTCTTAACGCCAGCCACACTTTTTAACCACAATGCCACACTGGAAGAGCATGTGTAAGCACCTTTTACAGTTATCTTTTATATTAATATATAGAGTTTTAAAAAATTAAGATATAACTCACATACCATGCAATTCACCCGTTTGACATGTACAGTTTGGTGGTTATTAGTAAATGCAGAGTTGTGCAACCATTATTGCACATTCTATCACCCCCGAAACGCATTATCAGGATATCACTCCATATCCCTTAGTAACCACTCTTATTTCTCTAGAGTCCTCACCTCCCCACTCCCCACCAGCCCTAGGCAACCACTGATCTGCTTTCTACATAGATTGGCCTATTCTGGACATTTCATATAAATGGAATCACACAGTGTGTGGTCTTTTGTGACCAGCTTCTCTCACTGAGCATAATGTTTTCAAGGTTGGTCCATGTTGTAGGATAGACCGTTGCTTCATTCCTTCTTATCACCAAATAATAGAATATTATATGGATATACCACATTTTGGTTATTCATTCAACTGATGTATACCTGGGCTGTGTGTACTTTTTGGCTGTTAGGCATGAGGTTGCTATGAACATTCATGTGCAAGTTTTTGTGTGGACATGTTTTCATTTCTCTTGGGCATCTACCTAGTCATGGAATTGCTGGGTCATGTGGTAACTAGGTATGTTTGAAGAACTACCAAATGATGCTTCAAAGGAGCTCCACTGTTTCTTATTCCCACCAGCAGTGTACGTAGGTTCCACGTTCCCCACACCTTCACCAGCACTTCCTTATTGTCTGTCTGTTTGATTCTATCATCTTAGTGGGCGTGAAGTGGAATCTCCTCGTGCTTTCTGTTTGCCCTTCTCTGATGGCAAATGACGTTGAGTATCTTTTGACGTGCTCGTTGGCCATTTGTATGATCTCCTCTGCTTAGATCTACAGTTGTCTCAAAGACTTGGATTGATTTCCTGCGTTTCCCGTGTTTTTCAGTTTTAACATTTGCGTTGGTGTTCGTTTTTTGACAGTCCATTGACCTTGAATGTCTTTATATTGATATGCTGTGGAGCCACAAGGGGTTTTCCATTCTGCATTTTCCTCTCAGTTAATTGGACCAGTTCACTGAGGCTCTGTCCTGCCTGGGCTTGGGGCAGCTGCTGGGGGGCCAAGGGGTCCTGGTTGGGAAGTTTCTCCCCTGTAACTGGGAGTACACAGGTTGTTGTCCCAAGTGTGGACTCTGCGGTTGTCCTGAGCCCAACGCCAGGTGCCTTGTCACACCGGATGGTGGGTGGCTGGGAGCCTCTTCATGTCTGGGTCTAGCAACATTTCCTGGAGCCTTTACCCAGGGGACAGAGGAGCCCACGCTGACCAGATACGCCTTATGGTCAGCTCTGTATTGTTTGAGAGTATTCAAGGCCCTGATTTTATAAAGTCAGCCAAAACCAGGAGACTCCTGTAATTAATTTAAAATATAGTTTGCTGTAATCCATAGCACTGAAAAACTGGAAGACTGTTTGTTTTAGTAAAGTGCTGTGTACTTTCTCTGTGTTCATTAGCATGACTGAACACATTTCTATTGACTATGTATAATATGTTTACTTAAAATTAGGCCTGCTTAAGCATGTGTAATTAGTGGCTCCATCTCTTACCCCGAGTTGCTGCAGACAGAGGAATGGAGCCAAGAGCAGCATGGCAACAGCAAGTGAAACACCCAGTGTTAGTTTCCCTTGTGTAACAGTCTCATCTTCTTCACGCTTTCAAAGGCCAACCTGATGAGCTGATAATCTTTGAAGGTGCAGAGTGGCTGTGAACAGTGCCCACCCCCACCCCCCAGGTTGCAGTCCCAAGTGTGGACTTCAAGGTTGGGTCTTGTCACACAAGAGTGTGGGCAGGAGGGAGCCTCTTCATTTCCGGTTCTAGGGTCATTTCCTAGATGTTCTGCAGTGTTGGGTCGGGATTCAGAACTTTGTTTCTCTCCGCTTGTAGATCTGCCCTTGCTCTCAGTTTCTGTGCCTGGAAAACCCACTATCCGACTCTTTAAAAAACAAACTTACATCACTAAAAACATAATAACAACAAAACAATTCTACTGATTTTCTTGTCCTCTTTCCCCCCCACGCACCCCACCCCTGTAGTAAAACCCCCGGGCAGGACTGTACTTCTCCTCATTCTGTTCCTCAATTTGAATGTGCTATTGAATGTATCATTTCCTGCCACAGAACTGCAAGGTCTTGAAACCCAATACCAAGTACAGGCATAAATTACACATTAGAGGCTTGCTTGTCAATAATGACAGTAAGATTCCATGCAGCTGTTCTTTACTGAGCACTTACTGTGTGCCACATACTGGACTAAGTGGATCATATGTGCTGGCACAGTGCAACCAGCCCACATCCCTGTGTGGTGGGTTTCATTAACTCCCTTTTACAGTTTACCAAGACCCAGAGAAATTAAGTAACTTGCCTAAGGTCACAGGGCCAGAAAATGGTGGAGTTGGGATTTCAACCCAGATCAGTCTGACTCATGTATTAAATGGCTGCAGCTGGTTGAAACTCAGGTTTAAAAACACAAACACACACATCCCATTAGTCAGCACTGGAGGTTGCTCGGGGACCAACTTCTTACTCTAAGGCTTGATAAGTAAGAGAAAAGAATCACGTGCTTATCCTTTATTTCCTATATAAAACTTATTTCAGGAAGACCAAATAGTTGATGAAGGTAAGTTATGTATAGGAGGATTCTAGCTTAAAAGTGCAGAAGGAAGCCAGGTGCCATGGCTCACGCCTGTAATCCCAGCGCTTTGGGAGGCCGAGGCAGGTGGATCACAAAGTCAGGAGTTCAAGATCAGCCTGACCAATATGGTGAAACCCTCATCTCTACTAAAAATACAAAAATTAGCCAGGCGTGGTAGCACATGCCTGTAATCCCAGCAACTCAAAAAGCTGACGTAGGAGAATCACTTGAACGCGGGAGGCAGAGGTTGCAGTGAGCTGAGATTGCGCCACTGTACTCCAGCCTGGGCTACAGAGCGAGACTCCATCTAAAAAAAATAAAAATAAAAATAAAAAGGCAGAAGGAATAACAGAGTTCAAAAATCACCATTGTGAACCTTAATAAAGTATGGATCTTAGCAACAGTCATCAGGGGGTGAGAAAGTGCTCAAAGGATGGCCGTTGGGGAACTGTGTGACCAAGGTCCCAGGCCAACACCAGCAGAACTCAGCAAGAATGGCCCAGCCAGACCCCGGGCCTTGCTACATGACAGGCTAGAAGGACATGTGCCTCTGGGCAGCATGTGCACCTAAAAGACCTAAAACCTGAGTCTAATCGAGGCCTTAGCTCTGTCAGTCTACAGAAAGCACAGGGGAGGGACCCGATTTCTCCAACCTGTCAGTGCTCTGAATAAAAGGGAGCAGGAGTGGTTTTTCCAGAGCCAAATGGACTGGGAGGCCTGACGCCCAGAGGCAGCGCCTTGTCATCCTGCAGATCCCGACACAGGCAGAATGGAGAAAATGTGCGTGGAGACTCTCTCTTGGATGATACTCGGGAATTCTGTTCATTTTGTTAGGAATGGTGATGGCCTGGTGGTCTTTAAAGAAGTGTTTATCTGAGATGCCTACTGAGATATTGATGGCAACATGACCTAGTGTCATTGGGGATTCATTTTAAGTATCCAGCAAAACTGCAGGGCTGGGAAGAGAGGAAACCAGCTTGTCCATTTTGTGTGGTATTGACACTGGGTGGTAGGAACACGTGGATTCTTTCCACTATTCTCTCTGCTTTGGGGTATGTTTGAAGATTTCTGTAATAAAAAGCAGAAAAGAAAAGAAGTCCATGTGGTGAAATGTGAACGCGCGGGGCGTCAGCGCAGGTTTCTGATGGCTGAGCAGTGAGCAGATTATGGTTGTGGCTCTTAGAAGCCACCAGGTTTACTGCAGCGTGTGTGGTCCTCTCTTCAGCAGGGGGTGTCTGGGTTGGCCCCTGCATGCAGAGCAGGGTGACTGCAGCCCCAGGGAAGGCAGGCGGCAGAGCCCAGCCCTTCTGTCCAGCAGCTTAGGTGACCTGCCACTTCTGCTGCCAGGAACGGGGTGTGACAGGGGACGTGGGTTTCAGAGTAGACATAGTGGCATCTCTGGAAAACTTATACCTTTTCTGTTGTCCTTTCCTTCAGAGGAAGTGGCTTTTAGGAAGAAGAGGCTGTGCATTAAGTTTATTCCACGGGATTCAACAGAAGCTGCGATTTGTGACATTCGGATCATGGGTCGGACCAAGCAGGCCCCGCCTCAGTACACATTTATTGGGTGAGTGTTAATGACAGGAATCTCAGCTGCTGCTCTTCCCTGAGAGCGCTCAGAGCACTCCAGGCAATGAGGTCCAAGAGGTTTTCGCTCGGTCCCCAGGCTCTCAGCCACGGGCCTCCATCAGTCCAGCACTCCCCGCTGCCCTTCCTGCTCAGCTGCGGCCTCTCCGCGTCTAGGCTCGCTCTGCTGACTCCACCTTAGGGCCTTTCCTCCCCTGCCCTTCTGCGCATTCACCCTTGCAGCTCCTCTGGGTCCTTCCCCGACGTCCTGTGATGCCACTGGCCTCAACTCTCCGCACCGGTTATTCACCCTAAGAAAGGTCACAGGGACCTATTTTGTACCACGGGGCCAAGGCCACTGGATGTCGTCATGAGTGAGGCAAAGGCCCTGCTGTCACTGAGCTGATGTTCTAAAAGGGACAGATGAGCAATAAACAAGAAAATAAATGAAATAATTCCGGACAGTGAGGAGAGTGAAACACAATGATAAAGAGCGGGCTCCTCCGTGAGGGGGTCAGGAAGGTGACGCTTGAGCAGAGACCTGAACGTCAGGAAGCCAGCCATGCACAGATGTGAAGCAGAGCCTGCGAGGCAGAGCAGAAGGAGAGACACGGGAATGCGTGGGCCATGTTCTGGGTGCAGAATGCAGCCCCGTGCAGCCGCAAGAGCCAGGGAGAATGCTGGGACAAGGGTGAGGGTTGGCAGGACCTCCTGGGACATGGCCTGGAGTTCATTCCAAGCACACTGGAAAGCAAGCGGAGGGCTCCAAGTCAGGAGGAAACACAAATGCTACACAGCATGATAATTCCCCAGTAAGCAGGGAACTGCCAAGGCCTGGGCCCGTTTGTGCCTTGTTCCTCCTATAGCCTCAGCACCGAGCATGGGCCTGGCTCTGTTGTGGCTCCATAAATACTTAGTACAGTGGAATTCCAGGGTTTCACCCAGGGCTCTGTGGATTGTAAGTGACAGGAAACCCAACCCAGTTTGGCTTGAGCAAAAGGAGGAATTTGTTGGCTGGCATGACAGAAGAGTTCGGGAGGCAGGACTGGCACGCCTGGAAGCGGGAGCTGGAAGTCCAGCCCTGGGTTTTGGTTGCCCTGTCTCCCTCTGGCTCTGGTGCTGGGCTCTGTTCTGACGTGTTTCCGCCTCAGGGAGGCCCGGCGCTGCAGTAGCTCCACCTGCTTTTCATCCAGGTTCAAGTCCAGAGGCCAGGAGCAAGTTTGTGTTCCTGATAGTTCAAAAGAAGTTCTAGAATTTACACTCACTGGTCTTGATTGATTTAGGTAGGGTCATGTGCACCCTGGGCTGGTCACTGTTTTCTGGAAAATTCTTCCATTGACCAGGCCTGAGCAGGAAGTAGGATCACCTCCATGGGAACTCAAGGACTAAGCATGATGGGTGCTGCCCCTAAAATACGGAGGGGAAGTAAAAAGTCAGAAAGGGGGCGAGCGGATGCCAGCTGACAGAGGAAATAGATGCTCACTGTCCTCAGTCAACTGCAATTCTAGGTGTGCACGTTACTCAGTGTGGTAGATGGTTTACCACCCCCTCAGCCAGGCCTGGCAAGTGCCATATGTCCCCCTGTGGGCTCCCAGAGACACCTGCTCCTCCTTAGCTTCTGAGGCCGGCCTCCTGGCTCAGGCCTGTACCCTGCTTTGCTCTTGTTCATTTGAGCCCAGAGCCGCCTCTTTATCAGCCAGGGCCTTTCCTGAAGGCCTAGACCTGGACAGAGAAGCAGATGAGTCCTTGTGGCATTTGCTTGAAGCCTGTAGGGAGCAGGTACCACAGAAATGCATATAAGTTTCACCTCGGTGAGTCTTCAGCTCAGGCACCTGAGTGCTCTGTGTCAAGATCATGTGGTTAAAAAGGACCCTGTGATCACTCTCCTCCTACACACTCAAAAAGCCTGTTTCCCAGCGTGGTTTACAAATAGGACTACAGGAGTAGGAAATAGTTAAGAGAATAAACATACTTTAGGCACCTCAGAAGCACCCATTTACATATAAATGGCAGAAACCAGCAATTTAGTAATGAACTTTTAAAGTCTAATATCAGTTACTATGTGTATCTTTAATTACAAACTATCCTGTTGTAAAAAGATTCCATTTTTAACCAATTTAAACCATTTTAAGGAATAGATATTTACCAGTATATACCTTGATAAAACCAAAGCCTTTTTTCCTTGATATCACGTTGGAAATATTGCTACAGTTTTAATTCATCTTGGGACAAAAAATCTTTTCCAGAGGAAGACAATTCCAGTGTTATTTTTAAGCAAGGAAATTTCAAATTCAGTATTCAGAACTCTAAGTCACTTATTCTTAAAAGCAGGCACAGCTCTACATGTTACTTTGCAAGAGTGGGACTATCAGCTGGGGAAGAGAGAAAATTCATACTCCAAATAGCACCTCCAAAGCCTGGCAGCTGGAGGCCATGGCCCAGATGTGGAGAAATCAGTGCAGCTGGTTGGAATCACTCAGCTAAGAAGACAAGATTGTGGTTTTACATGGTTCCTGTGGTGTTCTGAGAAGCTTATTAGGGGTTCCCACAGAATGAGTCTTTTTCCATTTTTTGAAGAGATTATATTCCTCTACACCAGGTCCCAAAGACGCAGTTGTGTGGGGCAGCTGGGAAGTTGGAAACTGAATATGGTGAAAATGATCCCGTCACTATTCCTAGGAGCATGGCTGTCTCCTCAGGACTCACGAGTGTGTGGTGTGGTGTGGGTGGGGCTGTGGTGACTGTGTAAGGAAGGTCACAGGAGAGCTTATGCAGTGTCTGGGAGGCTCCTTGGTGTCCACGCCTAGTTGTGTGACTCGTGGGGCCTCGAGTTTTCTAGTTTGAAGATGACTCCCAAACTGACCCTGAGAATGAGGCCGATGGCAGGTGACACCCAGCTGGAAGAGGCTGCGTCCTAAGATTGGGGTGTGTTAGGGAGTAGGGGGCTGATTCTTCTCATGGTTAAAAGCCAGCATCTCCCTATCTGTCTCTCCTGACTGCACAAAGGACTTGATGTGGATTATCCCATCACTCTACAAGGAAATGGTAAAACAAGAAGTTTGGAGAAGCAAGGAAAGTACCAGCTGGGGCAGGAAGGCAAGCTTGGGGAGGGTGACGCAGACAGCCTTGTCCTCAAGGCCTGCCTGGATGGAACAGGTCACCCTCGTGTGAGCTGTGATGCCCAGAGCACAAAGGAGATGGTAGAACCCATCTCACATCGGGGGTAAGAACTGATTCACTGGTGTTTGAGGCCATGACTCTTAGATGAGTTGGTTTGCTCTGTCACTCAAGTAAATGCTTTGTGCTACCCAGAGCCATGAAGATTTCTCTTTTTTCCTAAAGGGAACTGAACAGCATGGGGATCTGGTATCGAATGGGCAGAGTACCAAGAAATCATGACTCATCTCAACCCACAACGCCTTCCCAGTCATCAGCTGCTTCCACCCCAGCCCCCAACCTTCCCAGGTGAGGCCTTGTTGGTGGTGTCTTGCGTTGTCCTGTGGTCTTGGGTCCCTGGACAACCTTTTAGAAAACTGCCCCTTAGTGTCTGCTGAAGTAGTACAAAGTACAGCTGAACAATTGTAGAAGCAATATATCTTTAGAGGAGATTTTTAAAAATCTACTTGGAAATCTCTGCGTTACATGAATGCAAAGGCCATGCTGTAGTCTATTTTGTACATGTCCTACAGGCTCCTAAAATTGCAGATTATGCAACTTAAAATTGGCTTGCTATTCAGAAGAGCTGCTAGATACACACAGACACGTGCCGTGTAGCCATGTGGTTGGGCTCACTGGCCTTAAGGTAAAATTCCTTCTCTGTCTTGACTAGCAACTCATTTGAAACCCAGGAGGGTTAGTGAGTTATTATGTTCTTCATTTTCATATAATTTCTTTTTCCAATGAGCTATAAACTAAGGAATGGGTAGTTTGGGTCTGAGAGAATAGTTGAGGAGTTTTTCAGGAAATGCTAGTTTTAATAGTTGTCTCCGGCCGGGCGCGGTGGCTCAAGCCTGTAATCCCAGCACTTTGGGAGGCCGAGGCGGGTGGATCACGAGGTCAAGAGATCGAGACCATCCTAGTCAACATGGTGAAACCCCGTCTCTACTAAAAATACAAAAAATTAGCTGGGCATGGTGGTGCGTGCCTGTAATCCCAGCTGCTCAGGAGGCTGAGGCAGGAGAATTGCCTGAACCCAGGAGGCGGAGGTTGTGGTGAGCCGAGATTGCGCCATTGCACTCCAGCCTGGGTAATATGAGTGAAACTCTGTCTCAAAAAAAAAAAAAAAAATAGTTGTCTCCACAAAGAAACTTGGGAGAGCCAACTGTTTGCTCTGCAACTGATTTCAGTCATTATAGAGGTAGTAACAGCCTCTAATGGCTGGGCACGGTGGCTCACATCTATAATCCCAGTACTTTGGGAGGCCGAGGCGAGCGGATCATGAGGTCAGGAGTTCGAGACCAGCCTGGCCAACATGGTGAAACCCCGTCTCTACTAAAAATACAGAAATTAGCTGGGTATGGTGGTGGGTGCCTGTCATGCCAGCTACTTGGGAGGCTGAGACAAGAGAATGGCTTGAACCAAGGAGGCAGAGGTTGCAGCGAGCCAAGATCACACTATTGCCCTCCAGCCTTGGGTGACAGGGCAAGACTCCGTCTCAAAAAAAAAAAAAAAAGTGTAAAAGTCTCTACATTTTCTGTAAAAAGAATCCTGTCAAGTAAAACTCCTGTGCATCACTTGGAGTAAACTGAGGGCAAGGAACAAACAGCAATGGTGGATTAAGTTTGAGAAAGGGATTGCAAAAGTAAATAAAACAAGAACCGTGAGGCAGCGTCACTAAGGGATGTAACATAAATGAGAATGGATCTCAAAGCTTCCACGTGGGTGAGTATAGGGGAACAAAATCTGTCAGGAACAGGACAGAAAAGTCACCAGTGGGTCTTCCTGGGCCCTCCACACTATAGCCTGCCCTCGGGGACATGCCACCGGCTCTCTGTACCCTGTTCCTTTGTGCCAAGCCTCCGCCTCACTTGGAAGATTGCGCTGTAATGAGGCCCTGAAGCCCCGAGGACTCTGTCCTCTGGGACATCCCTCTATAAAGACAATCTGGTCTTTCTTATGACAGTTTCACAAACCAAGAGCAGTATTTAAACTTAACTACCTCTGGAATTGCCTGAAACTTTAGAAGTAGGTTTCAGTTTCACTTGGCATAAAAAGATAGGAATTGCTAATGAGCCTCCAGAGTTGCAGGATGAACAGTTGAGTTTCTTTGTTTGGTTCAGGAGTGTGAGCCTGGCTCCTTGCATCAGCACTGGTTTCTCCATTTCTGAGTGAGAGCACTGTCAGCTCTGCCCTGGAGGGCACTGCCGAGGGTCACTGTCACCTGTGCCAAGGCTATCTCAGGTGTGCCACCTGTGCTGGGGGGTCAGCTAAGCCCATGACCTATATGTGGGGGTCCTCCATCACCTGTGCTGAGGTCCATCCCCTGTGCTCACGGTCAGCTCAAGTTTGGGCTCCTGGCAGAGGCTGGAAAGCCCCCACAGGTGCAGTTGCCCTGAAGTGGTTACAGCTGCTCCCTGCTGACATCATGTGTTCTAGAAGGGCCCAGAAATGGGCGCCACCTCAGGCAGGTTTTGACTTTCTGTGGATAAAGAAAAAGTGCTGATTTTCTCAGAGAAAACAGAGAGAGTGCTCTCGGAAGCCTGCGGGTCACTGTGAGAGCAAGGTCACTTGCAGCCAAAGCAAGATGGACTGAGAACACGGGGCCACCAGAAGCCTGGCGGAATTGGAGGGTAGCACATCAAAACCAAGTGTATCTAAGGCTTACGTATTTTATCACCTCTGCTGTACAGTTTATGGTTTACAATGGCTGCAAGGAAATTGGATCAGTTTTGTTTTACTTGCCAAATAAAACAGATGTCAAAATAGTCAATATAAAATGTATTCTAATTTGGCTGAGTTAAGTCAGCCAGTGTGCAGCAGGATAATTGAATGTACATTAATGCTTCCAAGTAAAAACCACTTGCCTGTCCCAAGTTCCCCTGTGCGGTAATTTACAGGTAGGATGCACACCTATGTGGGCCTCATCCATGGGGGTTTTTTGGGTTTTGTGGGATTTTTTATTATTATTATTTTCCTATCCAGTAGCTTTGATTTTTTTTTTTAATGAAATACCGATTATTCATTCACATTTACCACTGAAGACCTAGGAAAGGATGAGTATGCTGTTTTATTCCGTGAGGCTTCAGGTCTCTGCACTCCCCAGAGGAGGAGCCTGATCGCCTCCCCTGAGGTGGGGAACAGTGGCTGGGGCTTGTGCTCCAGGTGCTGCAGGTCTGCCAGGAGCCTAGAGGGTAAAGCAGGTCCCTCAGTGGGGCCTGCAGGGCCGCACACCAGCCCCGGGAATTCTTCTCTTCCCTCTCCCAGCCCGAGCCCCAGACCTGTGCTGGTGGCCTCCTCCTCCCTTCTTGCCCCAGGCTTCTATGCCTTTGCTCCTGGTGCGCCCTGCACATAAGGTGTGTTTGGTAGGTCTCAGCACAGAGGACTCCTCTCCCAGGAAGCCCTCCCTAAGGCTCCTGGACTGGGCCTGTGATGAGTGTTCTTTGAGCGCTCCTAGGTCATCTGAAGCCTGTGTGGTGTTGTAGTCATGTCGTGAGCCTCCGAGGAGCTCCCCAGCACCCACCTGGATCCAGGCACGTATTTAGTGTCACAATAAATGTGTCCCTGGCAACCCCTCCACACTCCCTGGTCCCTGAGCACTGCATGGGTCTTTCTCGATGACGAGAGTAATCTAGGCTTGTAGAAAATTGGCAGAATGTAGAAAGTATGAAAAAACAGGAATTCTATTTCCCACTAGCAAATGCTAATAACCTTTTGTTATATTTCCCTCAAGTCTTTTTCCTGTGTACTTTTTACCTAGGTGATATCATATCGTGTAATAGCAAGTCTGCGTCTTGCTACTGTTTTCTCAGGTATCCTTAACCACTAACCTGAGAACCACAGCCAGTGCAGTCTTTTGTGTGGTGTGAATTGTCGCTGGGAGCACGGTGACGCAGCACCCTCTACTGTCCAACTGTGGCAGTGGCGGGGAACGCGGTTCTAAGCCAGAGCTGGTGGCAGGCCCCTTCCCTGCAGAGCCCTGGCCCAGGCCCATTGGGAGTACCTAGGAAGGGATGGGTCACAGATCTTGCTGCCTTCTTGAGCCTGTGTTCTTCTCCAAAGGCAAAACCACATGCTCTGCCTCCATTTCTTGTGTCATCACTCCGGTTTCAAAGAATTCCCTGCCATTTTTTGGAATGTCATTCATTCCCAGCTTTGTTTCAGACAAAAGGTAAATCTTTGCAGTGTCTGTGGGCCATCCACCTGAGGACCTCATGGTTCTAGTGGCACTGTCTTCTCTGTCCAAACACAGGAACTGCCTCTAGAAGCAGGAGCTTCCTGCAGAAGCTCTGTTATTGCAGAAAATGTTGTGGTGTCACCGGCTTTGGAGTTGTCCTTTTGGAGCGGGCAGGTCCCCAGGGAGAGGAGGGATGCTCCTAAGCTGTATCCAGTGAGTTGGTAGCTAAGGTGGCAGAAGGTGGCTTGGCAGAGCTCCTCTCCCTCATGCAGTGACAATTCATCTCACACACAGACATCACCACACACATCTCTTGACTATCTCCTAGTGCTTCTTCCGGGATCCAGAGCCTCCATTTCTCTGGGCCTCAGGCCGCTCCATCCCCTGCTCGTCCATGTCATGCACTTTGATCAACAGGAGGGGGCTGACCTTGGGACGGAGGCACGGTCGCATCTCTGTGGTCCTCTTTGGGGCTGGGCCCAGCTTTGTGAGTCAGCCTCAGGCATGTGATCAGATGGTGGGGTTTCTGATTCATCTCTGTGCTGCTGTCTGGGGCAGGGGGGCCAAAAGAGGAAACACCATCCTGGCTTCTATCAGAGCAGCCCCTCCACCATCTCTCACATGCAGGGCATCACCTGTTTCTGCTAGAAAGAAAGGGCTCTTTCTTCCTAGCAGAAGAAAGGAACGGAGCTGCTGGGACGGAGGTTTGGAAAAGCCCCAGGAGGCAGGTGGGCTCACAGTGGCTGGAGCACCAGAGGCCCCCAGTGTGATGAGTGAATGGCTCTGGGTCGACCTAGGAGGAGGCCACTGGTGGGCTGCTGCCCTCTAGCTCAGCAAGCAGCGGAACCATGGCTTGATAAAGACATCAGAAGCATGCTTATCAAATTTGCAGATGACGCAGAGTCATTAGGGTGAGCTGACGTGCTGAATGACAGAATCAATACTCCGCATCTCCTCCACAGCCAGAACGACCTGCTGGAGCCATGGGAGGCGATGGGCGCAGGCGGAGAGGGCTCCTGAGGTTCAAAACATCCATCACACAGGAACCAACTTGAGGCCTGGCTTAGCAGCCAAGTGTGTGGAACGGCCAGTTCAGAGTGTGGGTGTGTGGAGTGCAGCCTGGTGTGTACCGGAGGGAGGCCCTGAGTGGAGTCCTGCTCCTGGGGTGTGTCCACTGCCTCACCCCGCCAGGCAGAGGTTACCCAATTCCAGTGTCAGGTTTAAGGAATCCAGTTTCGACCCGAGTGGAGGCAAGCCAGCCCACTGCAGATGTCTTAAAGGTCAATATCAGGAGAGAAAGTAGAAGGGTTTCCAGGCGGGGAAGGGGCGGAGGGCAGAGAGATGGCTGGGGGCTCCAGAAGGCAGAATTAGATCAGGTGGACTGAAGTTACATGGAGATAGATTTAGGCTTACCACTTTTAAAAACTCAATAAAGACAGCTTCCCCAAGGGGAAAATTCTGTGGCATCAAAGAAGCTGACCTGAGGGGTAATACACTCCCAGATGCTGGGGGTGATGAGACAGCATTTGGATCCTTCAGACTGCAGGAGAATTAGAGCAATCAGTGCTGCTTCCGCCTTACTTAAGAAACTTGTCATATTCCTTTTCCCCACCTACAGAAATTCAGGCTCAGCAGACCTCCATGTTAGGGCCGCAGACACCTTGCCCAGAGAACTCCAGGGCCCTCCAGTGGGCAAGGAGGGCACAGAGCAGCAAGCCTTGGTTCCAGAGGTCCTCAAGCCGCCTCGATGCTTTTGCATCTGACTTGCAGCCATTGCCTCCCTCCCGCTCATCTTGCTAATGTCAGAGAAGGAGGCGTGGGTAGTGGAGAGGTGCTGCTATGCAGCCTCCCTGAGAGGGCAGGCTCAGAGGAACGAACCTCCCAGAGCGTCCGGGGCCCCTGGCGAGGCGGACATCGCGTCTCAGTCCAGGATGGGCAGGCCTGAGCTGATGATGAGTGGTATTCTGTCCCTTTCAGAGTCTGTCAGAAACACGCAGTCTGCCTTCCATGTGGCTGGAACATGGAAGGACATCTCTTGTTTATGTGAATATCCATCTTTCGGGGGCTCACCTCGAAAATCTGCAATGTGTGGTTCCAGTAGCTCTACCCTGCCCTTCCCGCTTACCTGGGCTGGCCTCACTGTGGTCCCGAGGGAGAAGCTACGGCCCAAACTCTGCTCCCCACAGACCCCAGGCCATGGGCATATCCTGTGACCTTTCCCTGACACCGTCTGTCTTGGGGCAAAGTGTTATTTTCCCACCCAAAGCCACAGAGCATTTCCCAGCCATTGAGTCCTGACCGGCAGGCTCCCCTGCGAGGTGCAGCCTCCCGGGAGCCTCTCGGAGTGTCAGCCAGGCCTGGGTTGCCCGTAGGAGGTGACGTGGTGCTCGCTGTTGCAGTCATCTTCCTGTAATTTGTCAGCTCCCAGCAAGTTGTCAGTCACAGGTTAGGAAGTATGTTTCTTAGTGACAGACATAATTGTACTTAACTTTTTGCGTGGATGTTATCAATCTGTGACAGATACTCTGGGAAATGGGGCATTTTGATTGCAGAAGATCTGTCACATGCATTTAGTCTTCCTCTCAGGGACACCAGGATTCAGTCACAACTTTTGCATGTCGATGTCAGGTTTTGAGAACATAGATCCTTGCTGACCTCAAAAATCGTTCCGTCACTCCGATCCCGGGGCTGTCATCTGAAAGGTTAATGGCCCTTCCTAGAGGAGAGGAAAAATCATGCCGTGGTGATCTAGAATTCAGGTCGTGCCGCCCAGGCTTGTCCCCCATCACATCGTTGTCAGAAGCCCATGAGCATGCCATGCTACGTCCTGGCCTCTCCAACCCTGCCTTCCCTCTGGACATGGGAATCAACTCCGCTACTTTCTGATCAACTCAATAGAGTGAGTCAGCAGTGGGGGTGGAGCCTTAGTTTACCGCTGGAAGGATTTGACAGCCTCAAATCCTTCGGCTACCTTATGTCCATTTCCAGTTGTAAGATGGTCCTTGCACTCCAGATGACACCTGTCACCTGCCCTGTTGTTGGAGGACTTGGACTAGAGGCCCAGAATCACACAGATCAGGGAGACTGAGTTTGCCTTTTCCTGTTGAGGTGTTTACTGTTTGTTGAGAGTGGCAAAAGGCTTGGTGCTGGAGGCATTTGCCTGTGAGAAGTGTCTCCTGAGAGTTCAGTAGGGGAAGGCTCAGCACAGAGGATCGGAGTTGAAATCTGTGGTTTCATGTAAGGTGCATCATTTATGAGGGGGGTTCTGTGTATCCTGGGTGATTCTGATGACTCTTTTTTCCCCTAGTAATAAATTGTGACATGGGTTTTGAGATCCACTTCCATAGTGGCAAGAAATGGTTTGGGGGCAGGTGAGCCAAGCAACGGAGCCCTCTTCCCTGGTCCCATCAAAAGAGGGCTTGGGGCGCTGGGCATGGTGGCTTATACCTGTAATCCTAGCACTTTGGGAGGCCGAGGTAGGAGGATCACTTGAGCTGAGGAGTTTGAGACAAATCGGGACAACGTGGCAGAAGCCAGGCTCTGCAAAAAAATCAAATACGAAAATTAGCTGGGTGTGGTGGCACATGCCTGTGGTCCTAACTACTCAGAAAGCTGAGTGAGAGTATGGTTTGAGGCCCAGAGGTCAAGGCTGCAATGAGCTATGATCATGATCCTTCCACCACACTCCAGCCTGGGCAATAATTCAAGACCCTATCTTTAAAAAAAAAAAAAAAGGAAGAAGATGAGGGCTTGGGCCCTGCTTTTCTGGCATGGGGACCTTCAGACATTCTGCAGGTCATGTCCAGGCATAACTATGGATCTGGCTTCACTTAGAAAAATTAGATTTCTTCTTCCTTCACACTAAAGCTACACATGCTTTTCGTTTTTTAACTCTAAAGACAGAACACATTTTTGTTGTCTTTTAAGATGAAGACTGTAGCGCACGGGTTCTTTTACACAGGGAGCACAGGCATCAGCACTGGGGGACGAATGATCCCCTGCGCATGTGGGTCCCAAAAGACTGGCAGCCAGCCCTGTCTCAGAGCTGAGCCCTGTGGAGGGGTCAAACCTGAACACTAAGTCAGAGATGGATCAGGGTGGGCTTCTGGGGCTCAGGTAGTATTTCTGTAAATAGCCCACGTTTACATTTTTTGTCTGTATAACTGCTTTGGGGTTTTCAGACATGCTCATATTCCTTTTTCCTCAGTCCAGACCCTTCACTGGCTTCTGGTTATCTGACCACCCCCATCCCCCACCCCTACATCATCTCGAATTAATTAGGTGAGTCTCCCCATGGCTCAGGGACACACCTTTCTCATTCCAAAAGCATCTCTGCTCTGTCCCTGACCACGCATCTCAGCTGGTGCCAGACCCTTCCTACCTGGAAGGGTTAGACTGGACTCCAGAATGCTTCGGATTGGCCCTGGCCAGCCCCGACCCAGGCCTGTAGTAGCCCACAGCACGTCTAGAAAGGCTGGCCGGTGTCATTTCCTTCTCCTCCTCCAGTTGCCTGCGTCACACGGCTTGGCATCTCACCATTCCCTGTCATTGCTGCATGTGTTTCTGTTTGATCTTACTGACTAGATGTGCTGCTTATTGACGACAGAGATCCTCATGTTTTCCTTTTTCTCCTTTAAAGCCTCAAAACAGGCTAGTCACACAGAAATAGCAATGATGATTATGTTGCATCACTGTTCATCAAAATTGAGCAAGTACTTTCAAACATGTCATCTCATTCCATGCTCACAGTAAGTGTTCAGTGGAAACCGTGTGGCCCCAAGATGGTAAAGAACTCTGAATTCCAGGTGGCTGGCATGTGTTGGGCACCCAGAAAGTGTTTATTAGATGCATAAAGTGAGTTAGTTTAATGCATAGGACTGGACATCATCTGTTTATTCATCTCTCCTTCCATCCGTCATCCATCCAGCAGAGACGTATGCATTTATTAGGTATGAGGTACTGTTCAAAGGCTTTACAAATAACTCCCGTAATTCTTTTTTTTTTTTTTTTTTTTGAGGCAGAGTCTGACTCTGTCGCCCAGGCTGGAGTGCAGTGATACAATCTCAGCTCACTGCAACCTCCACCTCCCAGGTGCAAGCAGTTCTTCCACCTCAGCCTCCCGAGTAGCTGGGACTGCAAACACGCGCCACCACGCCTGGCTAATTTTTTGTATTTTTAGTAGCAGTGGTTTCAGCATGTTGGCAGGCTAGTTTCGAACTCCTGACCTCAAGTGATCGATCCTACCGCCTTGACCTCCCAAAGTGCTAGGATTACAGGCATGAGCCACTGCACCCAGCCAACTCCTTTAATTCTAGTAATAGCTCTGTGAGTCAATTACTATTAGCCCAGGTTTAAGTTGAGGAAACTGAGATCGAGGAGGTCAAATCCCTTGCCCAAGGTCATACATACATCTAGCAAGTGTCAGGGCTAAGATCTCCACTCAAGCAGGCAAGCTATCATTAGCGGGTAGACCGTCACGAGGCTCCCAGCCGTAAAGCCTTTCATCAGGGAGCCAAGCATGTGCCTCTAGGGGCTGTTGGGTAGGTGGGTGCCCATCCAGGTGGCCCTGCCACCTTCCCATGTAGCTTCTCCAGGCTCCTGACCAGCAGCTGGTGAATGAAGACTTCCCAGGGCGTGTGGGTGGGGAACTCGCCTGGCAGAGGCCCCTCTGGTCGGAAACCGCCTAAGCAGTCTGAGGGAGACGTGTGAACTTTGGCCGGCATCCAGCACACTTGCACTGTGGACGCCAACTTAGGGAACATGTGGAGGCCGCCCCGGAGGTCCCAGCACCACCATCCCTCCCTGGCTTTGAAGCGGGCGCTCAAGCAGTGTGGCTTATTCTGGTGATCATGAGAGTGGTGTGAAAGAGACCTACAGAGTGAGGTTATTTGAGTATCTTCAGAATGCTCAGGAATAGAGTGGCGGCTGCTCTTGGACCAATATCAAACTTAGTTTTGGTGTCAGAGTAATTTTGAAGGGGAAATTTCATTAGAATGCAGTTCGGTATTGTTAGATATGAATGATGAGTTTAGGCTGAGCAATACACTTTTTGATATTAATTTTTAATACAGCTTCTTGGGAAGTCAGAGCTTCTATTTAATGAAGAATTGACGATTCGTCAATTCAGCTCCCACCTCGGAGCTGGCCTTGGCGTTTGGGCTCTCACGTCAGATTTTTGACAAGATATTTGCTGCTTGTAAATGTGTTATCTTTGTAATTTTGGTGACTTTCTGAGTGTCTTACTTTTCTGGGTGGTCATGGTGGTTATGTGCGCTTTTCTGTTGTTGCCATCCCAAGAAGCAGGGTTATAAATGGAAAATTATTCCCTCCTTAGTCTGGCTCGCAAGTGCACGACGGCTCTTTGTGCGGTTGGTTTCAGCGTCAGGGTTTGGAGAAAGGCCTTTTTCAGGATTATGAAAATAGTTTTCTGTGTGTCAGAACAGATTTATCAGTTCACTTTAGGGTCGGTTTTGTGAACTAGACCATTTAGAGGAGGATATTTTACCTTTTATCAGAGTGGAAGCTGACAGTCAATTTGCAGGTAGCCCTGTGGAATGTTTCACCTGGGTCTCTCAGTGTAAATCTAGCTGCCAAATAAAGTAAAAATGGGTGTTAAACCAGCGATATTTCCCAGGGTTTTACTACCACCCACCCCCCAACCCCAACGATGTTGTTCTATTTCAATGCAGGGTTTCAATTATTAATTGGGATATTTAATAAAATTCTCTGCTTGCAGTTACTTTTAAAAGGCCTTTTGAGTTTATTTGGGTCCAGTTTTTGCCAGTGGGTAGGGTAGAATTCAATCTGAATATCCTTCATGGGCAGCAGATGTTTTGTTTCCAGTTGAAGAATAATATTAATAATAATTATTAAAATAAGTGCAATTATTATCATCATCATTATTTCAGCTGTAATTTTCTGGGCATCTTGTGCCAGGCATTGTGTAAACATATATATATATATGCACACACGCACACACGCACACACACACACAGATATGTTCTTTATAACCACGTTGTGAGGTGAATAATTGTGTCCTCATTTTAAGAGTGAGAAGACTGAAGCTTAGACAGATCATAACTTATCTAAGGGCAGAGAGTTAGGAGTTAGAGGGCCTGTGATTGGAGGAGAGATCTCACCATAACACCCTGCCTGCCTCCAAGGAGCCTCAGGACCTCCTGATTGAACACTGACCCTCTGCTATGAGCTCGACCTTGCATGGGACCAAAAATCACCATCCAGCCCGTAGCCCACATTCCACCTCCTCCTCAGTCATGGCTGTATTTTGCTAAACAAATTGTTTTCCACAGCCTTTGAGATGGATTGGGCAGGGAGGAGACAAGTGTTGCCTTTGGCTCTTTGTTAGAGGATGTACGGTATTCAGTCCAGACTGCAGCTTGCCCTGTGCTTTCATGCACACAGCCCTTTATGAATCTGACTTTGGCAGTCCCCCGACTGTTGAATTTTCGAAAAGCAGATATTTTAGTAGGCTGGAAGAAGATGAAAAGCTAGCGGTGCCCATATGTTCCTTGTTTTTAAAAGTAAGGTCAGCGAGGTTTAGAGACTCTTTAAATATTTCAGTTTATAAGATTAGACTAGATCATCTGGAATGGAAGTGTGGTGCCCCTGGTCCCAGACTTGGCTTTTTTCTTCATTTCTTTTATATGGGAGGTAGGTGTTTTGGCATTGCAAGGTTCAAGTGTAATAAAACTTAAATGTAGAGAATAAATACCATGATTTGGAGTGTTGCTGCGGCTATGAAAGTCAGTTTCCTTTCTTCATCTTTTTTTTTTTTTATTAAGTAATCAGTGACTTGAAAAACAGCAGATTGGTACAAGGAAACTGAAAACTCCCATGCTTTAAAGCAGTATGACATTTTTGACATTTTTCTGCGGAAGCATTTTCTTCACTCATTTAAATCTTCCTAGGCTGAGATCAGGCATTCATCCTGAAATGTACACTTGAGTAGTTTGAAATTCAACACAAGTGTGTATTTTTAGTTAAGACATTTTCTCTTGGATTATCAGTGGTTAGTGACGTAGTGGAGGCTTTACTTGCCCCCAAGATATTTACAGAAGCCAAGGATCTGAGCAAATATCTAACCCAACCCCAGGTTGGGACCAGGTCTCACTTCTTGATACAACGCACCAACATTTTATGCCTCTCACCCAAAGAGCATTCTTATGGCCAGGATGTACCCATGGTCACCAACAGTAACTGCTGGGAGACACGTCAGGGAGAGGTGGTTGTGGTCACTGCCTTGTACAACAGCTACATGCCCAAAGCAGGGGGGACCCTGCCCTCCTCCCAGTGCACAATGAGTGGGAACTCTGTGTGCTGGCCGGCATTTCCCGTCATGTTCAGTGGGACACGTTCACTCTTCATACTTCTTCAATTCTAAATTTCAGAAGTAATTTGTCACTTTAGAGGAGGGCGTCATTAATAACCATTATTTGAAACTGTCGAGTCTTCGTCTCTGTGTGTGAGTGCCTGAGTTAAGCATCCCCAAAATTGGCCTTGTTGGTGGCAAGCAGTGTCCCCACATTGACAGATCGCGACGACCCCACCCCCACCCTCTCCCTCTCAACTGAGTTCTTCCCCGTCTGCCTTTAATCACTGCGAGGGGGTGACAGGGAATGGCTACAGCGTGTCCTCCTGGAATTCATTAGTGTTATTACCAAAGACCGTGTTGTAAATTGAGATTTTTTTTCTTTAACTGCTAGGAAAAAATTTCTCCTTAGCTATTTCATTTTATTGTACTTAAAAAAAAAAAAAAAGAAAGATTTTTCTCATCAAACTTTTGGAGCAGAATAGTTCAGAAACCCTGACTTCAGATCCCACTGGGTGTGAACTCTGAGTTGTAAATGAAGCTGAAATCACATCTGGTTACCCTTGAGCTCTGGGGTGAGGGCCAAGGAAGAACCCCCAAACCTTCAGATGGGTGGTTAAGAGAAAGAATTGCCATTCAATGTATGTTACTGCACATTGTTATTCTTTAACATTAAAATTCCACTAAAGTACTAATAATTACTGTTAATACCTTTTGGTGGAAACTTACAGTAAAAGAGCAGTAGTGGAAACAGTATTTAAGGGCAAGCCGCCGGCATGATAAGAATGCAAATAAGCGTTATTAGCCTAATGATTTTGCCGTCGCCATGGTTGTGCGGCAGTAGTGTTGTGAATATGTCATCCGGCACCCGTGAATTTGGAAAGTGTGTCAAAACACAACTTCAATTAGTTTGCTCTAATTATGGCTCTGGAGAGTTTGTAACTACATCACTCCTCATTAAAAGAGATTTTCTTATATGGATTAATGTAATATACAAAGGAAAGTTTCAAAGTTCCTGACGCCATTCGCTGCCCCCACGAATGAGCCAGGGGCAGGCCTGGTGGACCCAGATCTAGGGTCTGTGTCTGCAGCGGGTGCAGGCAGGGGGCTGGGCGGCTCTCTCCTTCTGCTTGGCGATCCATGTCCTGCTCAGAGTGGCCACTGCAAATGGAGCCTTGACGATTTCCACGAGAGGGTAATTGAACCCGTTGCAGGCTTTTAAGGAGAAATGGCTAATCTGAAACTATCAGGATGTCCCTCCTTCTCTGCTTCTCGATGGAGGCTGGAAGCAGAAAGGTCTCTGGACCCACCGTGGTGCAGTGCCATGTGCGCAGTCAGCCCTTGGCCCTGTCCTGAGTTCTTGGGGGAGATCATGTGGGAAAATGTATTATTTTTGGTCTTGCAGAATCACATGGTATCTATGAAATGTTTGTAAAAGTCTTTTCAGATAGCGAAGGCATACATTAAGGAAACGTAATCTCCAAGTTGATATGTAGTTCTAAATGGTATCATTGCACCTTGACCATCTTGAAAAGAGGAATGCGAGTTCACATTTTCTTGTCCTGTTGTGGACTTTCCCCTCCCTGAGGACACCTGTCCTGCAGCGCTCACCTTCTCAAGGCCCACTCTACGGGGTTTGGACGGCCACCTTGTCACCTTGCCTCAAGTCAGCCTTGTGGGACTGTTCCTTGAGCTTTGCTGCCCCCACCTCCACCATTCTGCTAAGCCGCCACAGAGGCTTCGTGACTTCCATTGAGGGGGCCCAGTGATGCATTTTGAACTCAGGAGTTAAATTTTAGAATGCTGGTTGAGGAGGCCTGGGTTTTGGTTTTCCTCTGATTTAGCCACACGGTGCAGATAATCCAAAATACAGCTTTGAAGACGTTTTTGTGGGCCTTTGCATGTTCTCATTGTCATCACTTATGTCATTATATAACGTGTGTGTGTGTATGTGTGTGTGTGTGTGTGTGTGAGAGTCCCTTGGGTCTTCTTTATGCCACTCACAGGCAGGGATACTTTGAGTGAGTTTTATCACTCTCTGAGCCTGTTTCTTCCTCTGTGAAATGGGTATAAAAATGCCTGCTTTGCAGGATTTGTCACAGGAATTAAATGTGGGGACACAGAAAGCACCACCCTGGTGCCTGGTGAGCACCTGTGCATGCTGGCTTTCTGTCTGTGTCCAGGGTTCATTGCAGAACCGAGCCTGAGCATGAGCAGGGCATCCCCTTAGACCTTTCCTTTGCCACCACATGGCTCCCATCTGCTGCAGCTGCAACTCCAGTCACCAGCACCCCCTCCAGCGCCTCACAGCATCAGAGACCAGGCACAGGCATCCTCCCCTGTGGATCTGGGACTAGAACGGCTGTGCTCACAGGTGAGCAGGTGGGAAGGGGTTAAGATAGTAATTGTGTAAGTCTTCCAGGCTTTCTCCCAGTTCTGCGGTAATTTGATGAAGAACTTCACCCTAATTAAATATTCAAATTAGGAATAAGTGTCAATATGGCTTCCCATTGCCTGGAATGATGATTAATTGTTTTCAAAACTCCAGTGGCCCACTGTAATCTAAGCCTAACGGTTGTTCTTGATTATTTCTGCACCGCACTTGCCATGTTTTTGTTTTAAGATTTAAACTAGTAATTGATTTGCCATATGCCATGGAGCTGCACGTACTTTAAAGCTATGCGTTTAGGAACTTGGGGAGTTTGGAATTGCGATTTTCTTCATCTTCCAGTGGCAGCTGTTTTTTCCCCCTTGTCCAATGCAGAGTGATTTGGTTGGGTGTGTGTGTCTGTGTGTGTGCAGGCGCACATGTGTGTGTGTTGCCCATGAGGAAAACCCATTCTACAGTCAGGCTGGTAGGTTGGAGTTATACTGATCACTGCGAATGGGCTTCCTGAATGGAAAATGAACAGGTCAGTGTTTGCACTTACTTCCTGCTCTGCATTATCTCAGTAAAGCAACATGGCATGATGGAAAGAGCACGAATACACAACCCAGCCCAGCCATTTTCTTTAGCTGCATGACTTTGGGTGAGTTACTTAACTTCTCTGAACCACTTTTCCCCATGTATAGGGTACTACCTCCCTTGCTGGGTGGTTTAGATTAGAGATGGGTATGAAGCATGAGGAACAGTGCAGGTGCCCAGCGAGTAGTAACTGCCATAGTCCTAAATAATTACAAGAGCAAAAATTACAGGAGCAAAGCCTTCACACTGGCTGCCCCTGGAAAGCCACCCCCAGCCATGCAAGTCAAATCCCATCTCCTACCTCTCTGACTCCTGGGACCTCCGTTGCCCATCCTTGGCTTCGTGACGTCTCTTGGGCCATTGTCGAGATTCTTGAATTACTATTTCATTGCTCAGGCCTTTTCTCCCCTGCCACAGTCTTTGCTCTTTGCAGGTGGGACCCTGGCTCCCATGTCCTGGATACCTCCCAGGGCCTAATGAAGTGCCTGGCATGTGTTAGACTCTCAACAGATGTTTGTTGTTTTGGTTATTTCTTTTTCATGCCACTGTTTTAACATTGTAGCATATAACCATATTGTCCTTTATGGTCTATCTTTTGATATTCAGAGCTTTTTACTTTGTGATGTAGGAGATTTATGTTTGTGCTTCAGTTGACTTATAGATAAATTCCTAAAGGGGAAGATACAAGTTTCATTTGGTTTCTTAAACTGTGTTGGTGCTAGGCAGTGCCTACCACACAGTAGGAGCGCAAGAAAAAACGCACGCTGAGTCAGTCGCCACATCCTAGTTGTAGCAGCTTGTGTGCCTGTTGATACCGGTCCAGCTCCCCTAGGATGGGGTTGTGTTCATTGGGTAATATTTGGAATTAAGTGTTAGGTCTAGGCATAGAAAGTTTATAATATAGTGAATATAACTGAAGAGGAAATAGGTCTGTTTTAAGTTTTGCAAAACCTTGTCTTGGCTGGTGTCAATTACAAAATGAAACAAAAAAGCGACTCATCAGACTGTGGGAAATGATAGTAAACTTTGCACATGGTGGTTTCTCTCTGAGGTTGGCTCCAAAATCAATGAGAAAAGAAAAATCACCACAATTGAAAATAGTTTAGAGCCTAGAGTGATTAAAAGTTGACTTTCTCTTTTAGTGGAACCAAGTTACAAAAAAGAATTACAGTATCTCCTCACATCTCTGGGTCTTCACAGGTCTCAATCGTAATTCAGAGCCCCACTTGGGAAACGCAGGGATGTGGAGCAGGAATCCTGGCTGTGAAGTCATTGAGGAGGATTCGAATGGTAGTTGGGCCCTTCCAGCTGAAAATGATTCATTTTAATTACCTTCCAGGGCGATCCAATACCTGAGCATATGGTCTTTAAGAAATAAGGTTCCCCAAACTGTCAGCAAGTGTGAGCAATGGTCAGGGACCTCTTTCTGACACCATTGACCAGCCTTGGAGAGCGGGCACTCTAGAAGGTGCTTATTAAAATGCCAGCAGGTGCAGCAAAGGTCCCCTTCCCTGTGACTCCCACACCCTGCTTGTGCCAGGTGTTTTATAAGAGCCTTTTTCTTCATTAAATGGCATTCATTAAGCACGTCCTTACACCTGGCACAGAAGCTGTGCGTCACAGATGACTTCTTCCCAGTGGTGTTTTGCAGGAATAAAACGGAATTTCATTTAGCTATTTGCTGTGTTCTTCTTCCCCTTCCTTCCTTAACTGGATTTTTGTTGCTTTTCATGTTTCCTCTGCTGCCCTCACAGTCCATTCCTTTCCTTTGTACATGACCTCTGGTCTTTGTCCACCAGCAGACACATTATATAGAAAACAAGATGTCCCTTCGGCACCAGGCACCACCCTGGATGCTCTCATATTTGTGTCTCTTCTCTCCCAACCACATTGAGACGCATTCTAGTTTTTGGCATCTTTTTTTCTGATAAAAAGAAAAATAATTTCTCACTGAAAAAAATTAACACTTAAAAAATATGGAAAAGCAGTGGGAAAAATCCACACTCCCACCTTAGAGGCTTCTGTCATCAGTACCATGAGCCTCTCCTGCCCCTCAGTCACCTCTGTGAGTTACTCCCTCTGGGCCCTTTGTGATACTGTAGCTTAGCTGTGTGTGTCCATGGAAAAAGACTGTCTTGTGGGATTATTTATAATACATCATTCTGCAACTTCGTTTTTGCTTGGCTCGTTTTTTTGGGTTTGTTTTACTTAACAGCCATGTCTTTGGGAGTTGGCTATTTTTACAGAAAAACCTCTGGCTCTCTTCATCTATTCGTTCCATCCTACTTTAGTATTATATGAAAATTCCACATTTTATTAGCCTTCTCTTACGGATGGTCATTAGGCTGCTCCCAGTTCATTGCCGTGACAAATGCTGCCCCACAGCCCCGGTTCCTGTCCTTTCCTTCCACAGCTGTGATCATACTCCATATACGGATCCCAAGCTCCTCACTCCAACCCTCCTCCCAAAACGTGTAAACAGCATTTTACATCTACATAATATTCTGAGTCAGACATTGTAACATTATTTCCAGTTTTTGAGTAGAGTATCATAATTAAGAGCCTGAATTGTGTAATTTGCCCCATCAGCATTCAAATCCAAGCTCCTGCACACTTGGTCTTTAAGTCCAAGCTGTATCCAGCTGAGAAGCAAGCTGTGGAGCCTCTCTGAGACACCTGTGGAGTAGGGGTGCTCTCAGCACCTCGCTCTGGGGTGGGGTTAGAGATCATAAGATGCATATGACAGGTACACGCTGTAAACAAGCCAACCGATGCTATTTTTACCTTTTCTTAAACAGGTCATTTCCCACATTTCAGGTTATTTTCTCAAATTTCAAAAAGGGAGGAGTAAATGCTGGCCCTTTTGTTTCATGACTTCGCCATTCTTTTGTATTAAATTAGAATGATCTGGAGTATATGATTATGCATTTCCCCTAGAGAGAGTGACGTGAATAATCCTCTGTTGTTGTCTTCCTGCACAAAACACAACTTGAAGTAGTAAAAAATTTCTGAATCACAACTTTTTTCACCTTCAAAACTCTGTGGCTGCATCATCTTCCAGCATTTAATATGGTGGAGGAAAAGTCTGAAGTCACCATCAGTATTTCCCAGGATGAATCCTCTTTCCATTGTTTTTTCTGGAATACTGTGAACACCATTGGCTTCTATATTTAGGTCCTTTTTTAAAAAAATCAGGAAAGTATTTTCACCTTTACTGAAGTATAATCAACATACAATAAACTGCACATATTTATATAATGCACTTTGATGAATTTTGACACAGGCATACACCTGAGAAACCATCACCAAAATTAAGATCATGAATCTACGCACCACCCCCAAAAGTTCCTTTGTGTCTCTCCCACCCCCACCCCATTCAGGCAACCACCGGTCTGCTTTCTATCTCTGTAGATAAGTTTGCATTTTCTTTTCTTTTCTTTCTTTTTTAGAGGGAGTTTTGCTCTTGTTGCCCAGGCTGGAATGCAATGGCATGCTCTCAGCTCACTACAACCTCTGCCTCTGGGGTTAAGCAATTCTCCTGCCTCAGACTGGGATTACGGGTGCCTACCACCACACCTGGCTAATTTTTGTATTTTACACCACATTGGCTAAGCTGGTCTCAAACTCCTGGCCCCAGGTGATCCCCCCCGCCTCAGCCTCCCAAAGTGCTGGGATTACAGGCATGAGCCTCCATGCCTGGTCTGAGTTTGCATTTTCTGGAATTTTGTATAAATGGAATCATACCAAAGCACTGTTTCCCACCTTGCTCATTTTTTTCAGCAGCAGCATCTTGAGATGTACCCATCCTGCCTGTATCAACAGTTTGTTCCTTTTTTATTGCTAACATCCATCTCATAAGATATACCAGGATTTGTTTACCCAGTCATCTGTTATTGGACAGCTGGCTTGTTTTTAGTTTTTGACTATTACAAATGAAGCTTCTCAGTACGTTTGTGTACAAACCTTTGTGCAGACATATGCTTTCATTTCTCTTCAGTAAAAATCTGGAAGGGTAATGGCTGGGTTATATGATAGGGTATGTTTAACTTTTTTAAAAACTGCAGACTGTTTTCTGAAGTGGTTATACCATTTTCCCTCCCGCCAACAGAGCATGAGAGTTCCAGCTGCTCCCCATCTCCACATCCTTGCCAGTGGTAGATACTGTCAGTCGACTTAATTTTTGCATTCTAGAAGACATATAGTAGTATCTTGTTGTACTTTTAATTTGCATCTCCCTAGTGACTAATGTTGTTGAACATCTTTTCATGCGCTGATTGACTGATTAGATTTTCTTCAGTGAAGAGTCCATTGAAATTGTTTGGCCATTTTAAAACTGGGTTGTCTTCTATTAAGTTGTAAGAGTTATGTATATATCCTAGATATTAGTTGGGCATGTTTTATAAATATTTTCTGCAGATCTGTGGCTTGCCTTTTATTTTTGTATCAGCATCTTGGAGAGCAAGAATCTTAACTGTTGATGAAGTCAAATTCATTGATTGTTTTTTCCTTGCATATTGTGATGGTTAATACTGAGTGTCAACTTGATTGCATTGAAGGATGCAAAGTGTTGATCCTGGGTGTGTCTGTGAGGGTGTTGTCAAAGGAGATTAACATTTGAGTGAGGGGGCTGGGAAAGGCAGACCTGCCCTTAATCTGGGCGGGCACCATCTAATCAGCTGCCAATTTGGGTAGAATGTAAAGCAGGCAGAAAAATGTGAAAAGACAAGACTGGCCTAGCCTCCCAGCCTACATCTTTCTCCCGTGCTGGATGCTTTCTGCCCTCAGATGTCGGACTCCAAGTTCTTCAGTTTTGGGGCTTGGACTGGCTCTCCTTGCCCCTCAGCTTGCACACAGCCTGTGTGGGACCTTGTAATCATGTGAGTTAATACTTAATAAACTCCCCTTTATCAGTATCCTATTAGTTCTATCCCTCTAGAGAACCCCGACTAATACACATATGTTTGTGCTTTTCTGTATCTTATTTTTTTAAAGGCAAGTGTCGTTTCATTATTATGAAAATAGCTGTGATCTTGTGGACTCCCTGAAAATTTTGGGCCCCATTTTGGGAACGCCATTGAAAACTGCAGCCCCAGAAGGTGGTTTTAATACAACATTCAGCTCAGAAAAATGAAATGGGAGTTGTAGTTTTGTGTCATAAAGTTTGGGGCATGTGTGTGTGTGTGTGTGTGTGTGTGTGTGTGTGTGTGTAAGGGGTGTGAGAGAAAAGTAGTGGCTGCCTCTGACTCGTGTGTGTATGTATGTGTGTGTGTGTGTGTAAGGGGTGTGAGAAAAGTAGTGGCTGCCTCTGATTCGTGTGTGTATGTATGTGTGTGTGTGTGTGTGTGTAAGGGGTGTGAGACAAAAGTAGTGACTGCCTCTGACTCTCAGCGCGCCTTTTCCTTGCTAATCACCACTCCCTTGACGCTGCCCTTTGACAGTCTGGGAGGACACCAGGCTCTGCAGCTGCCTGGGCAGAGCCGTCTTCATTATATGTGGCCACTGGGTTCACAAGATTAATGGTAACATTTTAAAAATTCACACAGACCTGGAATCAGCACTAGAAAATACAGATTTAAATTAACAAGGAAAAAGCAGAATCCCATCAAAGGAAATAAATCGTGCTGGCAACTATTGTCACATAATAAAATGTATTCTATAACTGAAGGGCTTTTATATGGAGCTGTCTGCAGCTTAGTGACTGTGTTAATTGAATAAGGTGCCTAAGACCGACTTGGGGGAAAAAATGAAATTCCCCTCAGCATCTATTTAGCTGGAGCCGTCGTCGTTGGCAGTGTGTGCGTGCTGACTTATTTGTTACAGAACAGCCAGTGCCCCCTGCAGAGAGACGTGATGGCCACCAGAAGCAGCAGGGTGAGCCCTGTCTCCTCTGGGCAGCTCTGTGGGCAGGGGGGAGGGGAGGAGAGCTTGGTAAGGCTCCCCGAGGATTTAGGGACTGTTCTTTACAGTTCTTCAGTGACCACATAGATTTTGGAATAATAATCCATCATTTGAGTCAAGTGGCAGAAATGGTTGTCCTCTGATGGACAGCCCTTGCTCCAGGGGTCCAAGACTTACTGGGGAAGGTGCCAGAAGGCCTTCACCTCCAGGCACAATCCTAAGTAGAGACAGTATCTCCAGCCTTTGAGTCTCCTTCTCCTTATTCTGCTTGGGAGCTTTATGAACTCTCCTAAAATCTCAGCTTACGGATCTGCCTACAGAGTGGTCAACTTTGGGGCCCACTAAAATGACTCCACTGAAACTGCTATCCGTGAGTGTGCCAGCCACCATCATTCTCGTGGACATCTTGGTTTGTTTTTTTAAAATTTTTATCTATCTATTTATTTTGAGACCGGATTATGAAACTGGCTAATATTTGTTTTTTTGTTTGTTTGTTTGTTTGGTAGAGACGGGGTTTTACCATGATGCCCAGGCTGGTCTTGAACTCCTGGGTTCAAGCGACCCACCTGCCTCGGCCTCCCAAAGTCCGGGGATTACAGGCATGAGCCACTGCCCCCCAGGTGACCTCTCAGTTTTGTTTGATGCTGTGAAGCACCTACTTGTTTTTATAACTCCCTTGGCTGGGAGCTGCAGAAGAGGTGAGCATCTGATGCCCGGGGCCTAGTGCAGCTCCTGGTCTTCTCCTTCCTCCCTCCACCAGGTACCGGGTTGTGATCGGGGCCTTCCTTCAGTCCCCTTAGACAGTTCAAGCTGTTCATTCTCATGAACCAGAGGCCTTTGTGTGGGAAAGAAGCCAAAGGGTGTTGGGTTAACTGACCACAATTCCAAGCATAAAAATAAGGATTTTCTGTCTTTTCTCACTGGATGCTATGGTCATAGGCACAGGCACAGATCAATAAAGAATCTTCTAAAATGTTTCAAAAGACAGCTAAATATTTCATGAAACAGTGGTACCACAATATTTTAGCCAGTCCTCCATTGTTTGATGGTTCATCTGATTCTGCTTTTTGGCTTTATAAGCAGTGCTGTGATGAATTTATTGTTTTTTTTTTATTGTTTTTTTTTAATCGTTGATGAATTTATTGTTTATATAAAAATATCATAAATCAGAAATAGTTGTATTTTCCAAGGCTTTAACGAACCCAGTCATGGGGATGAAAAGGAGAGAAGTGACAAGGCTTCCTAGAAGTTTCCCAAAACTATCCCTACTTACAAGTCAGAATCAGATCAACAAGTAGTAGGTAACCTTAGAGGGTTTTCCCTAATATTTGTTAAGCGCCCACTGTGTGCTGGGCATTGTTCTCGCCACTGGGGATGTAGTGGGAAGAAAAAGCATGATGGAAATGACATTCTGGTGGCCAGAAAACAAGTCAAGACAGCCTGGTGGAGTGGGAAGGGCTATGCAGGGAGGAGGCGGGTATTGTGAGCATGGCTGGAGGGGATGCCTCATCAGAAGGGTGGCCTGACTGGGGAGGGAGGGGAAGCCAGCTGCTGAGATCTGGGGACAGTGGCAAGTGCAAAGACCCTGAGGCGGGAACAAGAGCAGGGGCTGCAGGGACAAAAGCAGCTGCTGAGGTTGGCAGAGGTGAGTGCAGGGAGGGTGGACGAGACCTGGTCAGAGAGGAGGGATGGGCTGGAGCCAGAAGCCCCTCTCAGCCGTGGGCAGGTTTGGATTTCATCCTAATGCAGAGGAAAGGCGCCATGGGTTTTGATGTGGTACTGCACTGAGGCCCTCATGAGCCGGACCCTAAAATAATGCCAAGGTGGCAAGAATGGGGGGAGTTGGATTAGGATGGAAGCTTGCATGCTTGTATGTGGTCACCCATGCCTGGTTCCGTGCTCTCAACCCTGCCTGCATGGTGGCCCTCTGTGCCCTGGGAGGCAGCACACCCCTGCTAAAGGCTCTGTGGCTCCCTGGTGCTGGTGCTGGGATTTGGACCCACATCCCGCAGACTCGGGGGCACTGCCCTAACCTCTACAACTGCTCTGCCTCCCTGGGTGTTCAGTCGGGCCATTGGTCATCCAGCTCTGTATATTTCACTGTAACCTGTTGGGATCACTGAGCTAGTGAGTGGCAGCTGTATTGCATCCCTGGCATCACTGATTTCAAAAGGGCCTTCAGGAGGGACCCTGTGGCCCTGGCTGAGTAGTCTCATTTTATATGCCCGATAGTGAAGATGAATCAGGGTAACTCTACCGTAGTGATAACCACCTCCGGAGGACACATGGACTGACCTCTTCATTAATTCCTAGCTTTCTCTTCATCACCTTCACCTCTCAGAGCCTCAAATGAGAATAATTACTCTTGCCTAAAATGGTTGCTGAGGGTATGAGGCCGGGTGATGTACTGAAGGCCCCCAGCCCAGGTCCTGGCAGGTGGGGCTCCACCCATGCTGAGGAACTGGAATCTCGCCCGAGACCCAGCTGATGGCAGAGCCTTCCTCATCTCTCACTTGGCTAATCTGACACCAAAGCACCCCTGGGCCACTTCTCCTTCAGCAGGAGACTTCTTTGTCCTGTTTAACCACAGGTGATCTGTCCCTGGGGCCCAAACTATTCATTCTCATTAATGGGAACGCTTGATGTTTCTTCTGTCCTCCTGTCCCCATGTCCCCTGCTTCTTATGTCCAGGAACAATGGGAGCAGAAATGCAGGAGAAGCTCTTTGCCATGTAGGGAGGAACCCTTCTCCCTAAAGCTTTCTCTGCCCCTGCAGCCTTCCCACCTGCTGCTCTCTGAATACCATCCCATACTCACTCTTGCATCAGCTACTTTAGCTGGAGCTTTTGGTAACCTGATATCAGTTCAGTAGATCCCTACTGAGCAGTTATTTTGCAAAAAATACAGCAGCCTGTGACTTGAATCCTCTTTTCATTTCACATTTGCTGTATCAGGCACACATTGTCTATTGTATATGAACAGAAACTTTCTTTTTTTTTTTTTTAACATCTTGTAAATTCCTGGTTGCTGCTGCCACTGATTTCTTCTTTCCCATACCTATTTTCCTCCATAATGGAGAGGTGGGATTCAGGGTATAAAATAGAGACCCCTGGAGTCTAATTGGGAAAACACTCACTGGGAGAAATGAAATGATAGAGACTAACAGCAGTTCATGTCAAAAAAGAGACCCAGGGGTTTTAGGGGGCTAACTTCAACACTTGATTTGGTCAACAAGTGTCAGTAATTGTCTACCCTGTGACCAAAAAAAATTGTCCCAGAAAATGAAGTACCAAATTGATGAGATTTGGCCCTGCTCTGGAGGAGGTTCCAATCACATTAGGGGGCAGGTTTATATCAGATGACTGAAATGTGTTGTGATACCTGGAGTGGGGTGAGAGAAAACACTCAGGCACCTGATCTGGCCTGGGGCAAGCCCAGGAAAGGTTTTACCAAAGAGGGGGTGGTTGGGTGGGGTCTTGAAGCATAAATAGGAGTTTGAAGAGTAGGTAAGGAAGAATGGAGATTCCTAGGAAAAGGGAGTGGCATGGATAAAGAACTAGGCATGAGAAAAATAAGGCCTGTTCAGAGATTGGCAAGACTTCCACTCTTTCTGGAGGAGAGGGGACGTAAGTAGTGGCAAGAGGCAGAACCTGGAAGGTGAGCTGGTGTGCCAGGGATGTAGAAGTGTGCAGTGAGAAGACAGCTAAGCCAGGACCCTTGCAAAGGTGGGAGGTGAGGTGGGAGTGAGGTGGGGGCAGAAAGAATCATCTGCAAGGAGGGAAGAGAACCTGGGGTGGGGGGTGAGTTGCAGGATGAGCCAGACAAAACCTGAGGCCCTGGAGGAACAAGAAAGTGTGGCCCCGGACATCAGTGTTGCATGGGGTAGCTGAAGAGCCGGGCCCCTTGATTTCTCTGTTGTTTATACACTTTTTCGTTGCTGCTATTGCTCATATACTTCTTTTAAGTCCTAAATTTCCCCGAAACTGTCCATTTAGGGGGTCTGTGGCAGGTCATGTTGACAGGAATGAAGGCTCTGCACAAAGTAGGTGGTGAGTAATAGTAGGCTCACGAACAACTCTGTCATCATTTGCTGCTACCATTCCCATCCACACTGGCATCTTAATTTTATTTCCTCCCACAGATGGGCACGCTTTTGAAATTGTAATTTGGATCTTGGTACATTTCTGCTTAAAAATCCTTCCAGAGAAAGGCAGAACCCCATGCTGCGCTCCACATGGCATGGCCCCCAAAACCATCTATGGCCTGGCCCCAACCTCTTCCTGGCCTTCTAGGCCTGGCCACCCTGGCTTCCTCCTAAGTCTGGAGGAGGTCAGACTCCCCACAGAGCCTCAGGTGCACACCCTGCCTCCCTGCCGCATCTCTCTGATTTCTGCCTATCCTTAGTTCCCACCTCAATGTTCCTTCCTCCAGGAAGCTGTCCAGGGAGCCTCCTCCTACCCTGCCCTTCGTAGCACTTGAGTCTTCCTGCTTTCCATAGGAAATCACACTTGTAAGCAAGTGTTCAGGTGACTTTGTGGTTATTTTCATGTCCCCTGCCTGTCCTGCCACCACTGAGTCCCTCACATATCTGCGTTGATGCATATTTGACCACCCAACAGCTCGGCTGGCCCCATTTTCTCCTCTGCCTCCTGGCTGACCTCTGCCATCATCCATGTCCACCTGGCTCCCAAAGTTCTGCTAAGGCCCCTGCCTCCTCTCAGAGCCTCCCTGAATGCTTCTAGCCCCTGGAGTATTCACTGCACTGCACAGATCACTCTGCATCCTTAGTTAGCTTGCATGCACCTTTTTAGGGCTGTTAAGGCATAGAAATCTTAGTCTGGCAGCCATGAAGCAGAGTACTTTCTTGGCTCCTGGAAATTCCCTCATTGGTACAGTGAGTGAAATAACAGCACCCACCCCGGGTCCTTTTAGTCACACACACAAGGCCCTGTGCTCAGAAGGGCCCCACCATGGGTTAATGTTCTGTTGTTGCCATCTTGAAATTCTTGATAGCATTTGAATGAGGGCCCGGTGTTTTCAACATGTACTGGGCCCTGCACATTGTGTAGCTGCTCCCATACCTGCCTCAAGGGGCATTGTGAGGAGCCATAGGAAGATGTGTGACATCTACGTTCTCAGGGCTGGCACCTGGTGACACTCTCAGCAGGGTCACCTGTCATCATTTTAGCTCTGCTCAACCACAACCACAGTTGATAATTCACTCTTCTGTTTGCTCAGCTTCATTAACTAAGTGCTGTGGTCAGAGACATTGATCAACTGCTGAAAACCCTTCTGCAGCTGCTCCTTACCCTTGCAGGGTTCCCAAACACCGCCAGTCTCCAGATTCACCCCTGGAGCTTGTTAAAAATAGATTTCTGGGCTGCACCCGGCCAGGCCCACTGAATCGGACTCCCCAGGGTTAGGCCCTGCAAGTGTGTGTTGGAGCAAGTTCCCAGGTGACTGACACCTTCATTAATGCCAGAACGGGAGTTTAGAAACCTCCATCCTGGGAGTTTGAACCCAAGCCTCTTGTGGTGGTGTTTGGCGTCCTTTCCATCTGGCCCTGCCTGCATTTCTCGCTCCGCTTCTGACATGTGCCCTAACCCTGTGGGGAAGTGCTGGCTCTCTCTGACTCCCTGGTGGGGTGCCTTTCACTCCCATGGCACCCTGAGGGGTACTGAAGCCTTGTTCCTTTAACAGAATATATCGTTCCTTCTTTTCATGATCACCAGCACTCAGTTTTTCTTGTTCTCCAATCACATGTCGCATTGCACCTTGATTTGTTTCTGCACCTTTATTCCCTGTAGCCTAAGCTGAGGGAGCTCACCTCTATACTCTTAATTAGCAGCAGTAACACACAGAATATTCCGGTTCCCTCCACACACGCCAGTGTACCTGGTGGACATGCTCGCTGTACGCGTGTCTGCTGATTCCCCAAAGCCCAGAGCATACAATTGGTGCTTGGTTCAGCCTGGCTGGTCTGTGGCTGAGTGTCTGCCATGAGTGCCCACTCTGGCTGGCAGACCCAGTGCCTCCACAGCCCTTGGTGCTCACCTTGCCCCTGGAAGGCCCCTTCTGGTTGCAGCTCAATCCTGGCCCTGTGAGAACAGCCCCTCCCTGGAGAGCCTTTCCTCCCAGGAGTCTTTTTTTTTTAAAAAGAGTTTTGCTCTGTCGCCCACGCTGGAGTGCAGTGGTGTGATCTCGGCTCACTGCAACCTCAGCCTCCCGGGTTCAAGTGATTCTCCCGCCTCAAGCTTCCCAAGTAGCTGGGATTAGTAGAGATGGGGTTTCACCATGTTGGCCAGACAGGTGTCAAACTCCCAACCTTTGGTGATCTACCTGCCTCGGCCTCCCAGAGTGCTGGGATTACAGGCATGAGCCACCGTGCCCAGCCTTCCCAGGAGTCTTCATGCACAGCCGCCATTCTAGAAGGTCACACGTGCTGTGTGAAAGAGGCACCCAGTAACTGACCACTTACTTTGTAATAAGTGTTCCCTCCAGCAGTCTCTTCCCTTTCGGAAATGACCGGGGGTGGCCACAGGTTAGGCTCCTGCGCTATTGCAGCACAGCCCCCAGTCATCCCACCAAGAGATTTTTTTGTTGTCTTTTTCCCCAGACCTGTTGGGATTTAAATACTTTTCCTATTTGTTTAATTTTTCTTTTCAGCATTCACTACAGGCAGCTGGTGACCATGCCAAATGGGTTATTTACTTTTGACTAAATGCTCACTTAGGCTGTGTGTTCTTTGTAAGCTTTAATGGCTCACACCTGAGCCATCAAAGACCGTGCTGTATCGGTCGGGAATGTGCTTTCCTGAGCACCTACTGTGTGCGCTGGCTGAGGGGGAACAGATGACATAGCAGTTCAGAGCAATGTGCCATTCTGATTTTCAGAGGTCATTAGTCTCCTGGACTCATATGGCAATAATAATTCCCAACACCTTTATTTCCCAAGTGCTTCCTGTTCGGTGATCCTCAGCAGCCCTGCGGCCTAGGAATGGAAGCGTTTGTATGGCAAATGGAGCAAACCGAGGCTGGTGTTCAGCCCCTGGGTGTTACGGTCCTGCTGGTGCATTTTACCCAGAGGGCAGAAATCCGGATCAAACTGCCACCCCATACAGTCCCTTGGGCATGTTGTAAGGCTTGGGACACACTTTCTTCCTCTTGGATGTCCTTTCCAGTATGGAAAAAAGGTGGCTGCTGATGTCCAGAAACTTCCAATTCCTTAAGAGGACTTGAGCCCGGTGGAGGAGTCATGCTTGATTGAGAAGGAGGCGCTGGCCAGAAGCACCTGCTCTGCCTGCTGCTCTGTGCTACATTTCAACTGTTGATGGTGTGAGTGCTTCCTGAGTCTTGGGAAATGCTCCTTGTAACCTCCTTTCTCTCCTCTGTCTCTTCCACAGGCACATCTCCCTAACACTTCCTGCCACCTTCCGAGGCAGGAACAGCACCCGGACGGACTACGAGTACCAGCACTCCAATTTGTATGCCATATCAGGTATGTGAGGCCACTGCCGCAGCACCACCTCCTTCCACACGTTCTCTGTCTTCTCGTGGGACCTGTCTTCTTACCTTTCTTTTCTTCCTGCCAGGGGCCCGTTCCCTGCAGGGACCAGGCCTTCCCTTTCCTTTGTGTCGCCACAGCACTTAGAGAAGGGCCAAATACTCAGCATGTTTTGAAACTAATGATGAAAAACAATGTGTGGATTTCACAGGCTTGAAGGGAGGTTTCCAGAGAATACTCGCCACATTGTTCACCTGCCAGACCCGGGCAGGCTTCCCACGGGGCCTCGGGAGCAGAGCCGAGCTGAGCCCCGGTCAGCTCACCCTCCCGTATCCAAGTCTGTCCGCACCTCTCATTTCTCACAGCCAGGTTTGTGGCCAGAGGGTACACTGGCGGTCTCCCCTCACACCCCTGGAGTATCAGTCTGTGGTTTCTGAACTCGGCCTTGAAATTGATAGGGTTACCTTGGCAGGAACTTCATCAGTCCTAGTTTTCCTTTTCACCTTCGCCCAGGGAGGGGAAAACTTACAAGCCTTATTACAGAATTGAGATTCATTAGGTGCTTGGCAGTACAGGTGACTTGCTAAGAGCCGAGGAAACCCACAAACTCGCCTCCGATTATCCTGGGCCGCCAGTCAGGGGTGTTTGTGTAGAAGGGGAAAGTGGCAAATTGGTGCCACTTACCAGCACACACCCTTAATGGTGAGTGACATTTTGAACACAGGAACATGGCATTCATTCATGTACCATAATGAATCGGTTATTTAAAAGGTAATCTTTTTTCTAAAAATTGCAACTACAGGTTACTAAATAGATGAAATAGAACAATGGCATAATTCTTGTCAGTATTAGTTTTTCTCGTTATGATCACTCCCTAATAGGTTTGGAAGTATAAGCAAAAGCCAGTTGTTCCACTTCTGGGTGACATTCCTGCTGGGAAGGGGAGGGACAGGGATGTTCTTAAGCCCCCGTCCCTGGCTCCACTCCAGGATCCAGGCTCTCCAAGGGGAGAGGGAACGTGATTGTCTAAGAACAGCATCTCCAGGGAGAATTTCTTTTGTGCTGTGGCTATTTCAGCAGAGTCGACAAGGAGCATAACAAGTGTGGAAAGATGACCTATTTTGTAGAAAAGCTGAATATTTCCCCAGATGCTTAGTGGCACAGAGGTGCAGAACAGGTCTGTGGAATCCAGCAGGGCGCCCCGTTCAGAAAGCACACAAGGGAAGCTCCATCAAAACGGATGACTCTTTTCTGCAGCTCGCAAATCTTTTTCCAGCCACAACGTTCGGCTGCACCCACTTTACCTGTTCTCTGATGGCTTTCCCAGCTGTTGGCGTTTCTGCGGGAAAGAGCCACAGAGTGAAATCTCCTGTGGTTTGGCAGGAACACTGCTGTCTGCCTCTGGACCGCGGCTTCCTCGCCCCGCAGCTTTGATGAGGTGTTGTCTGGGTTCATTTCAGCTGTTAGTTTAGCAATACCAAGGTAACAGCCTCAAGACACAGGGGAAGCCATTCAGAAACTTCCTGTTACATTTATGTAAGTGGCAGTCAATTGGATTTTATCTTCCAAACAGAGGTAGTTGAGGTTACAGCCCACGGCAGCAGGCAGTTTCAGGCCGCCTCAGCGGCTGCAAGCACCAAATTGCTCTGCCAGGGTCCAGGACCGCTTTGTTGTGTTGCTGCCAGAAATACCCCGCAGGACCTGCTGGCTCCATAAGGCCTGCAAGCTCAGCACTGGGCAACTATGGCGCAACTGGGAAGCCTGCCCGCCCACCCACTGGCAGCCTGCCTGTGAGTCGTTCTGGCTAGAAGGGAGCAGAGACCACCTCCCTCACCCCCATATGAACAGTATTTGGCACCGAGTGGCCTATCTCAGTTTGTTATTGTGAAGTTAGGGTTTCCAATGGTTTCTTCCAAAAACAGTTAAGGCAAAGTGTGCCCCAGGCCCTAGCCCTTGCCCAGTACTGATGCCTTGATAGCTGGAGTTCTGCTGATAATGAAATGAATCATCAAACCGTTCTGCCTCTGAACTGGCCCTGGCACGGGTTCACTGCACACTTCAGGAGCTGAGCCTTTGGTGCAGACACCTGGCGTGCTCTGTGTCCCTCCTGAAGACATTCGATTTATGCTCCCTTGTGTTCGGTCCCTTCCTAAGATAGTAGATTTCAAAACAGTGTAATTAGAAATTTGAAAAACAGCCCACACTTAATGTGTGTGTATGGTTGTTAAAGTATATTAACTTTTCAGTGTTTTCTCGGTGGCATACCTGCTAGTAGTCCCTTTTCCTGTGCCTTTCACTAAGACAGTTTACTCCCACCATGCCTGCAAAGGGTGAGTGTGGCTCAGAGTTGCCAGAGACACCAGTGGAGACCGTATGTAGTCCCATCCCTGGCACACAGTGGTGCTTATGACGTGGTTATGGAAGGAAGGAAGAGATGAAGGGAAGCATTTAGCCTCCTGTCTGCCTTGCACAGGACTACCCTCCCAGGTAGTCATCCTGATTTGCTGCTTGAATGCCTGCAGTGTCTGGGGCCACCACCTCCCACCAGCCCACCCATCCCTGTGAGATCCCCCCTCATTAAGCTGGGCTCTGTCTTCCTGTTCTTTCACATCCATCTAGCCATTTGGGATACTGTGCGTTCCGCCAGCCAACATTTGCCAGCTGTTCTACGTGGTTCAGTCAATATCTCTCTCTTGCCCACAGAAGTGGGGTGAGGAGCTCTTTCTGACTCAGTGCTGAAATCCTGAGATGCTTGTGGCCTGTGCTCTTCTCTCTTGTAGCCTAATCCAAATAGCCATGAAGCCAGCATCCATCCTCACACTTGTCCTGCCAATATCTCCTAGAAAATACAGATGTGCAAAAAGATTCATCCACAAGGATAAGCACCACCACTTCCCAAAAATAATACTTCAAGACAGGGGTGGGGGTGGATATATCTCAAATGCCCCAAACAAAGATGAATGGTTAAATTACAGAATACCTATACAGTACCTTAACTTTTCAACCATCCAAAAAGTGATGGCTTAGGTTAACAGGCATATACGCATATTGCTAAGTGGAAAGAAAAACAGGTAGCAAGCCAGAATGTGAGCGTGATCTCGTTTTTAAAAGTGCATCTAAGCTGGGAGTGGTGGTGCGTGCCTGTAGTCCCAACTGCTTGGGAGACTGAGGAGGGAAGATCCCTTGAGGCCAGGAGTTCGAGGCTGTAAAGCACTGTTGAGATGGCCTTTGGTAATAGCCATGGACTCCTGCCTGGGCCACACAGAGAGATCTCATCTCTTAAAAAAAAATTAAGTAATTTTTAAAAATTAACAAAAAAATACATCTAAAGGTCTGGAAAGGTCCACGCCTAAGTGTTTACAGTGGTTTTTTTGGGACTTCCCTCTTTTTTTTTTGGCCTCGTTGCAGTTTCTCATTTTCCATAATAGCACGTGTTGCTTTTGTAATAAGAAAAAATGTAGACCTGGGGCTGGGCACGGTGGCTCACACCTGTAATCCCAGCGCTTTGGGAGGTCAAGGCAGGTGGATCACAAGGTCAGTAGTTAGAGACCAGCCTGACCAACCTGGTGAAACCCCATCTCTACTAAAAATACAAAAATTAGCCAGGCGTCATGGTGGGTGCCTGTAATCCCAGCTACTCAGGAGCCTGAGGCAGGAGAATCGCTTGAACCCAGGAGGCAGAAGTTACAGTGAGCTGAGATTGCACCACTGCACTCCAGCCTGGGCGACAGAGGGAGACTCCGTCTAAAAAAAGAAAAGAAAAGAAAAAAAAAACTCTCTCTCTCTCTATATATATATATATATATA
>NW_016107531.1:2247662-2331115 GCF_001604975.1 Cebus imitator | reverse complement strand
ATATATATATATATATAGACCTGGTGTGAGTGTGGCATGTTCTTGGTAAACCCTGCCAGCCTGCAGGATCGCCACTCTTTCCTGAGTGCTCATGAGCCACCTCACTCATAATAAGCGTTCGAAGTTTACTGCAGATCACTTCCAGACCACAGAACAATAATTTTCTTATTGTCCCTTTTAGAAAATATGATTTTTCCCCCCTCTTATCCAGTTCCCTGATATTACCTGTTCACTCAAGTTCCTCATCGATCACTGTTTGTAATTCCAGCACCATCCTTTACATCCTGCTGGCCCTACGGACATGGATTAAGCAGGCAAGCAGCCGGCTGCCCAAGCCTCCTCCCTGCCTTCCTTGCTCTTCACTTCCCCCATCACTGTGTCACTCCATAGGGTTTGAAGATGTGTTTCCCTAAAAAGATAAAATGAGGGTCACTTGACTTGGCTCACTCTGTTATCCATCTGGGTTAAGGTCAGCAAACTAAAGTCCATGGCCCAACCACAACCATGGCCTGTTTTGTATGACCTGCAAGCCAAGGATGGTTTTAATATTTTTAAATAGTTGTACAAAAATAAAAAGTAATATTTAGGGACATGTGAAAATTATATGAAAAACTTTAGTGTTTGTAAATAAAGTTTTATTGCAACAGAGCCATGCCTAGTCCTTTACAGATGGTTTGTAGCTGCTTCACGTTCCAATGGCGGAGTCAGGTGTATGCAGCCAGCACCGGATGGCCCATAAATCCTAAATATTTACTCCCTGGCCCTTTACCGAAAACATTTGCCAACCCCTGGTTAGGGTCATCACTCCTAAGCCATGAGTGCTATGCATTCTTACTCTTTCTTGCTCTAAACAAAATATTTAAAAACAACCCTTTTGATGGTTATTACCTTGCTGACTGTAGCTTTCCTGGCACTGGTCTCACTGGTGTGACCCCTGTAGCTTTCTGCTTTTGGTTTTTTGAACATGCCTTTAAGACCTTACCTCTTTGAAGGGCCCTCTCCCAGGTCATGTTGATTTCTCTAGATTCTACTGCAACCCCACCCCTGAGTTTCCTGGTCAGGAGTCTAGTGGCTGATAGTTTTCTTAAGAATATCTTTCCAGAAAAGCCTTCTGTTTTAGTCCCAAATGGTGGCACTGTACCTTTTTTCCCTTGGAATTTTTTTGTATGTGTAGATGTCTGCCCATTCACACATTTCTCTTTCATCTGTCCCAGAAGGATGTAAGGTCGCTCCAAAAATAGATACGGCCACATGAAAGTGGAAGTGAAGAGACACAAGTAAATGGAAATAGGATAGAAAGCAGGCATGGCTGCATGCGGGGATGTCTAGATTAGGTTCAGAGGCAGAGGCCAGTCCCTCAGGGATAAGAGAGAAGCAAGCCATTTGCTTGGGAAGAACTGAACTATTCTGGAAGAGCTGTTCTTCCTCATAAATAGGGCCCTGCGGGTCTCAGCGCTGACTCCCGCATATGAATTCTTGGAAAACTGAACAAAATGAGCAAAAAATCTCTACCACCAAAATGAGTGCTTTTGTTTTCTTTATTTCTTTAGTTCTGTACTTTGCCAAATTGTTGCCACCTGAGTGTTAATTCTATGGCTACATATTAAAACTGGTAGATGTCTCAGACAGCACTGGGCATGAATGGGAGAAATATAAATATTTACAACCTGGGGGGGTGAAGGAGGGCTCCATAAAATGCTGTAAACAATGTAACACTTGCTTTTCAATGATTATAACTCTAAGTTTGATAAGAACAGCTTATATATATCCATGTCTTGGAGGGACATCTACTTGTTTGAAATGAACCTCAAACGTCTGCAAGTTGAGTGAGATGTTTCTTACGACATGTTCTTGTGGTGGCCTCCAGCCCCTGGGACTCAGGGAATGTCAGGAAAGACAGATCTTCCCCGACCCGCTGCCCAAGTCGGCGGCACACAGCTGCGCCAGGGGCTACTTATAAGGAGAGGTGCCAGCAAGGAGAGCGCAGTGTGCCTTTTCTAACCTAGGAAGGTTGCTTTGTCTTACGGCCGGTTTTGCTTAACAGACAGGGGACCACAGGATGGGAAACCATCAGGTGCGCTCCTTTTGTGGTGTTTGTTGTTATAATCTGATTTCTGTCTCCAAGTGCACAGTTTTTAACCAAAGAAAGCTTATTTTTCTCTTTTGAAAAAAATTAACATAGTAAAATTAAGCAAACACTTATTAAAACTGGCATATAATAAAACCAAAAAATTTCAAACACCCCATGAATGCAGGATGAGCCACAGTGCAGAAACACGCACAGCCACACTGTGTGGTGAGCGCAGGGCGAGGATTGCTTTCCTCTTTAGGACCTAGACAGGTTGGCTCACTGACGTCTTCATTTATCCATCAGCATTAGGCAGCCATAAAAGTGAAGGGAGCACACAATTTCCCAGGACAGAAGCCATAACCAGGATCTGTCCTGGCAGACAGGGGTGTACTGGCCACTCTGCCTTCAGCTTTTTGGTTGTTTTGTCTTGTTTTGTTTTGTTTTTCTTTTTGATTGCTGGAAAGGCCAGCTTATTGTCCTCCACAGCTGTTCACTTTTCAAAAACCAGCCCCCTTTCAGGATGTTTGACACAAGGAAGGATGTCAGTGTGGTCAAATAACTGTCCATCATCTCATCATTTGGATCATGGCTCCTTGTACAGAGAGAAGGAGGATTTTATCTGTAACTCTGAACTGTGGGTGAGCCACAGAGCTCTGACATTGGAGGGGGAAAGCACAAAGCAATTAAAAATAATTAATGATTTCTGAATATCAGGCTTCTCCATGCAGTTTTAATCTAGTCCTCATTTAAATTGGAAGATGGACATTTAATTATCAGTATTATGAAATTCATGATTTATATATTTCATCCAATTGGATAAAATTTCTGCCACCAGCTTTTCATCTTATGATGAAAAAAATGTGTATCTTACAATGTGATCATTTAAAAACTCATCTACAGCATACCAAACAATTCCAAACATATTTTCCTTTCGTTTGTATTGATTACATGATTTCTGTCTCTCAATTAGGAAAAAAAAAACTCACCCAGAAAATTGAAAATAAACTTAATACTTTAATGATCAGGAAGCGCTGCAGGGCTGGAAAATGAAGGCTAAAAGACTCAAACAATAGGGTGCTTGAGAAGCACTGTTCTTCCCTGTGTCAGGTGTGCTACCACCACCGCTTGGCACGTTGTAATGTTCATGGTTTGATGCTGCAGAATTTGCATCTGCATTCTGGGTGTGCATGTGCCTGTGGTTCTCCTTTTCTCTGTGCTCGGGTGAGTGTGTGGGCTGGGTGAGTGTGTTATTGATAACCACCATAGAGGGAAAGAGCCACTGTCTTCCAGTGCAAGCCCCTGAATAGTGTGAGCCTCCGCGTTCCCAGGTGTCCCTGCGGCCTTTGTCTTCAGTGGGCATGTTCTCTCGGCTCGGGGTGGCAGTGCATTTCTGACCCCAGCTTCCCTGAGGTTCTTTACTCCACGAAGGATTTTCATAATCACCGACAACTGGCTCACGCGGTGGTGGGTGAGCCTATGAGGGGGTGGGCCAGGATCTGAGACGGGAACATCACTTTGGCACGGCCACCGATAATAGCATATGGGAAAATTCCTGAATGAAGTGAAAAAATATCTATAATAATGGTGCTTGAACTAGGAGAGAAGTCATTTTAAAGGCAGATACATTTTTATCATCACCCATAAGAACGATTTGTATCATCCCCTATAAGAACCCTTGTCTGTCCGTCTCCTCTTGCCTTGACTGACAATAAAATCAAGTATAAAGAAAAATAGAATAGGAGAAAGAAGAAATGAATGGGAGTGGATGGGGAATTGATCGCATGGTGTATTTGTATATCCTGATGTAAAAGGTGCGGCTGACAGGTGGCCAGGTTTGCTCTGTACACAACCATGTGTGTGCTGTCAGGCGCACGCACACTGCCTTGTTTCGATTGATGAATTGCCTGCTTTCTTGATTAAACCTTCCGTCACTTAAGAAACAAAAAGCCTGTGTTTAGATGGCAGAGTGGGACATGTCAAAAAAATCTGTCTCCTTTACCTTTGTGCAGATGTTGGGCACAGACTGTAACATGTATTATTAAAATGAATGTGGCATTTACTGTGCATTATTCCTTTCCTGGGAGAAAGGACTGTAAATTATATGCTAATAATAAGCTTTAACCCTTTCGAAATGCAAAAGATTTAAGAGTGCAAATATTCATGTAGGCCTGGCTAATTGGATGTGCTTTTCTACATCCGCCGAGGTGGCTGTGTCACTGAAGTTAATGAACAGCGTGTGCAGGCAAACACACGGGGCACTTGGGGAACTCTTTCCTTCTGGAGGTTTTCTGCAGTGCCAGTGCCTCCTCTAGGACTTCACAGAGAGATTGACCCTGAGAACCCTGAGCTGGGCTCTGGGTCATCTTACTCCAGATGAAGTCCATGGTCAGTTCAGTTCCCCAGAGCCCTCTGGAGCTGAGTGTTAAGCGAGGTCCTCTCTTCGCATGCCTGCATTCTCACTTATGGGTCTGGGCCCAGGCCTTCTGGGCTGTAGCCTGGCAGGTATCAGGCTTTGGTGCCCAGCCCTTACTTGACTCTCTTCCTTGACCAGGCTTTTCTAGCCTCAGCCCAGTTGCCCAGGTAGCTGACTCATCTCTCCACAGACCTGCTTGGGCCCCTTGCTCCTCAGATCTTACCTTTGTGCCCCAAGGCAGCCTGACTGCATTTATTCACACCTCAGACCTCACCTGCCTGGTGCTGGGGCTGTCAACAGCCAGTCCCACCTGTTCCACCAGCCCGGACGCTCCCTGCATCCTCCTCTGTCTTGCGCTGTGCTTGCCCCACCACTCCAGCAGCTCAGATTTCACCACCTTCTCTACTCTGTCCCTGGCTCTGGCTCTGAAGGCCACTCCCAGGCTTTCTCTCCACCAGGCTTTTCTGATTCCCTTCCCGCTGCTGATGCTCTCTCCTGGTTTACCCCACACTACTTTGTGTTGGAGAATTTTCACCTGTGAGCACCTTGAGAGGGCAGAGGCTTTATTATTATTATTTAATCTTTCTCAATTAAAAAACAAAAAGGAGCCTCCATCCTTTCATAGGGCATTTGGGGTTGGAAGCACAGGGTCAGAATCTTGGCTCTGACAGGTACAGGCCATCATACAGTGCTGCTGTGAGCAATTGCCCAGGTTGTGCACTGCAAAAAATATGTGAATGGCATCCCTGAGAGCTGTATAAGGACCCTATACAATGCTACTTTGGGCAATGTTAGTTCTTCATACCTTTAAAAGAATGTAGTAATGCCCATTTCATTACTGGATTGTTGTGAAGATCTAGCGTATGTAAGAACATTTTATAAACCAGGAAGCAGTACAGGAATGTCACTTCTCTCCATATTCACCTCCCCTGCAGGGCTGTGATCTGAGAAAGAGCCCAAAGATTTGTTGAGAATTATCACATGGGACACGCTCGCTGGCTTGGGCCCAGCACGGTCTTCATCTTCTTAGCCTGTGCTCCCTTATATAATTTTGATATATAAGATTACTTCTCGGAGTGCTCAAAGAAAATTTCTTCCTCAGTCCAGAGAAACTTGCAATAAAAGGCTCTCTGGCATGGCTCAGCTCAGTGCCCGCTGGAAGCCGAGACATTCTGTCACGCATCGCCACTTAGAAGTGGGCTATTTTCTGTGGCAAGCAGCCCACGATCCCTTTCTCAAGAAGGTGACAGAATGATGGCTTGGGGGCAGGAAGGAGAGAGGTGCTTGGCAGCGTGAGGCTGTGACTTCTATAAAATCTTCCAACGTACCTTTGGATTTTTTTGGTGGAAAAGTGCCTGGGGGGCAGATTTCTGCTCCAGGCTTTCATTTCTGCTTTTCCTGTGCCCCATGGGCAGGAAAAAGTTAAGACTTTTTCCAGTTAAGTCATTGTGAAAAATAAAACTATTACTAGGTGACAGATACTTCAGTGCTCTTAAATAGACCGCCACCTTCCTACCATGCTTTTATTCCCTTTTTGGTTTTTAAGCATGGCAGAGCTTAGGCAGCTGGTTTAATGGGCCTCATCCCCTTCTTAACTTGGAAAAGGGTTAAATTTGTGGTCGAGGCAGCCGGAAAAAGCAGGGCGGGAGCCTAAATAGCTGGGTGCAGGCCCTGGCTCTCCCACCAACTGGCCGACTGGCCGAGTGAGGCCAGCAGAGCACCCAGCCTTTCTGGATTTAAATTCCACGTCTCTCCATATCAGCAGTTGCAGTAACAACGTGGATCATTTGAACATAGCAATAGATCGGCTCATTCTTATGGGACGCTTCCTGTGCGCCAGGCATTGTCTGGTGTCTAAGGTGGAGGTAGTCATGCCCACCTCCCAGGACTAAAGCTGTGTGGGACGGAGCCTTGTATGTTCTACAGTTTGAGGTGCCCAGGCCTCACAGTGGCCAGCAAATATGCATTTACTGCCCCTGGACTTGACAGACGTTCAGTCCACACTGCCTCAACTGTAACATTCCTCAACACATAAACTCAGAAAAGCCAACTTTCTGATACCTTTCTCTCTGTATATGTATCTTCCTTGTCTAGTTTTTCAGCAGAAATATGACCCCCCTTCCCCCTGATAATTCCCTGCCTTAGAGACAGCATAATTGTAGACCTGGCCAGAGAAATGCTGAACACAAAGGGAACCCCCATGAGCCCAGCTCTTCACCTGCTCTCAGCACTTCTTCAGAGGCTTACTCTGGAGTGAATGATGTAGTGTGGGTGACCAGACACTCCTGCCTAGGGGCAGCTTATGCCAGATTCCGCTTTTGTTTCTTTCTCTGCCTCTGTCTCTCTCAAAATAATAAACTCTCAGCTGAATGGGGAAAATGATTAAGGCAGCTTCTTTCATTGAAACATTTAGGGAGCTAAAGTTGTTTTTGCTTTATTAAAATGGATTGAATTAATTAAATGAATTTACTTAGTAATACCCAGCCTTCCTCCGACTTACCCTGTGTATGGTGTGGCATACGCACTTTCCGTGCATTTTGTTATTTAATACCAACAAATCCTTACCAAGAAAACCTTTTACAGATGGGAAATCTGAGGCCTTGAGAGATTGTGATCAGCTCAGAGTTACACCTGTGGTACGTGGCAGGGCTGAGATTCAGACCCAGGTCTCTGACTACAGACACTGAGCTCAAAACCCCCATACTGAGGACACTTCTTTAGTGCAGGTTGCGTGAGATTGTTTCCCTCCCCTCATCAACTTGAAGGTTAGAAATGGCACACAGACCTGGAGTGAATCGTGCTAGGACTAACTTGGTGTACTGGGTCTCAGCCCTGTTTAAACCCACGTGGGCCCTGGATGATCATCTCTGGGACCTCAGCAGAGTGAGGGCTTTGACACTTGGCTGATGGCAATGCCGGATCCAAAGGACAAAAGGAATGGGGGTACGGCTCCCATCACTCTTGCTGGGCAAAATGGTGAAGGTGGGAAGCCCAAGGCCTCCTTACTTAAAGTTAAGTGACTTGGGCAAGTAGCTGAACCCTTCTGTGCCTCTCTCCTTACCTATTTAATGGGGGTGATGGTGACTTATGGTGAGGCTTAGAACCATGCCTGGGACACAGAAAGTGCTGCTGATGTGTTGCTGTGATTGTCAGTATCCACAGCCCTGTCCTCCCAGCCCCTTCTCAGATCCTTTTCCAGCCAGGAAAGGGGTTATACCAGAACCTCAAAGAACCTCTGCCTTCGTAGTGCAGGCTGCACTGGCCTTGCTGGTGTAAACCTGGGTCTGGGGGAGCTCTGGGCACTGGGAGGTCTCTTTGCGGTGGCCTTCTCTTAGCCTATAGTGATGGTGCACAGCCCAAACCCATCTTATTGGGTCTGAACCCCAAGTGTTCTTCTTCCCTACCCTAGCTCTCCTGTGCCGTGAGTCCCTGTGCTCTGCCCACAGGCGGGGCTGTTGTTTGAACTGATAGTCACCTTTGTGCTGCCTTGCCTTTCCTGCTTGGAAGCTTCATTCTCTGGATTGGGCCTCTTAGGAGCCATCCTCTCCTAAACTCAAGCCCAAGGTTACCGAGCCAGTATAGTGAGCATTCCCTGTGAGCGCTCCAGAATAACCCCCACCTGTGACCCAGTCAGTTCCCAGCCCCAGCTTCCACTCCTGCCTGCTTCCAGCCCCCTGAGTCCTCCAGCTGCCAGCGTTGCTGGGCTCCCATGCTCAAGCATCTCTGAGTTAGGACAATAGTGGCAGGACATCAGATTCCAGGTTGGTGTGTTTAAACTCTCGGTGGTCTGCCAAAGATGGACAGAGGCGGTGGCCAGAACTTGGGGAGAAGCTGGACAGTCGCACAAGCTTTGGTGATGAGATTTATCTTTCAGCTCTTATGCAATATGAGGGCCCCTCTTTTGTGTCAGAATGAATGCATTTAACTGCTGAGATTAGGACAAAAGAAATTCTGATCTTTTTTAGAACAACAAAGCCACCTGTCTTGTGTGGACAGAGTACCTGAATCCATCCACTGTCACACAGTTGGTGTTTGTGTCCTGAATACTAAATGGCTTTTTCCCTCTTTTTATTAATGGCCAGTGATGGTCCTAAACCCATTTATGTTTAAAAAAAAAAATCTTCAGTCCTGCAGCCTGGAGTTTGGATGGAATATATTTATCACCTATCCCGGAGAATGAGGCTCCTGATTCCCCAGATTTGTCTTACAATTGTCTCTAAGACAATGAATGATGCAGAACTCTCCTCCAAGGTTGAGATCCTTTGTTAGAGAGCAGTTTCTAACGCCTGACTTGTTTTATAGCATGAACGATCTCATGATCCACTGGCGAGGCAACATCCATAATTTTGAATGAGAGAGGAAAGCTTGCCTTGGTGGCCCTAAGCATCACTTCTGGTGACACACTTAGCAATCCTTAATCGCTTGCTACCTAGAGGCAATAAACGCACCCGTCTTTATGTTCCATTGCCTGTGTGTTTACCTGAAATATACCCTGCATAGCAAAATGCCAGTTTCCAGTTTCACTCCTGCCAGAAGGTCCTTTGGCTCATGAATTATACGGCCCTCACTCACCCCTATTTTGCCAAAGGTGGTTGTGTCTTTTGTAGGCCCAAGACCGCAGCTTCTTTGGCCAGGAAACCCCCTGGCTATTTATGCTTCTTGTAAAACTCTGGCCATTTGCTTGGTTTCTGAGTTCTAAGAAAGGAGATCCATCTCTGGTCATCATGTGGGGTTCAGGGTTATTGTGGGAGGGTGGGATGATGATGTCTCATTCACTGGTGTGTGCCTAATGCCCAGCCCAAGGCCTGGCATACAGGAGGCGTTCCATGACACTCGATGTTCTGTTGATTCTGAGAGGACCTGGGTCTTAGAACCGATTCACCCTTTTGTATCCACCCTTTCTGGCTACATGACTTTAGACAGTTTATATAACATTTCAGTCTGTTTTCTTTTTTATAATTTTGAATTTCATTTTCTCTTCTGTATTTGAGGATTAGAGATAATATACATGAAGTGCCTAGTGCCTAGTACCGAGTGGGCACTTCAGACATGGGAGCTGCTGTGACTGCCATAAATATTGTTATTCCAGGGAAGTGCTGCCTATTATACCAGAAAGCACTGGTCTCCTTCACCCTGAAGTGTGACCCCACCTAAAGTCCAGCCGGGGATGGAGAGGGTGCAGCTGGCAGAGGGAGCTCACGCATGGTGTGACCTTCATGGTTCAGGGAAACTTTTGACATAATATAAGGCAAACCCTCCCTGTATCAGTAATTGCTGGAGATGTTAGCTTGCTACTGGGTGAAATTATTTGAAAGAGAGAACTTCTCTACATTTTAAACCGGCCTCAGTTTTCCATGTTCCTTTTCATCAAGTGGGCTCTGCTTTGAGAAGGGATCATATCAGCGTTCAACCCTGTCAGTGGTTTTCCTTCTTTGCCTTTCTTTTTCTTTCTCTTTGGCCTTGGCTCCATTCTTTCCAACCACCAACCACTCCCCTCCCAGAATCCTTTTTTTAAAAAGTTTCCTTCCTTGCTCTAGAATCACACCACCCACTGAGCACATCATCTGGAAGTCCCTGTCCCCGAGCTCACTTGCTGCCAGGCCGGTGGCCCCCAGAGGCTCGAAGGCCACAGGGCCATACCATCTTTTCTCAGGACTGGAGAGAGTAGATTAGACAACATCCTCAGATGTCCCATCTCATGGCAGGTTGCCGCCACCATCAAGGCTTCGGCTGTAGATGCTGGGGGACTGCCTGTTTCTTCAGGCTACGTTTTCTAGAAAGATATCGTCCCTTTTATTTGGATTTAATGAGGACAGACATTTTAATCAGAGGTTAGTCATTTATTTTTGCAAACTATTGTTTTGATTCATCATTTTTGCAGATAATTAAATGGTTCAGTTGGCACAGTATGTCTACTTTATTAAAACAGGTAATTTTGGGGGAAAAAAGATGCTGTTTTTTGGATCACTGCACAAGAATTGCTTTTATCTTCATCTCTGAGCATAGTTTCTGGTTATTTTGCCAGGAGGCTCTCTCGTGTGCAGGCGTTTGGTGTCCTTTCTGGTCTGGAGGGGCCTGCCCTTTGATGATTGGGATGTTAGCAGATACACCCTTTGAAATAGGAGCTGAAGAGTAAATTCTGTGCAGCCACCTTTTAGGAAGACTATTACTTAGGTTTTAATTGGATTGGGGAAAAGAACCTACAAGTTATGAACTTTGCAGAGCAGCAGTTCTTATGCTAAAAACAGATTAATTGTAGCCCTCAAAGTGGGTGGAGTTTAAAAGTCAATTACTGCTTGTCCTATTATAATTTACACACATAGGATTTGAAAAAGTTTGTCACTTAGTGTAAAAATGAAAAGGTTACGTGTACTAGTTTGAGTATACCTCTGACTTTTCATTTGTAAATGCTTTAGCTACATGTATTTGTGTGTATGCAACTTGTAGCTGTGGAGTTATAACTACATCTGTGAGCAAGATTCCTTATGAAGAGTAACCTTTAAGGTCTGTTTCTTTAAATTCATAGTGGCTCAGCATATAGTCCTTTGTCTGGCAGCCCAATTCACTTGTGGGTGCAGTGGCCGGCCCCAGAAGAGCCTAAGGGACACTCCACTCATGAGTCATGAGCTAGTAAGGGAATGGCCCTTCATGGGTCAATTTTTTAAAAACAAATTGCTCACAATATTTGCTTTCCTTGATTTTTTTTCCATGTTTGTGTCCTGAATCAGTTAATTTACTCATTGGAAGGATTTATTTTAGATGGACCAATTAAAACTTTGGAAGCTAATTTTTTGCTGAGCAGAGCAGACCTCTGAAAACACAATTTATAACATGGCTTCTGCCCTTTTCCACAGAGAGCTGTCGTATGGTACTGTAACCTCGGGTGCTTGTAGAAGTACAAAATTGCTGTTCTTTGTCCTCCAGCTCTGGGGCTGAGCTGCCGTGTGGGTGGGTTTCTCGAGGCTTCCCATTGTTTTAGGGTGAACAAGGAAGTCTGAAAAGTCCAGCCCAGCCCAGGAGTAGCACGCTGTATTTGTTTGCTTGCATAAACTCCATAGTTTAATTTTTTTTAATAGGAAGCTGCTATGTAGTTCGGATATTTAAACAGTTATTAGCCGAATGACAATTAACAGATTGCATAGACAGATTTTCTTTTGAAAACCTCTGAAATTGAGTACAGTTTGCAAAACTATCACGGCATAGTAATGACAATGAATTTTGATTTCCCGGAACTGATATTAGACTCCTTATTAAACTATGTGCATCTGCTTTTAATTTACTCCAAATAATTGGAAAATGCAATGAAGCTTTCCAATTAAAGCACGGCTTTATGCTGTTTAATAATACCCCCATAATATTATAGCTTATGAAGTGACAGGTGAGTTGGTGTATGAATAAAACATAAAGGCAGCAATAAGGGACAGAAAACCGGAGACAGTTGTGGGGATTTTAAATGCTGGATGTAATTTGCATATATTAATCTCTTCTTTTCAGCCTTATCAGGCGTTCTTCAGTATTTGAAGTTAAAATAGCGTTGACAGGCGGGAGTACGCTTAGTTTTTTCAAGGATTTATTACTTGTATAATTTCTGATCTTTAATAAGCAGATATGACTGATCCTCATAGTTCTATAGAAATCAGTTAATTGTTCCAGATGGCGTGTACTGATTATGCAAAATTACTTTTCACACCATTTTTTTTGTGATGGAGTTTGGAGTAAAATTAAATTTTTTATAGCCTTCTTATCATGCTGTTTTACAGTGGTTTTTCCACAGAAGTTGAATTTAATCTACTATATTACATTGACCAGCACAGTTATTCTAATGTAGCATTTTGTGATTTGACAAAGAATAATAGAACACATTGCTCATTGTTCATTACTGTGTCCCTAATAAAAAGGAACTCCTGTGTATAGAACATAGCTGTTATTTATGAAGAATGCCTAATTCATACAGTTAAAAATGCAAAATTGTACTATGAAGTAGTTCCTTTTGGGGAGAGAATATCTGGGAAAAGCAAATGGAAATAGGCTTGTTGCTACAGATTTTACATGCTAAGGGAGGAGCCTTCTTTTAATGACCATGGTGTTTAAATTGTGCTACTTCTTTGAAGAAGGGAAAAAAAAAAAAAAAACAGATAATCTTATTCTATTAAGAGAGGTGTCACTAGTTGACTTGTCTTGATTTACATAATCCCAAAAGTCTTTCATAATTGAATAGCATTTATAAAAGGTGGTTACACTTTGGTGTAAAGTATCCAAAAAAAAAAAAAGTCTAAAAGGCGTCAATGGTAATTCGTCTCTAACATTTTCCAGAGTGTGGGTTTATCACCAAGGCCCTTGTGTTGGTGTCAGATCCAAGTCCAGGTGGTGTGTGCCCCTAGGTGACATTCATGTGGGCTGATCCTCGTCCAGGTTCTCAGATAACACACTCTCCACGGTTCCGCTGCTAGTGGGATGTGAAGTACTCAGCCGATTCACTCCAAAATGGGACTGAGGGGGCTGTCACCTTGATGCAGGAGTGGATGCAGTTTCTTTCCTTTAGGAAGACCTCTTCCCAGAGCACAGTGGGCTAGGGGTGGAGGGAGAGAGCATTCTGTTGCATCAGAAATCCTGTTTGGATATGTGGTATTTTAAATATAGCAGATAAATTCATAGAAAAATATTTCTATATATATAGTCTGAAGTTTGACCTGTTTACCGAAGAGCCCATCATGTATTAAGTGTTAGCAGGACTTGTGTAGACTTGGGACATATCTCTATTTTAAGTAGAGTCGAATCCTATGTATGACACTCACTCGATCACTATGGGGTCCATCTGCTTGCTCCTGGTAGTTCTGGTCCCGCTTATCAGCCATTCCACATGCTTGAGAACTCACCCTTGTTTGAACAGACTTGAAGACGATTTGGATCTGTTTCAAGGGTTAGATTCCCTTGACCCTAGGGGAATCAGACTTTTTTTTATTATTATTTTTAATACACTTCGAAGAGCAACACTGATTGCTCTTCATACAGGGGGTCCTGGAGTGGAAGCAAGCCTGCATTGATGCCCATGAGTAGGCTCTGGTGAAACAAAGGCGAGCCACAGAGAGTGGCAGACCTGGGGGCTCTGAGAGTGCTGGGCAGGGAGCTCGTGGGTCTGCTGGGGATCAGGGCACTGGGCAGGGAGCTCGTGGGTCTGCTGGGGGTTAGGGCGCTGGGCAAGGAGCTGCAGGGTCTGCTGGGGGTCAGGGTGCTGGGCAAGGAGCTGCAGGGTCTGCTGGGGGTGGGGGTGCTGGGCACAGGGAGCTCTCAGGGTCTCCTGGGGATTGGGGCGCTGGGCGCAGGGTGAGGGTTTCTCTCTGGGAGTGTGGGGCTTCTATATGGACCTGAAACACAGAGTCTGTTAGAAGCCCAGATATTAGATTCTGTTAGAAGCCCACTGCCCATGCCACACAGATTGTACCATGTACATTATACTATATCTGGTCTTCAAAATATTTTTGGTTAAACTCTTATTTTGTATCTACTCTGGTCTTGAAGGACATTTCACAGTAAGGTGATATATTTCGCTCCTAATAGTACTAGAATGACTAATTAAACCAAACATTAAGAAATGTGACTCAGAGCCTAGAGGACTCTCACATGTACAGTACCAACCAAATTCTGTATTCACTTTACCTCCAGAGCTTCAAAAACTTGAAACTTTTCACATACCCTCTTCTATAAACCCAAAATGTATTTTTGTGAAAATGAAAATTATATGAAAAAGAGAATGCATAAATCAGAGATGATTAAAAATATTTGTTCTAATGCAGTAATAATTTGGTAGTAATGCTTTCATCAGTATAGCTTAAGGCTACATTAAGTGGACAGACTTTATATGGATTCTCTAATTTTAATCTTCAAAATGCTATCTAATGTCTCATTAAGACTTGCATATAATGTATCTTAAGTACAGTCATTAAATATAGTTTAGGGAGATTTATGTTCAGATATTGCTTAAAGATGTTTTAATAGGCCCATTTACTCTGATGATATTAATGAGCTCTTAATACAGACTAAGCTTCTAAAACTAGTGGTAAAGACTCCCAGCCTCAACACAACAACTTGGAATTAATGCCTGGTTTGGACAGAAGCCTGAGGGTGAGTCCTGCAGACACTTCAGGGTCAGTGCAAGCCCCTTGCTGGATGGAGCCTTGTGTTTCAGAAAGGGGCCTCCTGAAACGGGGTCTGGCTGCTGACTCCAGAGCACCCATTCTGCTGCCAGTCTGAGTACAGTCTCTTTTCTCCCCCAAACTGTGCACAGGACATGTGCTAACTAGACCGAAGTACATCTCCAAGGTCATTTGAGAGGCATTGACAGCCTTGGCGGTGGCACTGCAGCCTGTAAGGGGTTAAAGGAGGCTGTTTGCTAAACTTCCTGTGGAAGCATCTGCCAGGTAAGGTGTGCACAGTCTGGCATCGTTATGTGAAACAGCTTCCCTCTGCCATGAGTGAACTGTGAAAGGTCACATGGGTGTGCTTTCATCTTTCAGGCATTCGTCGTAGCTGAAATATACATAATAAAGTAGTCCTGCTAATTCAAAATCGGAAAGAAGAAAAGCCCAACAGGAACCTCCGTGAGCCCCTCACATACGTGCACAGTTGTTCCCCAGACCCCACTTTTAAATGTGTGGCAAAAAAAATCTCTGTTTTGGTATTTCCCTCTTTCGGAGAAATATTGGAAAGTACATTTTTTTGCTTCAATTATTTTAAGGGAGGAAAAAAAAGAACCCATGAGTTCAGAGACTTTTCTAATTACTAAATTGGTTTGTTATAAAAAGATAATAGCAAATTTCTTCTTTTCATAATTGGACATTTCTTCCCTGTAGGCTAATGCAGGCACAGCCCGTGCATGCACAATAAGTTGTGCTTTTGAAGAGCCATAACTAGCTAATAACAGCTACAGTGTCATCAGAGAGTAATGGTGTGCTGATTAGCATAATTAATGACAAATGGTGGTACGGAATTGGTGGATTGGTTTAGCGGATGATGAATGCGGCGAGGCCTGGGCTGGGGCCTGCCAACTAGGCCTCGCTGGCTGTCAGCCCTTCTGTTCTCCCGATGCAGCCCTCATTAGTCACGATGGGAGGTGCCAGTTTGTATTCTGTTTGGAGCACAGAAAACTTAATAATCCAAGCAAATGTGGCTTTCCCTTTTTCCTCTGTATTTACTCACAAAACCCTCTCACTCATTTCCATTGTGGCTGAACCATTAAGACACAGCTCTTTCCAGATCCCTCCGTGAGGCCTGAAGGCAAAACAAAAGGGAGCGTAATAGAGAGAGACAGGTATCTCAGAGCTTTCATCTGACCATCGATGAATTACTCTCACTAGAAAGACTTCTGTTTAGTGAACTCTGTTTATCTGTGTACTTATAAAGGGAAAAGAGATGAACTCAGTAAGCGATACATTCTGTCCTGAAATCAGAGTAGCACATTTATCTTTGACTTGATGAATCAGACCTAATTTGCATTCACAAATGAGACTGATAAAAATGGATTTACCTTTTAACCTTTAGAGGAGGAAAGGTATTTCTCTGCAAGATTTCTGGGGCTATCGTTTCTTAACCGATAAGAAACCACTCCTTTATCAATAAAAATGAAAATCTCTAATTTGCATTAGTGAATGAGCCTAATTATTATATACTTAATTAGCATCTGGAAATGAGGATTATCTTAATTACAAAGCACAATTTCCCTAATAGCTACAAAACTGTAAGTTTGATCCATGTGGAAATTGGTAACTATTATTATGTAATTAGTGATAACATTAATCGTACAGAATAGTTGGATGTAATTTGCATATGCAAATGTGATTTACCTGAGCCAAACAAGTGGACCATTAATGATTAGAGCATGATATAGCTGACTGAAAGTTCTAGATAGCTGAATGGTACCTATTATGCAGAATATCTAGATTATATAGTGGTAGAGTCAGCAAGGACCTTTTATATTTAGATGGTCAGGGTGGATTTTGCTTTAAGAAGAATTAGTAGCTTCTGGGTTAAATAATGAGGCTAACTGCTTAGAGAAATAGCCCATAATCATCTCCTTGACTTTGATTTTTTCATGCTTCCCAGTATCCCTTGAATCTGGGATGTATTTTCCCTATGTACTTTAACAATTCTGAATTTTGAATCTGTCTTACACAGTTGATATATACTTTTAAATCGGTCACACACACACAGGAGCATAGTGAATAATGAATTTGATGGTGCAACTTACAGTTGTTCAGGGGAGAATCAGACCTTTCTGAATTTTATCCACAGGGCCCTAGAGCCTCCTCCCATCAGAACTGGTTCTTTGTCTGTATCTTCTGGGGTTCTGTCTCCTTCCTCCTTCAGACTGACGCATGCTTCCCAAAGCCGTGTACTCATGGCGGGGTGGATTTTAGAGTAGACATGGATGGCTACTCTAAATGAAAATGTCATCCATAATAGCATATCAGTGGATATCATTGTTCAGAATGGGATTAAAGTTGGTATATTGATCAGTCTTTGCTCAGTTATCATGCCAGTAACAAATACCCCTCCAGATCACAATGGCTTATAGTATCACCATTTTGTAACATGTAACTTGGAAATGTAAATTGGAACTTGAGTGGCATGTATCACTATGTCACTCAAGTTCCAATTTGGAACGTTGCTCCATGTGTCTTTGGACTCTGGGACCCAGGCTGAAAGAGCATCTCCTGTCTGTAACTTGCTATTTTTATAGTAGAGGGAAGAGTGAGACCTGGAAGAAACACTCAGTGGCTCTTAAAGCTTCTGGCCATAGTGGCAAGGCCTGCAGCTGGCCAACATCAGTGGGGAAAGTATATCCTCATCTCCCAGCCCTGCCTTTCAAACGGCAGTGGGCAGGTGGTCATACAGGGACGTGGGAACACAGACTCGGGGATGGTGACACTACCCACTGGAGGAAGCTATTTTGAGTTTAAACTTGGTAATTATACTGGAAAAAAATAAGTGAATCTGAAACATTAGATACCTTCCTAGAGTCTAGCAAACACTGGCTGGTAGTGTCTGTAGCGTTTCTCTGTGCAGGCTTTTATCTTCGACCCCCCAAGAGCTTGTGTCCTCCTGGGGTGGTTAGGCAGAGCCCAGGGGTTTTGTTAGGTACTGCAGCACAGTGGAAGTAGCACTACTCTCTGAAGTTGAAAGTGCATTTTGACCATTTCCAAACGTGAGACCATGATTCTTTTCTCTGGAACTCCGTTTGCCTAGCTGTAAAATGAAGCTCTTGGACAGAGTGGACCTCCTGTGGCTCTACCCTTCCACCAATCCTCTAAGCACCGGTTCAGGGCCAGGCATCCTGCAGGGCTGAAGCAGAGGTGCAGAGAGGTTTTGCCTCAGGGCACAAGGGACTGAGGTTCCAGCTGAGCATGACCTACCCCTCATTTCCTGTAAGAACCTAATAAAAAGTTGGTTCCTGGACCAAAGAGTTCATGGATATTTTTTCCTCTTTTAAAAAATAAAAAATAGACACAAACCTTTTCTTACTTGAATGATAAAAGTAACGTGTTCATTGTAGAAAAGTTACAAAATACATGAAAACATAGGAAAGAAAATAAATATCAGTTACAACCCCATTACCCAGAGAAACAGTATTTCAGGGTATGGCATTTTAACATTTTTTTTTCTGTACCATATAGTTACATGTAAAAGTGTATGTCTACCTAATTGTCCTTTCTGGTACTTTTGAAGTTAGATTTATTGAGATACATTTACATGTAATAAAATCAAACTCTTTATGTGCACATTTCAGTGACTTTTGACAAATGTCAAATTACATGACAGCCACCTCCAGAAACAAGTTACAGAATATTGCCATGAGTCCCATAAATTCACTCATTTCTATTTCCAGTGGTTCTCTCCCCATTGCCAGTCCCTGGCAGTCACTTGCCTGCCCAATGCTGTCGCATACATGGAATCCTACCATATGTAGCTTTGTGTGTCTCTCAGCATAATATTTCTGAGAGTCTTCCATGTTGTTGCATGTGTCAGGAATTTGTTCCTTTCTAACACTGCAAGTGTCCATTCTGCTCTGAGACCTGGTCACACACCTCATTCCTTATCATTAAGTGAGGTGGTCCTCAGGCTGGAATTAAGGATTGTATAATCCTCCCTCTGATGGATACAGTGGACTTTCCCTAGCCAGTCCTCAGCGGCTGCATATTTACATTGTCTTCGCTCCCGAAGGTTATATTTTGGTGAATATTCCTTTGGATAAATATATAAACACATTTTTAAAGATTTTGGCATATAATGATTGAATTTGTTTACACTTCTGTGTATATGAAAGAGGTTTGTTTTGTTTTCCTCACAAGCCTTGCTAACTGGCAATTAGTTTTTAAATTTTTTATCAATTTGGAAGGTGAGAGGTATTTTATCATTCATTCACATCTCCGTGATTACTGCTAATGGTACCTGTGTTGAGCTTTGTCCGTCTGTCTGTGGCTTCTCTTCCATTGCAGTCTGACCTTGTTCCTGGAGTTACAGGAGCTCCTTCTGCAACAAGCTCTTCTTTTGCTCTCACGTTACTTCTGCTTGTTTCCAGTTTCAGCTTTGCACTTTCATTTCACGTTTCCTTTATGTTTTGTGTCTTTGCCATCACATTTTAGAAAAGTCTTCTCCGTCTTCTGGAGTATTCTAGTACCTTCGTTTTTTTTTTTTTAACATTTAAATCTAAAATTATTCTGTGATTATTTTTGGTGTGTGACAAGGTAATCTAACTATGTTTTTCCAAATTATTATTGAAAAATAATAAATAATCACTTGTTAAGTAATCTTTTTAACCAATTCATTTGGAAAACAATTATATAATAACCTCTTATTGTAATGTATTTTGTGGCTTATGTTGTGTTCCATTGAGTTGAATCCATATTCCAATGGGAGGATCACACTTTTAATTATTATAAATGGATGTATTTTAATTTCTTACCTTAGTCTTTGTAGTTATTTTTCAGAATGTCCTGGTAATAATGACTTTTTTACCCAGTTGAAATGTAGAATCACTTCAAGTTCCAAGGAAAATACTTTCAGGATTTTGATTGAAGAAAACATTGAAGTTGTAAATTAATTTGGGGAGAGTGGTCATTTTTTAAAATATCCGATCTTTCCTTCCAGAGATAGACTCTATTTATTCAAATGTCTTTGTATATTATTCAGTAAAGTATTATAGTTTTCTTTGGTTTCTGTTTATATAATTCCTAGGTTTTAAACTTTGTTGCATTGCCCATTGTGTTGGTTTTGTTTTTTGTTTTGTTTCTTTTTGAGACAGGGTCTCACTCTGTCACCCAGGCTGGAGTGCAGTGGTATGATCTTGGCTCACTGCAACCTCCACCTCCTGGGTTCAAGCATTCCTTCTGCCTCAGCCTCCCAAGTAACTGGGACTATAGGTGTGCGCCACCATGCCTGGCTAATTTTTATATTTTTAGTAGAGACAGGGTTTCACCATGTTGGCCAGCCTGGTCTAGAACTCCTGGCCTCAAGTGATCCTTCCCCTTGGCCTCCCAAAGAGCCACAGCTTCCTATTATGTTTTAATTGGTGATTAAATATTTAATGTATATAGTTGGGTCTTTCTCTTTTTTAGAGATGGGGGTCTCACTATGTTGGCCAGGGTGGTCTTGAACTCCTGGCCTCAAATAATCCTCCTGCCTCAGCCTCTCAAAATGCTGGGATTACAGGCCTCTGCCACTGCACCTGGCCCTATTGTTTTTTTAATCTTCATTTGGTAACCGGCTACCTCTCTGTATGCTGTTACTTCCAATCGCTTCCAGCTTGTTTATTTGGATTTTCTTGGAAGACAACATCATCTGCAAACACAGATCATTTTATTTCCTTGATGACATTTATACCCAATTTGTTTGTCTTGCTTTGTATTTTTCGCTACAACATTGAAAGTAGTGGCAGTAGTTTTCATTCTTTTGTGGTTCCTGACTTGAATGGGGATGCTTCTAGTGTCCCACAGTTAAGTCTGATATAGATTGGGAATTTGGAAGAGACAAGCCTTGATTGTGTTAAAGGACCCATTCTCTATTCCTATTTTCCAAAGAGTTTTTTTTTTTTTTTTTAATTCACGCGCTAATGTGAATTTTATATTAAAAAATTCAGAATCTTTCAATATAGTGTAGTATTTTTTCTCACTTATCAATAGATACAAATTATTTTGTTTTGATGAGTTAGCATTTGGAAAGTTATTGTTATATTTCTGAAATCTTTATTATGGTGCATTCCTCTTTACACATAGTACTAGATTTGAGCTGCTGCTATTTAAGTTAGGATTTGGGCATTTATATAAGAAAGATCAAGCTTAATGCTTATCAAAATGTTATTTTTGTGTGACCTAAGTTTTTTTAAATATAAAAATATTTCTAAAATATTAAAATGGCTGTTCATTTAGGGGAAAAAAGAACACACACACACACAAAATCCTGTCAACTAAGTGGGCCTGGAAGCAAGAGGCATTTCAAGGAGATGGAGAACTATTTCAGTTTCTTTCACAATTAGTGATTTTTTTTTCAGGCTTTCTACTTTTTCTTGAGTCAGTTTTATCATTTGTCTTTTTTGAAAGAAAATATAACCATTTCACCTAAATTTCATCTAAATTTTAAAGTTTATTGGTATAAATTTTTACCTAAGAGTTTATGCCTACAGTCACATATATATCCTAATGTTATTTCTCTCTCTCTTTTTCTTGGTTAACCTTGCTAGGTGTTTATTTGCTTTATTTTTCTTTTCAAATAGCAACTTTTAAATTTATAAAGTCATTAGACTTTTGCTTTATATTGTTTAATATATTTTTATCTGTATTCGTTTCTTTTTTTAACTTTTTTTCTCTTTTCTTGAGACAGTGTCTCACTCTGTTGCCCAGGCTGGAGTGCGACAGTGTGATCTTGGCTCACTGCAGCCTCCACCTCCCAGGTTCAAGCAATTCTCCTGCCTCAGCCTCCTGAGTAGCTAGGACTACAGGCATGCACCACCATGCCCAGCTAATTTTTGTATTTTTAGTAGAGATGGGGTTTTGCCATGTTGGCCAGGCTGGCCTCCAACTCCTGACCTCAGGTGATTCACCCACCTTGGCCCCCCAAAGTGCTGGGATTACAGGCATGAGCCACTGTGCCCGGCCACCTTTTTTTTTTTTTAACTTTATTCATTTTAGTTTTTTTATAGCTTCCCTTGAATGGTTCCCTCATTTGTTTTCTGTCCTTTTTTGATTTTTAATAAAAATATATAAGGTTATATAAATATTCTTGTCTGTTGCTTTGGTGGCATTCTGTAGCTTTCATATATTGTATTTATTTATAAATACATGATTTCAGTTTTGATTATCCCTTTGACTCAAATGTTAGAGAAGACGTTTCTAAGTAATCGAGATTTTTTTAACCTTAATTAATTTCTACTTTTATTACATAATTGTCAGAGAATGTGGTCTCTATAATTTTTTATTTTTTCAAATATATTTAGTCTTTGTGATCTAATATATATAACAGTTTTAGTAAATGCATCATCGATACTGGAAAACACATCTCTCTGTCACAGTGTTTGAGATGCACACCCCCCACCAGCAACATATTTTGGTCACATAGGATGGTTAGGTATGTACACCCCCATATAGATATGTACACACCTATATAGATATATACATTCATCCATTCTGTTTGACCAAACAATGGTAGCTTTTGCTTTGCACAGTTCTTCTCATGTCAGCATCATTTTGATCGTCGGTTTTATTTTGTATGTTTCAGTGCAGTGTTATTGAGGCCGTGAAGGTTGATGACGGCTAAAGGTCTATTGTGGATTTTACTCTTCATCGAAATAGGATTCCCCTTTCATGGCACCTCGCATTTTTGGCCCTAAGTTCCATGGTGCTCCTGTCCCTCGTGGCCCTGGCTCTGAGTGCTGCCCCTCCTCCTCCCTTCACACTGGCCAGGTGAGGCTTCTTCTCTGGGGGCTTTCCTCCTTTGCTGTGGTTGTCTCTTCTACCAGAGAGAACCCACCTGTTCTCCATCCACACCCCTGCCAGCCTCTGACCTGTGCAGTGTCTCCAGCTCTTCCCAGAATCCCTCCCTGGCAGCTTCTTTCCTCCTCTGCTGGTTCCTGTCAGCACTGCAGCCTCCCGTGCACCCTGAGCACGTGTCTCTCAAGTGCCCTCCACGTGCACATCAGCTGCCCTCCCCCACTTCATCCCCTGCTACAGGCACGAGCCCCCCTTTCAGAGTTTCCCTGGCCCCAGGAAGACCATGCATATGCTGCTAGTCCAGCCCTGCTCAAGGCCTTCTTTGCCAAATAATCACCTTGTTATTAAAGGAGCCGATTATGCTACTATACTCTTCTATTCTTACGGTTCACCCTGAAACACCAGTTAATTTGCTTTTTAAAAATTACTTCAAGAGCCTTGTGTTAGGCCGTTTTGTGTTGCTATTCTGTGTAATTTATAAAGAAAAGAGATTTAATTGGGTCACAGTTCCGCGGGCTATACAGGAAGCTCCAGCATCCGTTCCTGGTGAGGGCCTCGGGAAGCTTCTAATCATGGTGGAAGGCAAAGGAGAAGCCGGTGTTTCACATGGCAAGCACAGGAGCAAGAGAGAGAGAAGGGAGAGGTCCCAAATCTCCATGAATTAATGGGGCAAGAACTCACTTGTTACCAAGGGGATGGTGCTGAACCGTTCATGTGGGATCTACTCCCATGATACAACCACCTCCCACCAGGCTCCATGCCTCCAGCACTGGGAATCACATGTCAACATGAGATTTGGAGGAGGCAAACTTCCAAACCATATCAAGCCTCATCCCAGAACTTTGATCATTGGAAATGCTTATGCGAAACCTTCCCATCTTCCCTGGTGATACTCCAGGGGCCCACACCAGAGCACTAGGCCATGTGGCATAGAAGGAAGGGCAGGGGTTTTAGAGACTGACTCCGTCCCTGGCTGGACATGATCCCATAACTTGCCAATGCTCCTGTCAGCTGCCCAGCTCCTTACACCTGTCTCTCAAGGGGCATTCATTCATTGGGCAGTTACCAAGGAAACTCCTGTGTGCCCAGCCCCAGGGTCAGGCGTGGTCAGTAACGCACAGTCTTGGCAGAGAGCCCCATGCAGTGAGCAGGAATTTATAGCACATGGGGCCCCTACACACCAATTGGATGCGACCTGCCACCATACAAATACAACCTGTGGAAATCAGATGTGCCGGTCCCTCTGTTGAGAAGTCTCGGTGGCCGCAGGCACATGCTACACTCCACAGAGCTGTCCTGGCAGATGGCGACAACCGTGGAGATCCGCAGGCCCTTTCCTTCGCAGGTTTGCTGTCTGACAGACAGGCCTGGCCTCCCTGGCTTCCTGTCATTAACGTGGTTTCAGATGAGAGTGACCCCCCACAGCACCTCCTTGATAAGGCTCATTGCCAGAGGAAGGCACAGAGTCATTCTTCATGGTTAAGAGTAAAGGACAGCCTTTAATTTCAGCAAATTTAGCCACTTCCTTTCTGCCCGGAGGCATAGGAATATTTCAGAACCTGGGCAGGGCTGGCCTGGTTCTGAGTAGGTGGTTCCCAGTATGTTCTGAGTCCCATGGGCAGGTGTGCTCAGGCTAGGGGGGGACTGTTACATCATTACCTGTAGTGAGAGATTGGCTTTTGTCCTCTCCTGACTGGCCTTACCATGGAAAAGCAAGTGACTTTTGTGTCTGTTTGGTTTCAGGAATAATAGTCTATATTTATTGAGCTAAGTCACCTTCACATATAAACTCATTTAATCCTTGAAACCACTCTGCTTCCCATTTTACAAATAAAGAACTGAGACTCAGAGAGGTTAAGTGACTTTCCCAACGTTGCACAGCAAATCAAGGCAGTGGCCCATTGGTGCCTTCATTGTGCCTCCCACAGAATCCATAGCAGGCTTTCTCACTTCCTCCACTCGTAGTTGTAAGTTGCTGTCTCATTTCCTTGGCTAGCACTCCATGAGAGGTGCCCTTGGTCTCCTCGCATCTAGCATCAGAGTGAACCATGAGAGTGCTGCAGTCAAGTTCATGTCTCAGCCTGGGTCTCCCCTGTGGCCAGTGCCTGGAAGGGCCCCTCAGGTGATGAGTCCTGCTGCTCCCTGCACTGTGCAGAGCCGAGCCCCCGCCCCTCCCTGGGAAGGAAGGTCTGGCTCCCAGGTGGGCAGTGGGCAGGCTCCACTTCCTCTCATTAGGCAGCCTAATGGATGGCCGGCTGAGCTTGCAGATCTGTCCGGTGACTAGTGGACTCTTACCGCCTGCTCCCAGAGCAGCCTGGGATGCCAGCCCCCATTGGGGTGGCACAGATGGCAAGCCCAAATGACAAAGTAAACTCCAATATGTCTTGGAGACATTGTCAGCCTGCAGCTTATTTGTCATGTCATAGCAACCTTGTGGCCCAGGGACGCACTCCCTCCCCGGCCTGCTCCCTCCCCATGTGAGGATTATTTACAGGAAACTGCATTTGATAGGGCTGGGGAGGGCGAGGACATAGAGATGGAGGGGTGCCAGAACAGACGTTGGTCATTTTCTCATGTTTGGGAAATTAATAACAGTCACTTACCTAGCATTTACCTAGCATTCACCCAAACTCTTCTAGTCTCTTAGCAACCCAAAGAGGTGCAGCTATAATTAATCCCGGTTTACAGACACAGAAACCAAGGCACAGAGAGCTCAGTCGGCTCTCTCAGCCATACAGCTAATGAGAGCTGGGATTCCAGCTCAGGCTGGTGCAGTGGAAGCTGCAAGGGCACTTGCTGCTTACTCAGGGCTGGGTTCTGGGAGGCAGATCAAGCAGGAGGAATGACACTCTTTATCCCAGGGATGTCCTACAGCCCCGCAGGTGCAGACCAGCTGTGCCACCCAGCCCAAAAGGGGACACATTAAGCCAGGGCAGTTGCAGTGTTTGGCCTTTCTCCCATGGTGACTGGGCCCTCCGGTGAGTGACTGTGGCTAGGGCTGTGCTGGGCAGCAAGGCTCATATACTCCATCCCGAGTGGCATCTCTGCATCACCGGAAGAGCAGAGGTTGGAGGAGGAGGAAGAGGTCTGGCAGGCTGAGTGTGCCCAGCCTTGCCTTTCGCACCGCCACCGCCATGGGGAGCCAGGCCTTTCACAATCTGGGCCTCAGTGTCTTTAGCTGTAAAAACAAAAATGGAGGCACGAAAAGCATCATCTGAGAATTGCAGTGAAGATGAAATGAGATAAAGCTTACAAAATGGCCCAGCCCACAGTGGGTGCTCACCACTACAGAGAATGGCTGGGAAGCATTGCAGAGGGGACCATCTCAAAGGTGTAGGCCCTGTGCTGCACCTCCAGGTGGAGGAGGGGGTCAGGGACAGGTCAGGGGTACTTAGTAGAGGGTCTCGAGAAAATGATCTCGAAAGCTGCAGCCCATCCAGGAAGGCTCTGTGAGAACTGGATTCAAGCCCATGGGAATGGTCAAGGCCGCATCTCCCTGTCCCCAGCTTCCACAAGCAGTAGTAGTTCAAAGCCACCAGGACAGGGGAGCTGAAAAGCCAGACAGAGGAATGAGGCCCTGCAGGAGCTGCCTGGTGGGACGCAACCCTCCCACTGCCTTCCAGAGGCAGGAAGAGAGGAGGCACAAGGGCCATGGGTGGGTGCCCGGGACTCGTGTCGTCTAGAGGGGGTTTATTTATCTTTCTGATTTAGTTTTAAAGATGCCCCTGAACCCACAGCCTCTAGTCACACGTAAGCAATGAAAAGCCAGGTGGAATATGAAGAGCAGATTAGGTTTAGCCATGTGACTGATCCCAAGCTGTTTGCCAAGTCTCTGTGTAAATTTCATGCAGGTTGTGTGATTGAGGACACCTGGAATGCCGCGGGCTTGGTGGTTATGAAAATCCCACTATTTCATTCCTTCGCGCCGCTCACCAGTTATATGCAAGTTGAACTGTACCATCAGCCCCATTCCCAGCAGCCCCTGTGCATGTGGGAGGCAGGGGGTCCTTGTGTCATACACCAGCAGATGCACCTACTTTTTCTCTGGCAGATGAAAAAAGGAAGAATGTGACTCAGGGCCTTCAGCTCATGCATGTGCTCACATGCAGGCACATGCAACTAGGGCTCCCAGGGAGAATGTGCATTTTAAACAATAGACCCAGCCTAACTCCTGCTGTTCAGTTGGAGGCCGTTCTGCCAGCCCGGAGCCCCAGTTACTCGCTGGTCACTCTGCTTGTATCTGGGACACAAAAGGTAAAGAAGACACGGCCCGCCTTGGAGCCTGGGAGGCTTTCCCTCCTCAGTTCGGGCCAGCACGGGGGCACTCAGCTCCAGGCATGTGCAGACTCAGGGGGCCCATAGGGCTGCCTGGGAGCCGGGGACATGTGTTCCCTGTTAGAGCGCCGTCCATTTGCTGATTTGGGGGCAGCCGGTGCAACATATTCGGCAGGGTCTCAGGTCATTTGGCCGAACTGGAAATTGGTTCTATCCCAAATGTTGCTGGAAATAACAAGGCAGCTGTTGAGCCTCTCTGTTCTCAGTTAATAAGTGAGAAAAGTGTGTGAGCCCGGCAGAGGAAAGAAGGACTTGTCAGAGCCCATTTCCCCCATGCCTTTGATCTTGCTGACGTGTATGTTTGGGTGTTGGGGGTGGGGGTGATTTGGAAGTTTGGGTGAGTTTTTTGGCTGAAGTAATTGGGATGTCTTAGGAAGCGGGGAAGGAAGGGAAGTTCAAGGGTAATTGCTAACTGATGCCAGAAAGAAAAAAAAAATGAAATGCTTAGGCACTTTATGGCTCTTTATTTCCCAGCCATTTCTACAAATCGCAGTCTAGCTCTTTCTCAGAAATAAGTGACCTGCTAATATAGGGTGGTGGATAGTGGCTGTAGGACAATGGGGTTTAATTTTTAAAAGCTCTGGACTCTAGTGCCAGCTCTGCCCCCGAGACAAGCCACTCACCTTCTTTGAGCTTCAAGTCAGTCTTCTGTCAAGAGGGGCTGAAAATGTCTGCCTCCGGGGATTGTGGGTAAGGACTAATTAAGAGAAGACTCGCTGAAAGTGCTTTGTCAGCTGTGAAATACGTGAGGAAGATAAAATCCCTATTTCTTCAAGTTCAGCAGGTTTTTAGTGAGCATCTATTTTTGCCAGAAAACCCCACGGAGATGCCACCTCCCTGTGAGCATCCCTGCCCATCCCAGTGCATTGTCAAGGACTTATGAACTTGTCAACTGGGTGAGCGATCAGGGGAGGGGTGAAAGGTCCAGCTGCAAGCAGGAAAGCAGCCGAGGGCCAGAAACAGACCAGGCCTGGCTGAGCAGAAGGGACTTCCAGAGCTCGGAAGTGTTGCTGTTTGCCCCTTCTCCCTTCTCAAGTTTGGAGTTTTATTTTCATACCTGAGATTGGAGGTTCTAGTGACATACTTCTGCCCATGTGGACTGTAGAGGAGTCTGCTGCTGACAGCAGTGGCCTGTCACTGGCTGCTTCATGAAAGAGGTGTTCATCACACAGGCTTGGCCTCTGCTTGCCCATGAGGCTCTTGCGGTTTCTTTCTTCCCACCATGCCCTGTCTCAACATGTGCATAACTCATGCATGCACACACTCATGCATGCGTTATGTGACACATGCATACACTCATGTGTGTGCACACGTGTATACTCATTGCATGTGTGCATACATGCCATGTGCACGAGCTTGCATATGTGCATACATGACACATGTGTGCTCACATGTGTGCACATGCAAGATGTGTGCATGCTCGTGTGCATATGTGCACTCATGACATGCATGCTGTAGTGTGTACATGTGGCATGTGTACACATGTGTGCACACATGACTTGTGTACAATTAACATATGTGCACACATGACATATATACAGATGGCCTCCCCACTTCTCTGGATCATCAAGGATACCATCCAGATTACCTTCCAGGGCTGGGACAAAGGCTCACCAGGCCCCATCATGGCAAAAGACAGGAAGAGAAGATAGAAGTCTGGTGTCCCATCAGGGAAAGTCTAAGTGAGAAACAGACGTGGTAAAGCAGAGAGCACTGGGAGACACGAGAGGATGGACGTGGAGTCAGTGCTGCCGCCACCCTCTCGCACCTCCCTTTAGTCCCTTCAGCATTTTAAAACCAGCTTTCGGTACTGAGAAATAACCTTTCTTCTTTTATTTTCAAGCTTAGAAGATCAGTTTTGAAATAAAGTTTTTTCTGATGAAATTCCAAAGGTTTTACACATGTGTGAAAGGAGAAGTTTGGCTGTTAAAATGCATTCACCCTGCCCCTTGCTGCCCTGACCCAGCAAGGTCCCACCATGCCTCTGCTTTGTTCTCCTAAATGCTGCACCAGCTCACAACCACCAGCTAGCGTGTCGTTCCAGCCTCTTTCCTTCATCCCGCGAATTAATTTTTGTTCAGCTAGAGCCTAGTGGGGCAGAATTGATTTTTTTTTTTAATTGGAAGAAATCTTTTCTGTTTCGGCACTGTTTACCACTCTGCAGCGAATCCCGTCGAGCCTCGGTCTCAGTAAGTGGGACGCCCAAGTGGCCTGGGGCTGGGTGGGTAGAAAGGTGGCCCCTGGTCTTGGCCAAAGGAATGCCCTGTTTAAGAGTTAGGATACATTTGTACTGGCTAGGGGCATGGGCCTCACATTTTTTTTAACCCCTGCCTGGCTTTAGTCCCACAAAGACCCAGCTAAATAAGGTGGAGGTTAATGGTTTCCTCTTCTTTTTCATCTTACTTTTATTAAGCACTACATAATGCACATGCCACATAATACAGTGTGTAGTCTTCTAGCAGGGCTCGGTGATACGGTGCGCAGCCTCCTAGCAGGGCGGGGCTCGGTGATACGGTGCGCAGCCTCCTAGCAGGGCGGGGCTCGGTGATACGGTGCGCAGCCTTCTAGCAGGGCGGGGCTCGGTGATACGGCGCGCAGCCTTCTAGCAGGGCAGGGCTCGGTGATACGGCGCGCAGCCTTCTAGCAGGGCAGGGCTCGGTGATACGGCGCGCAGCCTTCTAGCAAGGCAGGGCTCGGTGAGATGGCGCGCAGCCTCCTAGCAGGGCTCAGTGATGTGACGCGCAGCCTTTTAGCAGGGCTCGAAGACCATAATTGATATTTTTTTTGTCAGCCAGGAAAATGCGTCCTTAATCAATGTTCTTTAAATGCTTTGACACATGGTAACGATGCACCCCAGAGATACACGTGCCTTTCTCCAGCAGATTCCACTGATAGGAGTCCTGGGCAGCCCTTTCTTCCCTTCCCTATTGTGAGCCTATAGGTGCACATGGCTGCCACTCCAGGGATGAGCGAGCATGCGCCATGGTGGTGATTGCAGGGAGGATTTCGAACTGTCTTCTGGCAGGGCTACCTGGGCCAAAACACTGTTTCTAGGCCCCTTAAAGGTGACCGGGCTTCAGCTCCCTTCCCAATAAGACCTTTAACAACCTGTAGGCCTGCTGGGGGTAAATTTTATTTTATTTATTTTGAGACAGAGTCTTTCTCTGTTGCCCAGGTTGGAGTGCAATGGCATGATCATTGCTCACTGCAGCCTTGACATCCCAGGTTCAGGTGATCCTCCCACCTCAGCCTCCTGAGAAACTGGCACCACAGGCAGGTGCCATCACACCCAGCTAATTTTTTTGATATTTTGTAGAAATGGGATCTTGCCATGTTGCCCAGGCTGGTCTTGAACTCCTGGCCCCAAGGGATCCACCTGCCTCAGCATCCCAAAGTGCTGGAATTGCAGGCATGAGCCACCAAACCTGACTGAAGTGAATATTTGAGCCTCTAATGCTCCATGTTATAGTTTTGCTGTTGCGGTGGTTGTAAGACAATAAACTTTGATAGATCATTTTCTTTTCTTTCTTTTTTTTTTTTTTTTTTTTTTTGATATGGAGACTTGCTCTGTCACCCAGGCTGGAACACATATGCATGATCTCGGCTCACTGCAACCTCTGCTTCGCAGGTGCAAGCAATTCTCCTGCCTCAGCCTCCCAAGTAACTGGAATCACACCTCACTAATTTTGTATTTTTAGTAGAGACGGAGTTTCGCCATGTTGACCAGGCTGGTCTCAAACTCCTGACCGCAGGTGATCTGCCTGCCTCGACCTCCCAAAGTACTGGGATTACAGGTGTGAGCCACCATGCCCAGCCTGATAGGTCAGCCTGAACATCTCTTCCCTGTACAGGAATTAGACCTTAAATGTTTTTGTTGGATATTCCCCCTGAAGATAGTCCCTAAACTTCAAGTTTAAAAATAGCTCTTTAGCACACGATTTCTCCCACAGAGTGTAGTAATGTAGACATGAAACATTCAGGTGAACTTGTTAGAACTAATGGTTCTATAAATAAAAACTGACGTCATTCATAAAGTTATTTAAATACATTTTGTCACTAAAAGAAATTATGTCATTGCCAATAATAATTTTAACTGTGGGTTTTCTTTTTGTATAAAAGAAGCCAAGACCCAGGGTTTTTTTTAGCAAGCTGACAGGATCCTTGGCTGGGGTTCTCATCCTGCCCCTTCCTGCTTCCAGCTCAGGATGATCGGAATGTGGTAGAAGCCTGGCTGAATCCTAAAGACTGCCTCAGAGTGAGAGAGGAAAGGCTCAGCTACTCTTTGGCCACCTGGAACGCGCAGCTTCCTTTTCCTCCTGGGATATGGGGTCTGAGGAGGCATCTCCTTCCTGGAGGCCACATCCATCTGCATTGCAGGGCATTCTGTGCAAGGCTCCCCTCGAGTTTCTTCAGCTGAGCTAGTAATTGCTTCATCAGCAACAGGCTGATAGCGCCCCTCTTTAACTTCAATTTATAAAGGAGAAGAAAAAGTAAGCATCTTACAGTTTCAGAACCTCCTTTCCTCTGGGAGTATTCATATTGCTCCCGGCTTCCTCCTGAAGCCCCATCAAGAATCCTGTGCCTTCTGCTCATGCCCTCACCCCTCGAGTTTAGGCAGCTCTTCAGCTCTCACCAGAGTTTCTTCCACAGTCAGAGCCCTAGTGCCAAGCTCACAAACCCTCTCTTATTTCCACATCGCGTGTGCGGCAGGCTCATTCTTTCCAGAGTAGAGCTGAGCTGTGCCCTCAGCCCACCCTCCCCTTTTTAATTGATCCCAGCTCCTTCCCTCACCTGCACCCTGGGCGAGTCTCTCCCCTTCCTTAGGCCTTTGGGATACCTCCTCCCTCCATCACCAACATTAGCAGTTGGCTCTTGGGTCGGATCGGTTTTTTAAAATAAAGAGACGAAGTGTCACTTCAAGGGAGATACTGCTTTTTCAGGAGAAAAGTTGGGTGCTTTTCAGCCAGGCTGAAATCCAGGAGCTATGTCTCACTGGCTCGCTTGCTGGCCCAACTCCCCACTCAGGCATGCCCGCCCCTGTAGCCCCAGTGTGTGCCAAACTCAGTGACACATGTTTATGTCATGTTTGTTTCATGACCTCCAGGACTTCCACCAATCCTAGCCACCACAAATGTTGTGTTATTTTTTAAATTTATTGCATTGTATTTTAGATTTGGGGGTACCTGTATGTTGTGTACTGGTAGGGATTGGGCTTCCAGTGTACCCCTCGGATGTTGTAGTCTCAGATCCCAGAGAGAGTCAGGTTTCAGGCGCAAGGACACAGCTGCCAGTACTTCCGTTTTCTCTGCATTTTGTTACACCTCAGACAACACTTAGGTTGAGACTGAATGGAAACAGGGAAGTGTTGCCTGTCATTCTACTGAGGGAGAGTGGGTGGTGTGTGTTCAGGATTTTACAGGCAGAGCATTTAAAGCCCACCTTGTGTTTTCTGAACCTTAGGCACAAATGAAATCACAGCTTGGTGCTTGTCCAGTAGCTTTGCTGGAGTCAAGCTAAGAGCCCCTCTCCACCAAAACCAAACAATAAAAGCAAGCAAAAATCTTGTGCTTTCAAAATATGTCCGGCAAAAGGTGATCTGGGGACTTGTTCACAATAAAGACTGAGCAGAAAGCAAATGGCCATTCTCCCCTGTCCTTGAGCTCCTGGACCCCACGGTCAGTAGCCCTGCACTCTCCCTTACCGTGGGGCAACCTTTACTTTTGATTGTGGGGTCCCTGCCAGGTGTTTCCACTGACCTAATAAATGATTATGTAACAGTTAATATGCAAACAACATCCAGTTCTGTTACTTGCCTGCCAGGCCACACTGAGCAAGCCAGTAAACCTCTCAGCGCCCAGGCCCAGCCTCACCAGGCCCAGGGTAGAGGCCAGGACAAACCAGATAATGGGCGTGAAACCCCTAGGTACCCTGTTGGGCACCATACACACGTTTGTGTGTTTCTGAGAAACCTATCATTTCTAAGCTGTTCAGGGGCCTCTGGGCTGCTCCTTTTGGGGGCCTTTCTGGCCAGAGCCAGCCTCCTCACTCCACATTGGCTCTGAGCTTTGCCTGCCTGCTGGGTTTCTCTTTTCCCGGAGGGTTTGGTACTTCGGATTCACGTGATACGCTTCTTCCCCTGGGGCGTTAGGGAAAGTATTTTTAAGAAGAGGCCGCTGGGCGCGGTGGCTCAAGCCTGTAATCCCAGCACTTTGGGAGGCCGAGGCGGGTGGATCACGAGGTCAAGAGATCGAGACCATCCTGGTCAACATGGTGAAACCCCGTCTCTACTAAAAATACAAAAAATTAGCTGGGCATGGTGGTGTGTGCCTGTAATCCCAGCTACTCAGGAGGCTGAGGCAGAAGAATTGCCCGAACCCAGGAGGCGGAGGTTGCGGTGAGCCGAGATCGCGCCATTGCACTCCAGCCTGGGTAAGATGAGTGAAACTCCGTCTCAAGGAAAAAAAAAAAAAAAAAAAAAGAAGAGGCCCAGGCCTCCTGTTGGCCCTTGCCTTTCATGGTGGTCCCCCTCATTCCGGCCTGCAGCTTGCCCTCCCTGGCTGCAACATCGCCCGGTCTTCTGGGTATCTTTCTAAGCTGTTAGGTTCCATTGAAATGTGTCCTTCTATACTTTATTGTGACCAGAGTCCCTTGAAAAAATTCAGGGCAGATTTTCAAATGGCTAGAAGTCATTACTCAGGGAAGCACAGAAGGGTTTAAGGAGGGAACTCAAGAATCCAGCACAGGTTAGAAATACTCTGTTCCTTAGCTTCAAAATAGGAAGAGCTCAATTTGAGTTAGGTCGGGAGAGAAACAGAGGAAAAGCCCTCTGTCTGGAATCCAGAAAAGGCATTCACAAGGCATCTGAATGTGTTATCTTTTTTTCCTACACTGAAACTCAATACCTTAGAAACCTTGAATGCTGAGAAAACTCACTGAGGATATACAGACGGACAGCTAAGGACCTCTCAGGGTTCCTTTCATCCTGCAGGTTTTAGGGGCTCCCATCACAGCAGGTCTGAATCTAAGAGAACCCCCAGGCTGGGCTACACGCTAAGGAAGAAGTAATCGGTTGGTGAGTAGGGCCTCTGACTGTGCTTTGGCTCTGGTATTTCTTGACGCCTTGTCACAAACTCAGTTAGAGCATCACGAGCCTGGCCTACTGAGTGGTCCCAGTGCTGGCCTCCCCTTGACCGACGTGTGGCTCCCTTGCCTCTCCCAGCCATAAAACAGGCCAGTTGTGTTTTCCTCGGGGGACTGTGACCCACAGGGACAGTCTAGCGTGGTGCTCAGCACAAAGTCCAAAGCTGTCTCCAAGACACAGCTGTGACCAGGGCTGCATCACTGCCTACCCCCAGCACGGTTAGTCCTTCTGGGTAATGGAGAGCCCTGTTGCTGCAGAAAAGCTTCACAGAACTGTGCCCGTGAGATCACGAGACCCTCACCCCAACAGCATGCTGGCACCCGGCCCACAGCAGCCTTTCTCATGGTGCCTTGTGCCTGCGGTCCCAGAGCCAAAGACTCCAGAGGCTTGGGGCTAAGGATGTGTATTTTTGCAAGCAGCCCAGGCGACTATGGCACACCTGTGGGTTTGAGAGTTTTGGAGCGGAAGAATGCCTCTTCTGGATGTGAGGCAGCTTGGAGGATGCAGTTTTCATAGCGCTCACAGGGGCTGTACTCACCTGCAACCATCTTGCCTGCCCCACTTGCCTGGACCTGCCACTCTCTCGCAAGGGCCGCTTGTCTCGGAGCCAGAATCGCCAGCTCCAGCCCACCCATCTCGAGGGAGAGAAGGGGCTCTGGGGCTCAGTGATGGTTTTCACAGGAGACTTCATGAGTGGAGCTGCCCTTGTTGGGAAGCAGCTTCCCCTGTGATTTGGGGCACGTGCCATGGACTTTGAACTTGGGGCTCCCACTTGAAACTACAACTTTTCCCCAGCCATGGCCTCTGCCGTGTCCTATAACTCAGTCTTAGTGGCTCTAGAGGATGTCTTCCTGTCTTCTTAAGGGGTCCCCTAGGGGTCCCCAAATCAATTGGCTGTGTGCCCCCTGGCCACTGAGCCTGCAACACTCTGCCCAGAGCTATGGCTCTGGCTCAGACCTCCCTGGCAGGGTGGACGAAGCTCCATCACCATGCAGGTGGCCAGCACTCACTGCACGATGAGGCAATTTTGCTGCCGCCTTGCTGGACACATCCCTGGGATGGTCACAGGCACTTGGGCCTCAGTGTCTCCATCTGAAAAAGGAAAGCATTCCACAACATGTGGCCAAACTAAACTTCTGGCTCGGATCTTTCCACATTCTTTGGTTTGTTTATCCTCAGAATTCTAACATCCCTGCTTCAGCTCACATCCAGCTATGCTCTCGATCACGCCAGGAGATGCCCCCAGATCTCTGCTTCTGCTCACCTCCCATTGATTGCAGAAACATCTGCTTGGACTCCATGTCTTTCTCTATCCCCTTGTGTAGTGATGTGGAATCAGGAGTAGCCAAGCAGCTAATGGCAAGCCAGAAGGATGGGCATCCCCTCTCCCTGACCGGGGTCTGCAGAAGGGAAGGCCAAAGTGTGGGTTTAGACCTCAGCATGTTGGGGAGGTGGTGCTGGGGGTGGTGGCGGGCAGGGGAGATGGGAAGGATGGCAAGTTGCAGAGCGATCTCCAGATGGAATGAGAAGGCTCCCTGGGTTCAACCCTGGCCCCACCTCAGCTGGCCAGGTGTTCTTGGGCAGGTTTTTTTTTTTTTTTTTTTTGAGACAGAGTGGGCAGGTTCTTTAACTGCTCTTTGCCTGAGTGGCCTCTGTAAAATGGGAATAGTAATAATAATAATAATAATAATAATATACACACATACCTCATGGGGTTGCCTTGAGGATTAAATCAGTCAATACACAGAAAGCCCCAAGACTACAACCTGGCACAGAGCAAGCATTTGAAAAACATGAGCCGCCATCACCACCCTCTTTGGGATTAACCAGACTGGAGAACTGCTGACAGTTTTGAGGTCTGGGGACAGGTCCCTGTTCCTCCCAGGCCCTGGGGCCAGACATCCAGGTAGGTGGTAGAGCTATTCACAGGGATCAGGAAAACAGAAACTGGAAGCTCATAAGGGAAAGGAAGTCCACCCGTTCTTTTTTGGTGGAGGCCAGGAGCGATGCCTTGCTCCAGTTCCATTGTCCCCACCTGGGCCTGTGGGTGGCCATCACAGCACCCCACAACCCCCGCAGCCTGGCCCCGTGGTTTCTGCAGGGATTGCTGTCTGTTGTCTTTGAATCACACTGCTGGAGAGTAGTTTGCATAGATTCCCAAGTTTGTAATTAAAACAACCGAGAAACAATTTTCACTATATATATATTAAAAAAAGAAAAACAAGAGCTAAACAGAAAGTCTCTTTTAAGCAGATGTTGTGCTGTGAGCCATGTAGAAAAATTATTTTATCATCAACCAAGCCTGCGTATCTCAAGGCCTGAAAGAAACTAAGGGGATGTCTTTTCTACTAACCCAGCATTTTTTAGCTCCTAATATCATTTCACATTTAAAGGTGACAGCAATATCTTTAACGTTTTTCTATTGGATTAATAACATTTAATGTTCAAAGCCATAAAGCGAAATGTTTTCATGAGGGTGCTTTACATCACTAATAGAAAATCCAAGTTTAAAAAAAAGACCACACATACCATGTAATAGACGTGGAGAGCTGTAAACCCAAAAAGGGAACCCAGGCGTGGAGGTGGGAGCCTGGGCGTAGAGGTGGGTTCCCTGGGTGGATGGGCAGGTGGGTGCCCAAGGCCCTGAGCCCTGACTGGCCAGCCAGAGCCAGGAGGGGGTGGGTGCTTGTGGGGGTGAGAACACACCCACCCACCAGCCATTCATCTCCACCCAGCAGCGGAATATGACAATGTTAGCATTTTTCATTTCCCTGACGTTACCATTAATAAAGCAATGATCCAAAAGAGGCTTCGCTGAGTCTGTGCTTTATGCTCCCATCACTCACGACTAGATAATTTCACACAGGATCGTTTTAAAATTAAATGACGATAAAAACGCTCTGCTGTTCTGTGTTCACCAGTTCATAGAAGTCTATCAAGTCATTAATGTGTCATGACAAACTGCTCGATGGATACAAGAGTAATTAATTATTTGAATAAATAACAAGTTGAACTTGGAGCTTTGAACCACAATGACATACGCATCCCATTAGGGGCGTCTTGGAGCCTCCGCAGGGCACCGGTATGAAGAGTTAAAATGCAGGCCAGGGTATTGGAAGTGATGAAAACCAATTTCGTAAACACAGGGTAACATTTTACAGGGAGAAAGCCGAAGTGTCACATTTCCGTGCCCACATGAGGTTCAGTGTTAAAGGTTCCCTGCCAGCGGCCATTTCAAGACGCCACTTGATCAGAGATGATTTCAGAGAACAATTATACAGATTTTCATAATCACCATTAATCTCTGCATATTTTTCAAGATAATTACAGCAATTATTATTTAGATTTCTCTTTTATATGCCCATTGTAGAAAGGAACAAGTGCTTATTATACTGGATAGTTGAGAGAACCTTGGATGAGAATTCTTTGTCATCTCTGCACTCATTACTTCAACCCGCGTTGCCTCTGAAAGTTCATCAGCTCCAGAAATTAGAATAATACCAGCAGCTCTGTTATTAAATCTTAAGGTTGAGCCGAGACCGTGGTTAGAGTGGCTGGCTGAATTGTTCATTTGTGGGACTGCCGAGCTCAGGTGGAATTACTGTCAGGTGGCAGGAGATGCCCCTGACAGGTACAGGCAGAGATGGGTGGCTGCCTCACACCCATTTTCCCTGATAGGCTTACCGAGTGAACTCACAACCAATATTTAGAGGATACATTTTCGTGACATGCCCTTTAAAGGTTAATATTAAATCTTAAATCTGCATAATTTATGGCATTCCACCTCATAGACACAGCGACCAGACAGAAGGCAGCACAACACTTTCCTTGATATTTCCAAATCAAAGTGCTTGTCAGCTCGGGCATCAGCTCCATCTCAAGGTGCACCTGCTGCCTTATCCCCCTGTGGTCCTGCAAGCTGGTCCATTGGAGTTGAGTCCTGGGCCAGTGGGTATGGTGTGTGTTGCTTTCAAGAGAAGCCCTTTCCCGGGGAAATGGTTCTTGACAGTCCTGCTGGTTGGAAGTGCACCTCTGGCTAGGTTGGTGTGTGTTCTCCTGCACCCTGTCCCCACAAGAGGCGTGGGTTCTAAGAGCTCCCATGCTCTCACATACACCATGAGGACCGTCAGCTGCATCCAGCTCGGCTAGATGCCACGAGTCGCTATGTGAGGGGCAGGAAAGCCAGGTATTCAGTTTTGAACTGAGAAGTCCAGTATTTCTGCTTGCTATAAAATGAGAAAAATACAAGGCATAGAAATGCCTTTTTCCTCCATAAATTGTTTTATTATAAATAGATGTACTGATTCAAATGTACTCAAGCAGTACCAACTCACACAAGATAGAAGTGGGGTTTAGATGGCTGCTGACGCTCTGTGACAGGTCCCTCTTTATTGGTCTGACCCTGGCCACCATGGTGACTCATCTTTTGGAATCACCTGCTGACTCTAGGGAGGAAGAAGCCTGGGGCCCTCTTAGCAGCCTCTCCCAGGTGGCCACCCCCCGAGGGGTCACCCCCAGCCTGAGCTCCGAAGCTTCCATCCCTGATTCTCTGGGTTCTCTTGAGGGTCCTCAGGTTCTGGGGAACTTGGTCCCCCTAATCAAGGTCAGAAGATCCCTGTGCTGTGGTACCAGATGTCATATTTTAGATCATTCTTTTTAACCTGTAGGGAGTCTTTTTGAAATCTTAAGTAAGATTTGTATCAAGATTATAGCTTTCCAGTTTATGCAATACTCAAGCCTACTGTCTTCACTCCAGTACTTGGGCAGATAAATGAAGGATTAAATCATGGAATCCAAGCAAGGAGTTGGAATGTTCCTCTTTCATAGAGTCCTAAAGAATCCCCATTGTGAAGCAGTTTCTTCTGGGCACATGACTTTATTCACTCATCTGTCCATCACCTCGTCCAGGCCTTAACTACCGAGAGTCCCCCTGAGCTACAGGCACTGGGCCAACAGGGACCATGGTTCCCTCATGGAGCTCATGAGCAGGGGAAGACATCCGGTCAGATGATTGGAGCACAGTCATCCTGGGAGCACAAACCATCCACTCTGATGTGTGGTAGCTCAGGAGGCAGCCCAGGGGGTAACGTTTCTGCCCTTTGAGGAGTTAACAAGCGGGTAAATAGGAAAGGGCTCTCCAGGATGAGCCTACAGCAAGGAGAAAGGCCCATCACCAGCAGAAGGCTGGACTCAGCAGGAAGTGGATAGCAGGCCAGGGTAACTAGAGCCCGAAGTGTAGGGAGCAGAGTGGTGGAGAGGACAGAGCAGCTAGGGAACAAAGCAAGGTTGGGATCAACCTGGAAGGGCCTGGGCCATGGCATTTGACATCCTATAAGCTTTAGGAAACCACTGAAGTTTTTAAGTAAAGGAATGGCACACGAGGTCTGCACTTGAAAGAGAACTCTGGCAATACTGAGGTGGGAATATTTGTCTTGGCCATGAATGGCATCTGCTGGGAGAGAGCCCCGAGGACACTCCCTAACATCCCTTAACTCCGTGGAGCTTGCCTTCACTTTCTCAGCCTTCTTGATTGTATGTTCTCCGCTTCCATCTTTAGATGACTTCTTCAGGTCACTTGTGAAGGTGTTACCCTCTCTTCCTTCACATGGTGGAAGGCAGTGGATTTAGGAGATCACCATGTTTGCCCAGCTCTGCCCTAGACCAGCTTTGTAGCCCTGACAAGTCCCTTCCCTTCTGGGCTTCAGGCTCATTCTGGGGGGTGTGGGAATGCCAGTGCCAGGGCCATGGTGAAGTTTAAATGAGAACACCTGTAACTCCTGGTATGCTTTGCTTCCTTTAGACAGATGCTCTCTTGTGCTTGTATTGGCTTCAGACACCCAGAGCATCCAAGACGCCTTCTCTCTTCTTGCTCCTTGGTTCCAGGGGAGGAAAGGGAAGGCCCAGGATATACTTTTACCTTTGCAGACCATTTTTGAGAAGACTTTATGAGTAGAATCTGGATGAGGGCCACAGAAATCAGCTGTCATTTAGGATGAGCCTAGCTTGGGTTTCATACATTGATCCTCTGGGGTTTAATTCCAGGTTCTCAGATCACCAATATGTATTTAATACTTGGGGTGACTTAGCATTTGTGAGAATGAAGACTGTCAGAGCTGGATTTTAAACATCATCTAGCCCAGGGCTTCTCAAACCTAGTTGCACATTAGAATCACCTGGGAGCTTTGAAAAAATGCTGATCCCCAGAGCCCACCCCTCAGACCAATTGAATCAGAACCCCTGGGGTTGGGGTTGGCAGGCAGCGATAATGTTTTCAAATTCGCCAGATGAGCACCAGGATGAGTCACTGATCTAGCCCAACCCTTTTGCTCTCAGATGGGGACACCGAGACTTGATTGGCCCATAGCTGGGAACGCTGATGCCAAGGCCAGTTCTCTTCCCATTGTTACTTATTCAGTATGTTTCTTTGGAGGCCATTATATGCTGGGCACTGTTCTAGGAGCTGGGGGTGCAGCCATCTTGGAGCTTACCATCTAAATGCACGAGTGGCCTCCAGATTAGTAGGGACTGGGGGTGGGGGGAGCACACTGAGGTTGGGTCCTTCCAGCAGTGGGTCAAGAAAGTCTTTCTCAGCCTCTGCACATCATCGGATGGTAATGATAATAATAGCTAACACCCACTGAACATTTATTTTATATTCGCTATCTTTCTGAATCCTTGCATCTCCCCTAGAATAATTAGCCCCATTCCAGAGACTTAATAGGTGTGTTTCATGGGTGCAGAGCTAGTGCCTGGTGGGCCTGGCATTTGAACCTAGGACTGTCTGATACCAAAGCCCTTTCTCTTAACTCACTTTATTCTAAGACAGAAAGTATACAAAGAGAGCAGGTTCTGGAGAAATCTATCTGAACTTCCTCTCAAAAACGTAGCCTCTTCATCAGTTAGTTTTTGTTGCATAACAAACTACCCGAAACCTTAAAGCTTAAAACAACCAACATTTATAATTTCTCGTGGCTCCATGGGTCAGTGAACAATTATGTGTCTCGGTTAGCCTGGCTGTGGCTGGATGGCCTGGGATGGCTTCACTCCCTTGTCTGTAATTGGCAGGCTGGCTGCTGGAGATGCTTATCTTTGCTCCACGTCATCTCTCATGCTCCAGGAGGCTTCTCTGAGCCTGTGCACTTGGCCAACCCAGCACTCCAAAGCAAGGGAAGTGTAACTGGGGTTCACAAGCATGTTTATGTCTCTGCTGGTGTTGAAACTGCTAATGTCCCATTCACCAAAGCAAGTCACATGGCCAAGCCCAGATTCAAGGTGTGAAGCAATAGATTCCACCTCTTGGTGGGACAAATGACGAACCATATTGCTAGGGGCACACATACGAGGTTAGTGCAATTTGCAGCCATTTTTGCTGTCTACCACTGCAGACCGCACCAAAGAAGTCTTTCGGCCCTGACAGGTGCCAGGAGTTGTGAAGGAGAAAAAAGGATCGTATTGTTTCATTTACTTGCATATACTTTAGAGTACTTTCTATGGTACCCTAGAGATATAAACTTTATAATTAAGTAACTCTGGTGTTTGCGATCATTTCTATTACAAATTGGATATCAGCCCTGGGATAAACCTATAATAATAACCTTGTGTATGCCACTCACTTTTGTGGGAATCAGATTTTTTTTTTTTTTTTTGAGACAGGGTCTAGGTCTGTTGCCCAGGCTGGAGTACAGTGGTGCTATCTCAGCTCACTGCAACCTCCACCTCCCAGGTTCAAGCAATCTGCCTGCCTCAGCCTCCGAAGTAGCTGGGACCACAGGGGTGCACCACCATGCCCAACTAATTTTTGGATTTTTTTTTTTTTATTAGAGACGAGGTTTCACCATGTCTCCCAGGCTGGTCTCAAACTCCTGAGCTCAGGTGATCTGCCACCTGGGCCTCCCAAAGCGCTGAGATTACAAGTGTGAGCCACCGCACCCAGCCAGAAATGAGATTTGATTGAAGTAATTTAAACTGAACATCACCTTTTCTGGGGCTGTAATGTGAGGACCCTCCCGGGTGCTGTAGATCTTATCCTTAACTTCAGCATCCTGTACCTTGTGTAATATCCCTTGTTGACATTTTCTCATGGTGAGATCTGTTATGCATTTTGGCAGGAATCCTCCTGAAGCCATCGATAGAGTCTCACTCTCAGTGCATCTTGTCGGGAGGCCCCCGGTGCTGGAGTGAAGTTAGCTTCCATCACCTGGTGAAGGTGCTGTGGCAGGCTTCTTCACTTTTGTGGGGAATACAGTGGGCCTATGTGAATACTTTGTTCCTCATCAGATTTTCACCTGCCACTTTTAGCATCCATTGATCTTTATAATTCTGCCATTTCTCCAGTAGATAAGGAAGAGCTTTCCGTTATCCTCAGCCGGTTTCTTTCCTTATATTTGTATGGACTAGGGTATTCTTACTCATTCTCGTCATTTTTATTTTGATGCTCAAATGGATTCATATTCAGCCCATGGGAAACCCTTTAGGCTGGCTCTCAAGCTCTTCCGCTGTGTCTCCATGATTCTTCGAGAACCTCCTTACTTTTTGGAACAACAAGATGTTCCTGGCTTTCTCCCTTCCTGCCCAGCACTGAATCAGCCACTTCTCTAAAGAGCTCCCGTCTCTTTTAGAGGAAATGCTAGAAAGCAGAGTTGGGTGTGAGGAGTGCCCACTGCCTCTGAGCTGTCATTGACTCAGCAGAGAGAAATGTATGTACACATATAAGTGTATATATATAAGTGTATGCACACACATACGTAGATGTGCACTTACGTATCTGTCTACAACTACATATTAAAACCAAGTTTATAATGATACCTCTGATTTTAATCCAGTATCACAGAGTACATTCCGATCTTCTTCCTGTTGTTTTTGCCAGCTTCTCTTCCTCCACGTAAACATTGAACTAAGTTAACATTCCTCAGCTCTGTCCCGGGCCTGCCTCTCTTCTCACTGTGTTTTCTTCCAGAATATTTCATCTTCTCTCATGGCCTCCATTATCAGCATGCAGGTTATTCTACACTCACCCTCACATCCCCGCCCACCAGACCTCATTTCTGGATCTCCACCCAGCAGTCCTCACCCACCTGTCTCGCGTTCTTGGTCACGACATTCTAGCCAGTGTTGACCAGTTGCCTCGCGTTGGCTGTCTCCCAAGCCGCTCAAACCTGACACATGCTCTGCAGCACCCACCAGTTCATCTATGCCGCTTTTCCACTGGCCCCCGTGCCCCTGCCAGTACCTGGCCTTTCATTCTCCCAACTGTTGAGGCCAGGATCCTGGAGTCACCCTTGATTCCGCCTTGCCCTCTGCAGCCAGTGGCCAGGCCTCTTGATTCTTCCATCTAAATGTCTTCCAATGCAGATATGTTACCACTAGCTCCACACCTGGGGGGTGGATGTGCTGCTCAGCCTGGGGGGCAGGTGTGCTTAGCAGTCACGGCCATGCCTGCCCCAGCCTGTCAGGCCCTTGCTGTCAGCTACCACCCCGCCCCGGTGGCTGTAGATGACTACCTGTTTTAGAGCCTGCCTCCCTCCTGACAATGTGGTCGCTGCTGGTGGTAACGTGGCAGCATTGGACCCTGGTTCTGCTTTTTATTCTGCATCTACAAAGCTCCTTTGGTCTCGAGCTCACTGAGGAGTTTCTGTGTTTGTCACTGCAGGTAGCAGGTGTGTGCACTGACCCAGTGGCCCCTCAACCACCAGGACACCTTTGTACTCACGTGGAAAAGCATCACTGAGTTGAGTTTTATCTTTACCTTGAGCAAAATGCAGTTGGTCTCTGCCCGAAGCCATTAAATATTTATAAAGTTAAAAAACGTTTCTTTAATGTCTCTGAGCCTCTCTTTTCTAAACTGTAGAAGAAAGAAAATAACAATACCTGGATTGCTATGATGTTTAAATGAGATAAAAACATAAAGCCCTAGGTACAAACTAACTGCCCAGGACCTGTTCGCCACCAGTGTTAGTATTACTGTTATTCTGTACAAGGGAAAATACCCTTTCGCAGTAGACCCCTTTCTGCCTGCTTTCACATGAAAACCAGAGTGCAGCCATATTACATTACATAACCCAGGGGCTGTGAGACCCGATCCGAAGACATTTGGAAGGACAAAAGCAGTGTTTGCCCAGCAGTAACCCATCGGGTTCCCCAGACTGTGGCTCTCCCTGGCAGCTGCTGTCTCTGGTGTTGCAAGTCAAGCTCGACTAGGAAGCAAGATCCAAGCTTCTGAGGCTCAGTGAGAATGTTCTTGTTGTTGTGTGTTGAGTTTCTCATGGGTGTGGAATGTGGGGCAGCTGCCTTCCCTCTGTGCTCCCGTAGCTTTCAGAGAACCGCCCTGGACCTGGATGAGGTTCTGCAGCCCATACTGGGCCCTGGAGGGATGGACTATCCTGAAGGAGGAGGTGGGCAGGCTGGTGGCTCTAGATTCCTCCCAGGACACTGGAGATGCAGAGGGATGAAGCAGGCCCCTTGATTATAGTATTCTGTGTAGAAACGGAGAGCCTGGAAGGAGGCCGTGTGTGTGTGTGTGTGTGTGTGTGTGTGTGTGTGTGTGTGTGTGTATGTGTGTATACACGCACGCTTATGCCAAATAGAACCTCAGAGAATGTTTGTTTGTGTTGTGAGGCACCTCAGGCTTAGGGACCCAGTGAGTTACTCCTTGGCAAACACCGCTTCCATCCCTCCAAACGTCTTTGGATCGAGTCTCACAGCCCCTGGATTACATAATTTAATATGGCTGCACGTATGTTCTTATGTGAAAGCAGGTAGAAGGGGTCAACTGTGAAAGTATATTTTCCTCTGTACAGCAGTAATACTAACGCTAATACGAACAGCTAACAGTCACTGAGCAGTTACTTTGTACCTAGGGCTTTATGTGTTTATCTTGTTTGAATGTCACTGCAGTCCAGGTACTATTATTTTCTCTCTTCTACAGCTGAGGAAAGAGAGGCTCAGAGAGATTAAACACTTGCCTTAAATTACAGAACTAGTCAGAGGTAGGGCCTGTTCTGAACTCATTTCCTGCAGAAACAGTCAGCTGCTTTCCACACAAAACGGCAGCCATGCCCCCATTTTCTGAGTAGCTGCTGTGGTCGGGCTGTTCTTTCCCGTTGCTATCTGGTCCCTCGGCGGTGCCGCAGAGTGGGTACGATTATCCTCGTCTGACAGACGAAAATCTGACTTGGAGGCTAAGTGACTTGCCCAAAGCCACACGGCTAACAAGCGCAGGGCCCGGTTCGGCGCTCACATGTGTCCGACTCCAGTGCCTGTGCCCCTTCCTCCCGAGCTGCCTCTCACGCAGGGGCTGATAAATCACTCCTTTTGGCTTATGAATAACATGGCAAAACAAATTGCTTTGGGGTTCTAGAAGGAAGTTGTTGGCCCTGTGTAAACTCAATTGGAATGTCACTGAGCAGACAGCTCTGGAGGCGTCTACAAATATCTTCCAAGGAATATCCCCAAAGTGAAATCACCAAGAAAGCACAACAGGCTCCGTGTTTTGGTTTGCAAATGAGTGTTGAGAAATGGCCTTGAGATCTTGAGTTGCTGGCATTTTTCCCATCACAAATTGTAAAGGACTTTTGAAACACCACAGGAAAGGGGAAAGAAAGGCTTGGGGTTGCTGATTATTTACAGATCCAAGCCCCGAGCAGGTACACAGAACTAAAGGCCTCCCACCACTCCAATTGCATTGAATTTTATTCTGAAAATGACTGCCTGCCAGTAAGCCACACTGTTCACCATCATCTCTGCAAGTACTTCGAGGTCCTATTACCCAAGTTCACTTAACACCACTCGACAACTTTAAGCAGATAACAATTGACATGCTGGTATCGGAGTCTCTTTTTTATTTTTATTTTTACATTTTTACCACATGACTTTCTGACTCTCTTTATCAAGCATGTTGAAATCAATCCATGTGTTGACTGGAGCATTTCCTTATCCCTTCAGCACATTGACACGTTGGGGAGGGACAAGGATTGGCAGCTCTGAGCAACTAGGTATTCCAGGGTGGTGGGTGGTCCTGAGTCCGGAGCCCTTGGGAGTTGGTCAGTGGTGGGTTTCTGTTGAGCCTGCAGAAGTCTGAGGCGTGTGTTTGGAGGGGAGAACGAAGGGATGGCTCTGGAGGACTGCCTTGGCAGGTAAAATTATAGTTCCCCTACGAAGGGAGGATGCAGGAGCTGTAATCCCATCTCGTTGCCAGGCAAAGTTCCTACAGATTCATGGCAGAGCTGTCTGTGCAAGCAGCAATCCAATTTTATGTCCAAACAAATGCAGCATGCAGATTGGACTGACTGCTTCTCCAAGAATAGCAAAGACAGGCATTCAGGTCAGCTGGCAAAAAAAAAAAAAAACCCACCACCCCTTTTCCCTTCTTTAAAATAGGGGGTGGGATTAATACAGTAGCAGATTAGAGCTTTATTTGTTTAAACCTTGCGGAATCTGTAAGCATTCACAATCCCCTTGACTTGTAGTGCCTGATTGTAAAAAGAACAGTTGAACGAGCTGATTGTTTTCTGGTTTTTTTCTTTAATGTATTTTACAAACACTCTGGTGACAGGCCTGACACGCTGATTTCTATGTACTCGCACTTCAGTGTGGGATTACAGCATTAATAACAGAGTTCCATGCATCATGCCATTTTTAAGCATGATCGTTATGATAAAGGGCATATACTTAATTACAGGCCTGCTTAATTACAGCTCTGTTGAAGCTCGTTTGTTTAGGAGAATGCTAATTGTGCCACAGAGCCTGAGGCACATCCTTGCTTTCATCTGCTGGAGGTAGCTCGATGCTGTGGATCAGCATTTTGTTAAAACTGCCACCAAAAATAATAAAAATTAAAAAAAAAAAAAACTAGAAGAAGAAGAAAGCACTGGCCTGGTACTGAAAGGAAACCTGCCCAGCAGCACATGGCTTTTGGTGAGAGCAGAAGCCAGGGTTAGCTGACCAGGCCTCCTTCCTCAGCGGGCGCTTTACCTTCTGTTGTCTTATTTCATTTTTCTTCACCCTCACTGCAGCCTGCTGAGAGAGCTGTAGTATTATGCCCACCTTACAGACAGGGCAAGTAAGGCTCAGAGAGGCGGGGTGGCCTGTGCGCAGCCACACATCTGCACCTGCAGAGCTACGGTGAAAACCCAGGTCTGCCAAGCTCCAAGCCCCTCCTTCCCTGCCACAGCCCGCCATAGCCCCAGTGCACGTTACACTCTGGGTTTGACTCCTAGCTCCAGCCCAGCCTCATAACTCCTCTAAGCCTTGCAAGTGGTGTATTAGCTCATTCTTGCATTACTATAAAGAAATACCTGAGGCTGGGTAATTTATAAGAAAAGAAGTTTAATTGACTCATGGTTCTGCAGGCTGCACAGGAAACATGGCAGCATCTGCTTCTGGGGAGACCTCAGGAAGCTTCCAGTCATGGTGGAGGCAAATCCAGGACAGGCTCCTCTCATGGCCAGAGCAGGAACAAGAGAGGGAAAGAGGGGAAGGTGCCACGCACCTCAACCAGATCTCACGAGAACTCACTCACTGTCACAAGGACAGCACCAAGGGGATGCTGTTGAACCATCCACAAGAAATCCTCTCCCCCATGATCCAGTCATCACCCCTCAGGCCCCTCCTCCGATACCGGAGATTACAGCCGAACATGAGATTTGGGTGTGGACACAGAATCAAACCACATCAGGTGGTAATGTTGAAGCTCGAATTATTTGATGCACATTCGCATCCTTGTGTGTGGCAGTAAGCATGGGTTTTCTTTCCTTTTCTATTCTGTAGAACTGGGCTAGGGGAGAATTTCTTTACCTCCCAGATTTGTTGGTGGTCGGAGGCTTTGTCATGGACCCCGCATGGTTTGTTAGGGGTTGAAGGGGGCTTTATCATGTCCTTTTTCTCCCAAGGAAAGGGCAGGTACTGTCCCTGCGTCTGGGTTGTGACTGCAGACTGGTCAGGCAGTGTTGGCAGGAGAAGCCCCATCCCAGCCCTTAGGCTTCGTGGAAGGGACAGGTCAGGGGTGAAAGGGTTCACCCTGAACATGTGTCTCTGTCGTCAGCTCTTCACACAGCATGTCACTCTGCATGGTACTCAGAAATAGACTAAATACTGGAACACCACAGTCTCTCTGCTCTAAAAGAATAGCAAAGACAAAATGCTGGTTTCAGCAAGGGAAAAAGAAAGGAAGGAAGTAAATGTGGCTCCCCAGGAGAAGCCAGGACAGAGATGATTCATGAACATTCTTTTGGAATGCATGAAGCATGCATGCCGTTGATTTTAAGAATTATGTTTAGCAAACCTCTAGATATTTTAAAATATGAAAAGGCTGCCCAGATGAGAGGAGACATGGATGTTATGGAATTAAGAGGGGATTTAGTGGTCCCACAGATCAGCTTTCTACCCAACACACAAAACCCCTCCTTAGCTCCCCAGCAAGTCGCTGTCTGTGTCTAGCCCCTTATGCTGTGACCACCACGAAAACATGTGCAGACATTTGATTTTGTTCACCTCAAGGCTTCTCTTATCTGAACCCCCACTTTGGCTGCAGTTCTTATGTGCTGGACACCATCCCAGTCTCTCGGGGTGCTGGGCAGGGTGTGCTAGGATGAACAGAAATGCACAGGATTGAGCAGAAATTGACAGGATTGTGCCTTCCTGGGCCATTGAACGTGATGGCTGCTCCTCCTTCCCTTGTGTTGTCTGGCCTCAGATTCCCTCATCACCCTGGCCTCCTGGAAAGCCCCAAGGATGGCCTCTGGGAAGGTAGTCCTGGCTCTGAGCGCCCCATTCAAGATCCAAGCAGACCAAGGTGAATGACCCCCTGCCTGGGCACTGGGACTGTGGCACTGTAACCTTATGATGCTTTTATTTTTATTATTATTATTTTTTTTTTTTTTGAGACAGAGTCTTGCTCTGTCACCAGGCTGGAGTGCAGTGGCGCAACCTAGGCTCACTGCAACCTCTGCCTCCTGGGTTCAAGCAATTCTTCTGCCTCAGCCTCCCAAGTAGCTGGGACCAGAGGCGTGTGCCACCATGCCTGGCTAATTTTTGTATTTTTAGTAGAGACGGGGTTTCACCATGTTGGCCAGGATGGTCTCAATCTCTTGACCTCGTGATCCACCCACCTCGGCCTCCCAAAGTGCTGGGATTACAGGTGTGAGCCACCATGCCCGGATGATGCTTTTAAATAGTCAGATCACGTTACTGACTTACTCAACTACAGCCGCCTTCTTTCCTGTCTCCCCGCCTCTTCCTGTCTTCCTGTCTCCACGTCTCTTTCATTCCATCCTACACAGTTGGGTGTTTGGGCCTGCACTGTGGAACTCTTCCTGGGTCTCTCGTGAACTCCTTCCATTACATTTGGCCCATGATGGCAACTTTTTGAGACCTGATTGGTTTTCACTCTGTTATCTAGTGTATAGGCTGCCCACCTCGGCTTCCCGTCAGGAGTGCATTAGATGTGCATACCATGTGTGCTTTTGTTTGAGTCATTGATCATGCCCTGGGCATCCTTCATGGGGGTCGCTCAATGTTAGCATCAGTCTCTTAATCAGCTTCTTGAATGTGTAGTTCAACCAGTTATGGACTCTGCTAACCTCCACAGTAGCCAGCAGTATTTATCCAGCTTGTCTACATGGATAACATGAGAAATTTTGTCAGATGCTTTGTTGAAATCCATATTCTTTCAGCCTGCCTTCATCTTTGCTATACTAGATTTTCTAAACTGGGATTTGGCAGGCAGATGATCTGCTTAGCAGAGTCTCGCTGGTCCTGGTGGCACTTGCTTCTCTTTGGAACCTCCCTGTGCTGGTGCGAGAGCCCTACTCCTCTTGACCTAGCTCTCACTGCGAGCTTCAGCCCATGGGATCCTATCACCTCCTCTCTTTCCTCTGACTTTGTCAAAATATGTTTTCTAGGCCAGTTGTGCTGGCTCACGCCTGTAATCCCAACACTTTGGGAAGTTGAGGTAGAAAGGTCGCTTGAGGCCCGAAGTTCAAGACCAGCCTGGACAACATAATGAGACCCCCATCTCTACAAAAAATGAACGTCTGTTTTCTTGAAGAACACAGGGAGCATCTGACTACGCCCCTCCTTCTGTCGCGAACTCACTGACAGTGGTGGTCTGTCCTGTTGTTTTGACCCAACAGCTCTCCTTGCAGTCAGGATTAGATCCGAGCCGGTCTCCTCATCTCCTCTGCCGCTGGCCCAGTCAGGGGCATGTGGGCTGAGTGGGGAGTGAGGCCGCCAGAGTCCTGAGGGCCCCCTTGCTGCTGCTTCTTGCTCCTCAGGCATTTCAGGAATGGTCTTCCTTTCCTCCCAGTGACTGCCATGGGCATCCCGCAGTGATCTCACTTCTCACCTTTGCCTCCTCACTATGGTGTTACCGCTGGGCCTGCCTGAGGGCCAGAAGGTGCCCTCACCCAGACATCTTGACGCCTTCACATGGGCCAGGTTGGCCATGGGCCCCACCAACTCCCAGGGTGCCCCAGAAGGTCTGGGAGGGCAGGTGTGGGGAGGGCCTGCAGACAAACCCAGAGTGCCTCAGAGGGACTTCAGGGCCCACTGGGAGACAGGGTGAGCACCCTGGCCACTCCCTGCTGTCTCTCAGTGGCTAAGGGAGGGCCTCGTCCTAATCATATGTGGGTGTGTGTATGCATATATACATGTATACACATATAATGGAAATATATAATTTATATCTTATATACAAAATATAAATCTACAATCTATGTAAAAGCATATTTTTACATAATATATGTGATATATATATTTGTGTGTTAGGCTGTTCTTAAGTTGTTATAAAGGAATACCTGAGACTGGGTCATTGATAAAGAACAGAGATTTAATTGGCTCTTGGCCCACAGTTCTGCAGGCTGTGCAGGAAGCATGGCACTGGCATCTGCTTCTCAGGAGGCCCCAGGAAGCTTCCAATCATGGTGGAAGGGAGCAGGTGGATCACATGGCCAGAGCAGGAGTGAGAGCGAGGGCGGGGGGAGGAGCCACACACTTAACCAGATCTTGTGAGAATCACTCACTACCGCGAGAACAGCACCAAGCCATGAGGGATTCTCTCCCATGACCCAGACACCTCCCATAGGTCCCATCTCCAACACTGGGGATTACATTTCAACATGAGACTTGTCAGGAACATATATCTAAACTATGTCTATATATATACAAAAATGCTATTATTGTTGATATGTTTTACAAGTGTATCATCCATTTTCATACTGCTATGAAGAAATACCCAAGACTGCATAATTTATAAAGAAAAAGAGGTATAATGGACTCACATGGCTGGGAAGACTTCACAATCATGGCAGAAGGCAAAGGAGGAGCAAAGGCACGTCTTACATGGCAGCAGGCAAGAGAGCCTGTGCAGGGGAACTGCCCTTTAGAAAACCATCAGATCTCCTGAGACTTACTATCATGAGAATAGCATGGCAAAAAACCCACCCCCATGATTCAATTACCTCCCACTGGGCCCCTCCCACAACTTGTGGGGATTATAGGAGCTACAATTCAAGATGATATTTGGGTGGGGACACAGCCAAATCCCATCAACAAGTTACTTTTTTCTCCTCAATTTGTATTTAAAGCCCTCAACTCAGAGCAGCCAGACTGGGCAAACCCATTCTTCCTCGTCTCTGCTGACTAGTGAGGCAGGAGCAGAGCATGGCAGGAGGCCCAGCTACTGCGGTCAGAAAGCCAGGCTTACCGGACCACCTGTGTTTCTAGATCCTTCTCTTTCAAAGACACGACCATCAGTTTGAAGGAGAAACACATTCCTTGTGGGAGCAGAGAGAAACTGCTTAATGGGTGAGGGGTTTGGCTTTGGAGCGATGGAAATGTTTTGGAACTAGGTGGAGGTGGTGATCGCACACCATTGTGAATGTTCTAAACGCCTCTGAATTGTTCACTTTAAAATGGTTAATTTTATATGAATTTTTAAAGACACTTCCCTCCCTGCTTAGATCTTCCCGGTTCCTAGAAGTGATTCCCGGGCTTCTTCCATCCATGGCTTTCATCTCCAGCAGCAGCAGGTGGGAGTCGCGGTGAGCAGAGTCCCCAGGTCCTGAGAGAGGGTAGGCTCGTGCCCCAGGCTGAAGCCCCCTACCCAGTTCCACAGCAGCCCTTCCTGTCCAGCACAGCCCATGAGCCCCTGCCAGGCCCTGCCCCTGGTCTGAGAACCTGAGATGCAGAGGTGACTCGGACATGGAAAGGAGACACAGGCCTGGTCAGATCCCAGGGAGGGCCTCAGGGAAGTTGCGCTGCAGGGGAGGCGCTCAGAAGACTGGGAAGGACAGCCAGGGCGCAAGCATAGGGGAAGAAAGGGGATGGGCAGGACAGAAAGAAGGTCAGGTGCAAGGGGCAGGGCCTTCAATGCCAGTCAAGACCCTGTCTTGGAAATCCTGACCTTCTCTGTCCTTTGGAGGCACAGGCAGTACTGACAGCGTCTGACCAGGGAGGCCCCTCATGGGCAGAGCCCCCCTTCCCCTCTGCTGTCCCCAGTACTTCCCAGCTCCCTCAGTTCTTAGTGTCATCAGGTCTGTGCACATCACCGTCCCACCTTTTAAACACATAGGTTCCCTAGACATACGGTGACATGTAGGTAGAAACAACTGTCACCAGTGAGAGGCAGTTCTTCACCCCCAAATACTAATAAGGTCTTTAAAACATCAGAGGCAGAAAGCCTGGGGGGTGACTGGCACGTGCGTTCTGCAGGGGAATAAGGAAGCAGTGGTCTCCAGCTTGCTGGTGTGTGCAGAGGCTCAGCTCGCTGAGAAACCCCCCCAGCGTTCGGACCTGTGCTTGTGAGCACTCACGATTTCCAGGGCCTGTGCGCAGTGCCTGGGTGTGCAGGGAAGACTCTGCTGTGGTCCCTGCTGTCTGTCTAGCAGGCAAGAGAAGCTGTGGAAGAGGTGGGTGTGTGCAGAGAGCGGGAATTGAGGACCGTGACAGGTGGAAACAGTGGGCTTCAGGACTTCAGTGGGGAGGTCAAGTAGCCTGTACTATCTAGAGCTTTGGGGTCACTACCTGTGTGACCCCAGCAAGCACTGACTTCTCAGAGCCTCTGCTTCCCAGTCTCTAAAATGATCAGAAGTGTTAGGAGTTCCTGGCCCCTCTCAGCAGCAGCGGGAAGGGCAAGGAAGTCGGGTAGCGTGTGGGGGCAGCGTCGGGCAGGCGGTGATGGAGGCTGGTACACTTCTTCCTGGATATCGGTGGGACTGGGCTCGGCCCCTCCCTAGAAGGCTTTGTGGCTCTTCAAGGCTCCTTTATTCACGGCTGAACTTTTTCATCTGTGAAGCAGCACACTTGCGTAGGTGCTCAGAGTTCACGCACAGGTCCGAATGCATGATACACTGAATGAGATTGTTTGGGGCTTTTCCTGTGCCCCGCTTTCTGAGGAAGTGTCGCCCTGTTAGGGCCCTTTATCCAGTCTCTTCCCACAGCTCACAGCAGGTTGCCGGCACCACCTGAGATGGAGAAGGCCTCTGACCAGGAGTCTCTGAGTCCAACAGCCACACTGGACAGCGGCCCTTCCAAGCAAGCAGGGCTCAGGGAGGGCAGCGGCTGTAGTCAGCTGTGCCGTTTCTTCTTCATGCTGACCTAAGAACGTTTCGTTTCTTTCCTTCCCTAAAATAAGTGTGAACATAGCTTTGTTAGGTTTTATTTCTGTATGAACATAGCACGAGCCGTTCGTCTTCTCCTGCTGACTGGGGAGGATCTGTCCCAGGTTCCTTTTCCTCCTCTCATGTCCTTGCCCCCTGCTTTGCTGCTTTCCGCTTCTGCTACTCTCCTTTGTTAGGACTGAAAAAAAAAATGACCACTTAGGTTCCAGAGAAGTCATTCCAGGAGACAATGGGGGGAGCAAAGATTGTCGCTCCCGGAAGCCCACTCACCAAGGCTTCTACTCTGCTCACTCCGTTCTCCCTGAAACCAGAGTAGAAGGGTACCTCAGGGTACAGCCACCCCTGACTACGGGGCTCCCCGTCCCTGCACCACAACCAGGTCCTGCACTGCGGCGGCCAAATTGGGCCCCTGTGGGTTCCCAACTCCACCCAGCCCTGAGGAAGCAGCCAGCACTGGAGAGGCCCGCCACTGTCCCAGCAGCTGCGTGGCCACCGCATTGGCACTGAAAGTGCCTGCATCATGCCTCGTCCAGTGTGACCTGATCCTTGGCATGGCAGGATTTCCAGTCCTGGTGTGGCACCAGAGTCCTCCTCTCTGAGGTTATAATTCGTAGAGGAGCACTCACTCATAGAGGCACACCCTGGGTCGTTTTTGTGTGCTTTTGACAGCGATGCCCTGGGGCAGGGTGGAGGGAGGGGCGGCTACAGAAAAGAAACCGTGCCTCAGAACCACGGCCCTGGACCCCTGGTTTTTCCATTCACTCCATCCTGTTCCATGCTCTTTCTCTCACATCCTGTTAAAATTGAGTGCACTGGTGAGCCTGGAGTAAGCCCTCGACGCCCTGGGTCTGAGTGACTGAGAGCGACAGTGACTGTCGCCCCCACCTGCCAAGCACCCACTCTGTGCAGCGCCGGCCCGGTGCCCCACACACTCCACTTCCGATGCGCAGGCACCCTGGCGTGTAGGCGGCGCCGCCTTTGTCAGTGTAACTTCAGTTGCTCATCTGCAGTCACCAGCTGGGATTCAAACCCAGCCAGTCTGACTCCTGAACTCCTCTTTCCTCCCACTCAGACTTTCCCACCTTAGAGAATGTCTAATGCACGTGCTCACTGCTTCGTCTCCGCACAGCCTATCCCTGCCAGCTCTGTGTCACCTTCATTCGGCTGCCAGCCCCTGGTGACTTCCCAGTTACAGATCAGAGAGCAGACTCCAGGGTGGAGAGTGGGGGTTCTAGACCAGCCCCTCTCAGCTCCTAGAGCTCTTGTCTACACAACTGCCTGGTGCTCAGGGTGTGATGAGGCACCTGCCTCTCTCAGTAGGTTGTATGTCCCGGCAGCAGGGGTGGGACCTGTCCTCTCCCATAGCTCCCGCACACCTGTGCTGGGTGTCACCTGGCTCCGTCCTGTGACACATTCATATTCTCTGTGTCGATGTCTTCAGTTGCTGGACATCTAAATGCCATCCTCAATACCTTTAATGCCATCCTTTTTTTTCTTCCTTTGCAGCAATGGATGGTGTGCCTTTCATGATTTCAGAGAAGTTTTCTTGTGTTCCAGAAAGTGTAAGTTTTATGCATGATTGCCCTTCCCCTTTGCCACCCTCAGCTTGAGGTCCCTGCATCCTGATTTACATGGCACGCAGGGCTGTTCTGGCGGCACTCACGCTCCCTCCCCGGAATCTTGTCAGCCTGCATGTCCTCTCTCCTGCTGGAAGCTGAACCCCACAGCCCCGTGACAGTGACTCCCGAGGTTGGGGGTGGGCCATGTGCATCTCTGGCCCTATCAGCCAGCACCCCATGTAGTAGATGTTTCAGAAATGAAGAAAGCAACAGCTGAGGGATGGGAAAGGAGCAGGAGGCTGTCAGACAAGCTCGGGAGGCTGTGGAGCCGAGCCTTTTCCCTGCCGCATGTGATTAACTCGACCTGAGCTTCCCCGTTTGTGAATGTTCTTTGTCTCCCAAGTCCAACTTAGTATATTTTGTTCTTATTTGAGGATGACAGTTTCCTGTCGAAAGGAGGCTTCCTTATTTTCCCACTGTCATGGCTGCATCCCACCCTCTGACATGGGGGTGCCATGCACATGTGGTGCCTCTAGCCATGGTCTCCTGCCCACATCAGGCAGCGTGGACCTCACCCTCCACATCCACACTCTCACGCAGGCCAGGCCCACGCCACCTTTTTGTCAGAGGGACCGAGTGAGCTGGCTGGGACCGTGAGGGGCGCCCATCCTGCTTGGCAGTGGGGTCTCTGTACCAGGCCACAGGCTCTGCCTGGCACTGCTAGGGTCAGCCCTCCGATGGCGCCAGCCCCCAAGGTGGCAGTGGCCCCCTCCCAGCCCTGCAGGCTTGGCCCACGCTGGCTCAGAAAACCCGTTTCTGGTTTTGATCCTTTCTGCAGAAGTTGGCCTTGAGCAGCTAATAAACGTGAAGGCCCCAGCTTGGGCACAGCTAAAGAATCCTTCAGTGTTTTTCTTGGATCCAGCTTAAAAACCACCCGGCTTGCGATTTGACCTGCTCTGTAGTTTCCATTTTCGTGAAATAGAATAGGCCTCCTCTGAACCCTTCTGGTAAGCAGCTTAATCTTGAAAAATGCTTGTGACGTGCGGAGCTCCAGGAACTTCAGCCGACTCCACGGGGCCGCGTTGCCATGGCGACGCTGGCGCCTCTCCCGCCGTTCCCTGGGAGAGGCTGCTCTGTCCTTTGCACCAGCTCCAGTTGGGAGAGTTTAGCGGGGTGGTTAGAGCCTAATGGCACAGCAGCTGCACCTCTGCTGGGTCCCAGGCATTGCGGGCAGGCGGCCCCACTCTCGAGCCCCTCGGGCTGGCAGCACAGACAGCACCACACTGTTCCGTGGCTGCCGGCAGAGCAGCCGCGAGCGGAGTGTCTGACTCGGTGGCCCCGTCCCAAGACCGCCCTCGCGAATGTGCTGCTGCCGCCTGGCCAGGACTCCAAGGCCACAGACAACCAAGCCCAATGCCCTGCGCTCCCCACTCTTCTCAGTGCAGCGCCCTGCAGCCCCCGCCAGGGGTGCCGCCGCTTTCAATGGGCGAGGAAATGAGGAAGGGATTTAATTCGTGGCTGCATCGCGAGGAGGCGAGGAGGCTAGTTTTGAGTCTGGGTCCTCGGACTCCAGAGCCAGCCTCACAGGAGATCCCTGCTGGCTTGGCGGAGATTCCAGCTCCACTCCCACCCCTGGCTACCGCCCTTCAGGACCCTGAGGGCCGCAGGGTTCTGTCAAAGGCCTTCATTCTTAGCCTGGGCCCCAGGAGGCTACGCCAGGGACCTGGAGTATACAGAACACTCGTGTGCCCAGCAGGGACTCTCAGACCAGGAGCCACGTGGACTGGGTGCCCTCTGCCCTCGGAGCCTTTGAGTCCAGGCTTCTGTGGGCCTCCTGCTCACTCACCGCCATGTGTCTTTGATTTTTCATGCTGTCTGTTGAAAAGCCAGCATTTTTTTTAAGTCTCTAATCTTCATGAAAGTATAAAAACTCTCATTAAAATGCAGTGTTATCATTTTTACCACATTGATTTCTCAAATGGTCATTGATGGGCAGTTGTTTCATTTACCTGGCATTTCTGAAGACCTGGAATCCGCCCCAGCTCCTGCCCTGGATTCCCCCTGAGGACCTCCTCCTCCCTGGAGTCCCTTAGACCTCCTGCCTTACCCAGACACAGTGGCTGGGTGGCCTCCGGGGAGAACTTGGGCACCTGCGGTTTACAGCTGCAGTGAGAAAGAGCAAACCTTGCCTGTGTGTTCTGCTGGCAGGGGGTGAAGAGGGGAAAAGCGGGCTAGCCACAGCCAGTCCTCCAGGAGACCTGGGCCCTGCCAAGTGCCACAGACAACAACTAGGCAGAGGTCCTGCAGCACAGGGGTTGGCACCTCGAGGGCCACATTCCTGCTGCAGGCCTTCATAACTCCTCCTGCTACCCCCACGCATGACTGAGAGTCCCACTGACGGTCTTCCTGTAGAAAGTGGGTGGGGAAACGCTGGATCACACCATGGTTGGAGATGTTGCCATTGCCATGCATAAAAGTACGTGTGGGAGGAGCATTTTCCAGCCATTTAAATGGGTGACTTCATCTGTGTTTTCAGATGCAGCCCTTTGATCTCCTGGGAATCACCATCAAATCTCTAGCAGAAATTGAAAAAGAGGTAAGCAAGCCATCGGGGAGGGGAGGTCTGGGCCATTGCCCACACTCCGGGGTCTCTCGTGTTCCCCTAGGGATCCACTCCAGGGGAGGGACAGGTAGAAGCGTCCCTTTCTCTTCTGAGGAAAACACTTTCGTTTCACTGAAATGTGTGTCTTAGATAAAGTAGCTCAATTCTAATGTATTTCCTGCTTCCAGTCAAATATGACCCACAGCTTGTCTTGTCTAAGTCAGAAGGTTTTACATAACAGACAGAGCCGTCAGTTCTCCTTTCTGAAAAGGAGTCTCAGCTTTGGGACGGTGTAGGTTGGAGGACAGGCACCAGGTCGACTTTTCTTCCTCTGTTTCCTTTATTATTTGCCACCAGGAGGGGTTTTGGGAAATGACCGAGCCTCTCCACAATTTAGGGGCGTGTCAGGGTACCTTCCGCCGTGCTTCCTAAGCTGGAATGCATCTGGCAGCCTGGTTCCAAACAGTGCGCACCGTTTCCTCATAAAAAAGAAAGCAAGCTGGGACTGGTGTACGGATGACAACTCTGAGGAAAGGGGGTTGAGATGATGGAATCAAACTGGAGTCAGACCACCGGGGCCTCCTGTTTCCCTAAGACAGCACAGGGCGTGTGGCTTCCCTTCTGCAGAGCGGGTCACACGCCACTGGCAGCCGTCCTCCAAGAGAAGCATTCATCTCAAAGATGGAGATGGTAGAACCATTTCAATATTCTCCGTTCCTTGGGGTTTTCTCCTGTGTACCCAGCTAGCAGAAGCAGGCTGCATTACTGAAAGATGGCTGAAATCAAGCAAAATTGAATCAATGTAGTACAACAAATTTCTAAACCTGTCATAGCAAAAATAAGACAAAAAAGTCCCCCTTTGTCCTCGATTTTCGGTATATCACAAAAACCAACCTGATTGTCATATATAGATTTTTTTTCTTTTTTTCTTGATTACGTGGGGAAAAAAATGGCTGGCTACAACATTAGAAACAAAGGTGTGCCTAGAATTTCGTGTCTGCCTTTCTCAAAGCAAGGGAGCCCACAGGGCCCTGCGTGGGGGGCATCCCAGGGAATGTGGGGAAAGCCTCAGAAGGGCTGCTGCTGCCACAGGTGTTCTCCAGGGCAGCGGCCACACTGATATACCCCGGACCAGCCCCCCTCCACCACAGACAGGGGCAGGTCACTTCCCCACCGTTTGCCATGGGATTGCAGCAGAGCCTGTCTCACAGGTGCTCTATGATGCCAGCTGGATGCAGGTGTGATGTGCTGGCAACACGGGCCCCAGCATCCCGCCATCTCCCCTCCCGTTCTGCTTGGGCTGCCTGTGGGCCTCACAGTGGCACTGTTTAAGCACCTGCCGTGTGCTCAGCTTGGGGCCTGAGGCTTTACATACATGATCACTGGCTCCCACCCCAGGCCTCATTCCTCCGTATGTCATGGGTCAAAATTGAGACTCTGAGATGAGGAGTAACTGGCCTAAGACGAAATGGAGACCCAGTTTGCTGTGCTCCAAATCCTCTCCACTGTGACGAAAAGAGGCAGCTCTGTGTCCCTCCAAGGGGGCTCTCTAGGCCGATGGGGACAGTGGGATCTGGGAGGCCAGTCAACCTGGTTCCCAACCCTGGGTGGGCCTTTGAGGTACTGGGGTAGGGTGAGGTGGGTGAGGGTCCCAGTGTGGGGCCCAGGGCGAGTGGTGGGAACCCTGTAAACTTTCATTCCCTTTCCCACTCTAAGGACTGAAATCTGCGTTTCATTACAGTGTAGTGTCACAGTGTGGCCACCCCCAGGAGATGCAGAGCCAGGGTGGAGATGCACTCTGGAGTCAGTGCCTGGCTAGAATCTCAGATCTTCCACTGACTTTTCTGAGCTGATGTTTCTTTTTATACACAATCAGGATAGTAATAAAAGTGCTTAGTCCAGAATCTATGTGGGTTTAACTGAGAAGGTCCAGTGAATGATGGCCTGAACCAGTGCCTGCCTCAGTGGCTGCTGGCTGCCACCTGATCACAGCCACCACCATCACCATCATTACCATTCTCCTTGTCCACAGAGAAGGACATGAGTCAGCACAGGCCCACCCATTCCACCATCCCGCTGCTCTGTTGCTGGGGCCGAAGCGCCATCCCTGTGGACCAAGGCCAGCTGTGTTTTATGGGTTTAGTGGCAGGTTAAAAAAACAGGCCTGGCCCAGGTGCGATGGCTCATGCCTGTAATTCCAGCACTTTGGAAAGCTGAGGCAGGCAGATCATATGAGGCCAGGAGTTTGAGACCAGCCTGGCCAACATGATAAAACCCCATCTCTACTAAAAATACCCCCAAAAAAGTAGCCGTATGTAGTGGCACTTAGCCAGGTGTGGTGGTGCACACCTGTAGTCCCAGCTGCTCGGGAGGCTGAGGCAGGCAAATCTCTTGGGCCGGGGAGGTGGAGGTTGCAGTGAGCCGAGATCGCATCATTGCACTGCAGCCTGGGGGACAGAGCGAGACTCCGTCTCAAAAACAAACAAAAAAACAGGTCTGTATTTGCTATTGAAGTAAATTAAAGTCAATGTAAAGAAATGTAGGGAATGGGGAGAGATTAGAACCTTAAACAGGTTGGAAAACCATAACAAGTATCTCTGTAGTCAAGAGCACCACAGAGTTTTTATTTAACCTGAGGATTTAAAAGTTCCTTTTACCAGCCATTTGCCTGCTCGTGCTGCTGATGTCCACACACTCGGGCCAACTGGCTCCTTCCGCGGTGCTGACTGAAGCTTTTCCCCAAAAATAAACCTGAAGTTGCTTGTTTTAGCCACTGATCTCGGCATTGCTCGTGGGAGTTGGAGGCCCAAGGAGAAGTGGTGCCCGGAGCCAGGGCGACTGGCTGTCACTCCTGGGCTCTGCGTGTTTGGCCCTGGAGCGGGCTGGGTGTCCCCTGGGTCGGGGTGAGTTTGATTTTGTGCTTTCCATTTAGAACAGGTCTGGCTGCCCTTGGTGTGGAGCCTGGGGGTAGAGAAGTCTCTGCTCAGACATTTGCTTTGCTCACTGTAAACCTTTGTATTTTATACCATTAAACAAACAAACAAACAAGAGTGGAGTAAATACAGTGTGAGGCTGCTTTCGGGTTCAGGGGCACAGGCCTGTGCCCGTGCCTCCTGCTCATCCAGAACAGCTCCCCAGGCTCGCATGGATTCCCAAACAGGGTGGAGAGCCCGGCACCCAGGGAGAGCTGCTCCGTGCTGGGCAGGTGCTTCCCTTCGTGACCCCTCCGCACCCATGGAGGAAGTGGGGCCCACCCATTTACAGGAGAAGTCTGGACTCCAGAAGTTAAGCAACCGGCCAGACTCCCACAGCAGCGGCCCAGAGCTGAACAGGGGCCGAGTGTGACCCTGGCTGAATGTGTGATGGTCTTCATCTAGTAAAGAGCAGTCCCACCTTGAGGGGAAACGGAAGTGTGAGCCTGAGGCAGCACTGTCCTGTCAGTCCAGAGCCTTCTGCCTGCATTAACTGTCCTCGCCGGGCCCTGCCTGAGGGAAGTTTCTGAATTGAAGCCCAAGCAAAATTGCCACCATTCAGCTTCAGGGACAGTCACCCTCCAACAAACCCCGTGACCCTGTGCACTCTGAGCATGGAGGTTAGGGCTGTGGGCAGCCACAGGGAGCCCCCCAGAGCCAGTCAAGCAGAGCTGCCCCACCCCCAGCAAGGACACAGATGGCCTGAGCCTGCCAGGCCCACGAACTGCCTGGCATGGATTGACAGGGTGTCACCTGGTTGTGGGTGGGCAGTGTCCCTCAGCCCCAGCATCCTGAGGAGCCCTGGGGAGCGTGCGCTGCTGGGCCCAACAGCCAGGCCACCCGGAGAACAGGAAGGGGAACAAGCCCACTCAAGAACGCTGGTGCCCGCAGGTACCCTTATGGGCTGCGTAGACACAGCCTCCCAGTGTGGATGCCTGGGGTAGGGGACAAATCTGCCATCTAGATTTGGCTCTGGGGCAAGTTCCCAGGCCCCCTCACCCCAAATGGGAGCACAGGCCTGCTCGTCCCAGCACAGCGCACAGCGCACAGCGCAGGGGTCAGGGCACCCAGCAGCTGCCCTGCTTTTCACCAGGGTCTCCACAGGAGTCGTACCTGATGCACTTGGGTGAAGTTTCATGAGAAACGCCCAAGGATGGTCATATTTTAAAGCTAAAATCAATGTATTCGCCATTGAGCAAATTTTGAAGAAAAGGATCTTTGAAAGACAAAACCTCTCGGATGTGCTTCCATGATGGCGTGGGTGGGCGAATGTGAAGGAAGCCGTGATTCACAGAGGAATTCCCACTCGAACACCTGCCAGCTCCCCGTGACAGAGCGGCAGCCTCCTGCCTGGCCCGTGTCTTCCAGCAGCCCTGTGTTCCTGCCTCCTCTGTCACCTCGCACCCAGAGCAGGGGCTTCCTCGTCCTCCCAGGGCTCGTGTATATCAGCCCCAGGCATGAGGAAGTGAATTTAGGTGACCAGGGACTGGCCAGTGGCAGCCTCGTGGCCACAGGGGGCAGTTTTCTGGCCCTGGCCCCATCTGTCCCTGCTCTGCCCTCTCCCCTTCAGTTTGGCTCTGCAGGAGGGCAGTGGGCGACCCAGTGGGGCTGTTGTCCCAGTGAAGCCCTTACGGTTCTCCCTGCTGCCCAGACAAAAGGCTGTCTGTGTCCCAGAGCCTGGAAAGTGTAATTTCGCAGCCAGCACCCATGATGAAGCATCTTCTCTGGGCGTGAGGAGATGGGCGTATAAATATTCTCTGTCTCTGCCGCTCTTTATTTCCCTGGTAAGCAGTTGCCCCATTTCTCCAGCTGATGGATTCCCCATCGCAGCCAGGGTGGGAGCTCCCTGGCTCTGCAGTCCAGGCAGCAGCTTCTAAAATCATCCTCGTGTCTTGGTTACCTGTGTATCCTCCCACCCCCCCCCCCATGATCCTGCCCTGGCCTACCTGGCAGACCTCAGCGTCACAGCCAGGAGGCAGCAGCCTTGGGTATAGGTTTCATGCCGTGTGCATAATTACCGGCAAGCCTTGTGAGAACAGGAGTGAACCACTCCTGCAGTGACAGGGCACCAGGCAGGGGAGAAGTCCGGAGCAACTTCCAGCCCCGTGCACAGCTGTTTCTACCAGCTGCTAACCTCAGCAGAAACCACCATGCTCCCCATTCCCTTCCGGGGGTGCTACCGTCAAAACCTCGGCAGAGGAAGCACTCGTCAGCCTGCCGCACTCCTAGTGGAGCAACAGCCTCCATTTTCATTCGACTTTAAAGCTGAAAGATGAGGGAGGGCCTAATTAGTAAACGGACGCTCTAATATTAATCACCCCCTTAAAATTGACAAGGGAGGCAATTCATTTAACCACTTAATTGCTGCAGGTTTTTATGGGCTGCTGTTTGCAAACATTTAATGAAGAAGTTATAAATCTAAGGGAGCTTACGATTTTAATTTTATACCTAAATATTTTCCTTGTTCTCATGTTTGTAGTCAATCCTCAAGAGTGTAGTCACGTGGAATGTTCTTTAAATGAACATATTTGCTAACTGGCATGATTTCAGTTTTTAAAACATTGGTTCCAGCAATTAGGCATTTTTTTCAGTTCCCAAATGACTAGAGAAATTCGTCTTGATTATAATTGCTCTTAGCCACGCATATCTAATTTGTGTCTTTTTAAGTGTTAATTAGTAAACAGTTTGAGCTGACATCTTTATGTGTTTGTGCGTTGAAAAATGGGGCTTATTGCTTATTTAGCTTGGGGCCGATTCCACTAACATTTACGTCACGACATTGAGGTGGAATTAATGAAAATGCATTTGGCAGCATGAGGTAAAAAGGATCTTTAAATTCAACTTTTAGATGTCCGTGTTGCCTGGGCCTCTGCCAGTCTCTTCAAATATACGAGGTTAGCGTAGATTTGGGACCTGAGTCCAGCAGGAATAAAGTGAGGCAGATTTTTGTATCAATAATGAAATGGCAGCGTCCCAATTTTATAAAAGCAAAATGTACCTATTCCCGCACAATTGTTCATTCTTTCTACTTTGGAAAGCTTTCCTGGTGCTTATTAAATGTTGAAGAATTTTTGTGGCGTGAACGGGTGCAGCCTGAAAATGTGTGATCCCATAGCACCATCTAGTGGTAGGATCTTAAACTGCAGCAGGAAATAAGGTACCTTTTCTCTGCTTATGAGATTCAGCATTTCACCACCCAGAATCCTTGTTATTTCTTTATTTTTCGGTCAGGAAACTGAAATGTTTGGGGAAAAAAAACCTGACTGCCTCAGATATTAGAATTTAGGTAAATAAATAGGAGCCAACCTGTTCTGCTCTCTTTTTTGATGTATTGCTAAAAGAAACAACACTGCCACCCAAATTCCTACAGAGGTGTCCCACTGAGCTAATTCCAGCCCAAAAGAAAGAAACCTAATGAATTGGTGAAGTAGATGGCCTTGCAGAAATCATGAGAGAAGTCTTGGGCTTCTTTTCAAACACAGGATAGAGCTTGGAACCACCGCTTCATAGACCCTGCAAGCGCCTGACCACAGCGTAGGAACCAGTTTTATGCCACAGACAAGATTAATTCTCTTCCCATAAATTGTGGAGGTTCTTTTGCACAGTTTATCATTGTAAGCAACTCCCCTGCCGATCAAAATTGATTTTTTAAATATTTAGTGTTTTCCTGAGTACCAAGGTTGTCCATGTTTATAAAAATGCAGACATTACAGGAGCATGTAAAAGGTGAACCTCCCCCTCCATCCACTCCTGGGGCACGTGCACACATACGCACCCACACACAATGTTCAGCAGGCTCATGCGGTATTGCCACCCGCCACCGGCCTCTGCACTCTAGTGTGTCTTACATGTCTTCGCATGCTGCCTTACAGATCTGCCTTATTCCTTTTAATGACTACATGCTGTTCCCTTTTATGATTATGCCATAATTTATCTAAGGAACCCACTATTGACTGACTTTTGAGGTGTTCCCAATTACTCACCATTACACCGCTGCAATGGATTTCCTTGTGCACGCTCCCTGGCTCCCCTGGGTCTTTCCCTGGAGGAGGATGGATGTTACCAATTGCCTTATGAACACGGCAGGGCTGTTGGAAGTCCCACCAGTGGTGCCTGAGGGGACCTTTCCTCACATCTTTACCCCAGCTAAGACTCACTGGGACCTTAATGTGTCCCTCTGTTTAATTGATTAATCTTTGCTTATTTTGGCCAGGTGCAGTGGCTCATGCCAATAATCCTCACACTTTGGGAGGCCAAGGCGGGAGGATCACTTGGGCCCAGGAGCTTGAAACCAAACTGGACACCATAGCTCGACCCCATCACAATAAAAATAAAAGTAAGCCAGGCGCGGTGGCTCCTGCCTTTATTCCCAGCTACTCAGGAGGAGGCTGAGGTAGGAGGATCACTTGAGCCCAGGAAGTTGAGGCTGCAGTGAGCTATGATTGTGCCACTGCACTCCAGCCTGGGTGACAGAGAGAGACCCTGTCTCTTAAAAAAACAAAAAAATCTTTGATCGTTCTTCAAGTTGAACCCGTCTTCAGATGCTTATGAGCACCATGTCCTCCGCGGAGCCCCTTCCGCTTGCGCCCTGCGCAGTTGCTTTCTATCAGCTTCTGCAGCTTTTGCATCGCTTTTTTAAGCAGTCATTATGTTTTCAAGAAAGCGACCTTTTCTCTCTAAGCTCAAATACACGTACTTTAATCAGTGTCTTTTCACCTTGTAAATGATGTGTTCTGCTATACAAAAGTTTCAAAGTGTTCATGGGCAATTTTGTCTTTGTTTAATTTTGGGGTTGGTGTCATAGTTCGAAGATTATAAAAACATTCACCCCTATTTTCCCTTATGTTATATATTAAAATATTAAATACTTTTCAACTACTTAACCCATCTGAAATTTATTAGAAGGTAAGAACTACAGACAGCTTTATTTTACCCTAAAACATTAGCCAGTTTTCTTAATAATGGCAATCTTTCTTTGACACTTAAATGCTACTTTTATCATATATTTTCATATGTAAGTGAACATTTTTCTTGATTCCGTTCTGCTATGTTATTCTATTTTTATGTTATTACCACACTATTTTGAATCTTATAGCTTTGTAGTAAGTTTTAATATAACGTAGGATTCGTTCTCTCTTTTTTCCGAGAACTTTACTAATTGTACTCACAGGACTATTCTTCCAGTTGAACTTTAGCATCTTGCAGGGGAAGGAAGTTCCAAAAAGTCCACTCTAGATTTTTATTGGAACTACGTTGAGTACATGAATGAATAGAATAGTAATTGGTATCTTAGATCAAGCGTCTCTCCATCCAGAAACAAAGGAAGCCTCTTGTTGGCCCGGGTCTTGGTCATTTCTCTTTAGGTCATTCCTAGGTGCTTTATGTCTTTGTAGTGCATGTGAACAAGATCTTTTCATTCTATTTTCTGCCACTTGTATATAAAGAAACCACTGACTTTTGTGTATTATTTCTGGAGCTAGCTCTCCCACCGGCTTCCCTTACTGTTTCTGCTGGCTTTCCAGCTGCGTTTCGTCGGTTCCCCCGGCAGGCAGTTGCGTCGCCTGCAAATGCTGAGGCCTCCATCCTGGCAAGCCTTGCTCCTCTTCCTGTGCGCCGTTGTCTGACACCTCGGCAGGGACTTGCAGGTCCCAGGCCTCCTTATTTCATCCATATTTTTCACGGAAGTTTGTAGTTTCAATATTGACCCGTAATGCTGCGTTTTGACTTGCTATTTATAGACGTTGTCTCTCTCTCCCTTTTTTTTTTTCATGTTAAAGTGTTAGCGATCTATTTCTATTTTCATAAATGTTTTTATCAGAAATGGATGGTGGCTTTTGACAAATGTGTTTTAATCATCCATTGAGATGATCATATTTTTCTCCCCAGGCATATTAATATGGCAGATTGTATTAACAGAGTTCCTAATTCTGAGAGTCTTGGAGGCCCCCGTCCCCCACTTTGGGTCTTGTCAGCGGCCAGCGTCGTCATAGCAGCCGCCAGCACCGCACAGGTCGCTCCTGGGGTGGCCCCAGGCACCCATCATGTGAGTAAGAGAGCCAGGCTGAGCCTGTAGAAGTGAAGTGAAGCAGGATGCTGTTTGCTAGCCAGAACCACCTGCCCTGGTTACCGTTGTGAGTCGTACCTGCTCATGCAGAATTGAAATTGAGGTAGACACCTAGTCTTTTGCAAGTCCTTCAGAGAAGGATTTTCCTATTCTTTTCGGATTTCTGGGAACTTTCGTACCTTAAGTTTGGGGTAAAGTGGTACCTATAAAGAGGAACATGTGGAAGGCTGCCTGGTATGTGTGTAAAAATAAGCATGAAGACAGAGGGTGGGGAGGGCACCTTCCCAGAGTGCCCCATGCTCTCACCCACCCAGGAACCCGTGCTGGCAATCAGTGTAGTTTTAAATCTGTCCTATAAATAATCCAGAAGAGGAGAAATACAGAGTCCCGCTTTTTAGGTGGTATTCGGGTGAATTCTAAAATGCTGTCTCAATGACCAGGGAGCTCCCCAGGGTTGCTTACAGACACCAAAATAGCATTTGGGCCAGACGCAGTGGCTCACGCCTGTAATCCCAGCACTTTGCCAGACCAAGATGAGTGGATCGCTGGAGCCCACCCATCTCAAACCCACAAGCTCGAGACCAGCCTGGGCAACATGGCAAAATTTCATGTCTAAAAAAAATACAAAAATTAGCCAGGTGTGATTGTGCATGCTTGTGGTTCCAGCTACTGGGGAGGCTGAGGTGTGAGGATCACTTGCGTGCAGGAGGTCAAGGCTGCAGTGAGCTGAGACTGAGCCACTGCACTGCAGCCTGGATAGCAGAGTGATCCTGTCTCAAAAAAAATAATGATTGATTAATGGATAGATGGATGGATGGATGAAGGGAAAAGGGGGAAAATTGAAAAAGGAAGAGAGAAATAGCATTTACTCAGTGGGCAGAGCATCTGACAGTGCACAGCCCCACCCAGAGCCCCACTCAGAGCAACACAGCTGGACACACAGGTGCCACAGCCAGTGAGGGGTTGGGGAGAGCGAGGCATGTTTTCATCTTTGTTCATCCTGCAGCCGTCTTCATTTCCACCACAAAATGTGCTGTCTCCCTTTTTAAAAAAAAAAAAAAAAGTACATAGTTTTCTCTTTCAGTTTTCTACTTTTAATAGTCACAGGTACAAGAAACATTTCGCTTTCTTGCTTGCTCTGCCATCATCCTACACATGCGTACACATAAGACACAGGGTGCTGAGATGGCAGTGGACACTCTTCCCAGCTGGGCACTGTGGAGGTAATGCTGGCAACTGTGGCAAACCGGAGCGCTCAGGCCTCTGGAAAGAAGGCCACCTCCACCCACCACCCCTGTGAGGCTGAGGGTTTACTTGGCAAGAATGAGGGTCTGGAATTGTCATATCTCTATTTGTTTTCCAATAACATCTAGATAAATATTGGCATCTCGTGCAGTCTCTCCACTTTTCAACGTTTATGACTATTGTGAAACACCATACAGGCCAGCACCGTGTGAACCTGCAGCTCCTACACTCCATAGAGAAACAGACACAAATCACTAGACTTAGGCTCCATTTCATCATCCACAGGCATGACGTGCTGCTGTGGACAGGCCGTGGGCTTGGTACTTGATGTGCATGAGTTACTGTACCACAGGATGGGCTGTCACACAGTCATGCCCAGAGGACCCAGGGCTGTGGCGGCACAGTGCTGCTGCCACAAGGACTAGAAACCAGGATGACCTTCTACCTGCCCAAGAACTCAGCCCCTAAACCAGCTGCTTTCTTTCCTTTACACTGAGCTCTGCCCAGAGCCTGATGTGTCGCTTCACTCACCAAACCCTTGTCTGTCCACTCACCCACCCACACATCCATCTACCCATCCACTCATCCACATATTAGCCATCCACTCACCCACCTGCCCACCCACTCACCAGCCACCTACGTATCCACCCAGCCATCCATATCCACCCACCCATCCACCCACCCACCCATCCATCCACATCCACTCATCCACATATTAACCCATCCACTCACCCACCTGCCCACCCACCCAGCCACCTACTTATCTACCCATCCATCTATACCCAGCCACCCATTCACCCATCCACCCATTCACCCATCCACCCATTCACCCAGCCACCCATTCACCCAGCCACCCATTCACCCAGCCACCCATTCACCCATCCACGCCACCCACCCACTGTCCACTCATTCCTGCATTCATTCTAGGCCATGATCTTTACCGGGCTCTGGAGCTGCAGCGGAGAGTCTGTAGCTGGCCTGAGTGTGAGGAGGGTGTAGAGGGTGCTGTTGTGATCCCTTCTCCCCAGGGGAAGGGAGCATGCTTCCCAGAGCAAGTGGGCCTTAAGGACAAGTAGGACTTTGCCACTCAAGGGAGGAAGAGTGATCATGACTAAACTGGCTGGGAGAGGAGGGGGAGCCGTGGGGAAAGAGCTCTGCAGAGGCCATTCAGACCTCACTGCAGGATGGCGGGGCTCGGGACTCTGTCAGGGTGGGAGCTGGGAGTCATTTGCCCTGTTCCTGGATGCAGGCCAGATCCTGGGTGGAAGGTGCTTGTGAGCTAGGGTTCCCTGAAGGTGAGGGCACTCTCTTGGTCCTGAGCCCAGGGGACAGGCAGCCTAGGGTCAGAGACAGACCCTCAGCGTTGTCATCGCCCAGGGGAAGACTCGGGCTTAGAGCAGGAGACAGGAGGGTCTGGGTGCCGGTGAGGATTGACAGAATGCCTTGGATGCGGCCTAGCAGAGAGGACGGGGCTGGAGTGGCCGCTGGTCATGCATTTCCTCAGTGACCCGGGCTGGGTGCTGTGCTGGGCGGTGAGGACACAGCAGTGCCCAGACTCCCAGACTTCTGCTCCTGGAGCTCTTGGCTGTAAGGAGCAGGGGCTAAATCTCCCCTCCAGTCTCAGGCACTCACGAGGGAGCCGGTGGGGCCCTTACACCACCCCTTGGTTTAGGGTGAGACCCCCTAGCTGGATCTGGTGCACCCCGCTTCTGGGTGGCTGCTCTTAGGTTAGAGCTCATGAACTATCTAGCGGGCCACTAGGAGAACCGAAGTGGCTTCCAGAAGGGTCTGCAGGAACCCTCACCCATCCCTCTGTCCACGCTTACAGTGTGGTCATTGAAGGCGTCTCCCAGCTGTGTCCTGACCCCACGGCCTTGGTCAGGTGGGGCAGCCTCCTGGGGCCTTGGCTGACTCCCTGGTAGTGGAAAGGGGGTTCCGTCCTGCCAGACTACCCAGCTCCCCACTCCTGACCACGGGGTCACAGCCCTGAGCTCCGGGCCCAGCTACACAGCCTCACTCTCAGAGCATTGAGCAAGGAATCTGCCTCATCTCCAGGGCATGAAGGAGGCGTCCTGGCTTCCCCAGACCCCCAAGGCCCACCTGTGCCGAACGAACTTCCTCTGGGTGAAGCACTTTCTCATGCTTTCTGGAGCTGGGGCTTCCTGCCATGTATGCAGCCTCTCCAGTGTCTCTAGAACCATGGCTCAAGTAGGAAGCAGGGACTCCCATGGAGAAACTGGGAAGGCTCAGGCCACAGAGTGTCAGGTGGCCCCAGGCCGGTGCTGTCCCCTCTGTGGCCTCAGCCTGCCCCACAGCTGCTGGAATGTTCAGGGTTTCCAAACTGGACAGCTGCTCAGAGTCACCTGGGTCCTTGTCAGAATGCCCACACCCACTGAACTGCCTGGGGAAGGGCCCCGGAATCTGGCTTAGAAATCAGCAGGCAGCCCACCCTCACCCCTCAGAGGAGGCCTGCAGGAGGGGCCCTGGGACCCTGAGGGCCCCTCCCAGAAATGCAGTGCCTCAGGCCTCACCACGTGACATGGGCACTGTGTTGGCTCTGGCTTCCCTCCTTCTGCAGCGTGTCAGAAGCCAGGCCTGCATTCCTCATCTTCAGGAAACAGATGAGCACATGGCACCCCTCGTGTGAGGAAGCTGAGGCTTTAGGATTTTACAGAGGAGAGCCAGGACTGTGGCCGAGGCCGTGGGAATGCCCGAGATGGGGGGAGTGACTGGAGTGCTGAGTGGGGGAGGGGCCGGGGTGGAGCAGCAGACAGGTGGGGCTGCATGCAGAGCCTCCCCCACGTCTCCCTGCCTGTGCTAGGGCCAGACCCCTCCGCCTGCCCAAGCCCACCCATCAGTGTCTGGCCACCCCTGCACCAGACTTCTCGTTGGCCCAGCCTTGGCCCCTTCAGTTCCCTTCCGCCTGTCCTCACCTGGCCTGGCCCAGCCCCTGCCCTCTGGACTACACCCTTCCAGGCCCTGCCATGATTCACCCGTGAGCTCATCAGCTCACATCTGTCTGTCTGGCCCCATGCTGGAGTTGTGCCGCAGGAGAGGTGGGTGCCGACGCCTGCCCTAATGCAGGTTTCCCAGCCAGCACAGCACCTGCCCCCTGCACCTCTCTGGGCCCAGGCCTGGTCCAGCGCTGCCCAGCTGACTCTGGAGCCTCAGGAAGTCAGGTCCTTTCTTGGGCTTCAGTTTTCTCCTTGGGTGCTCGGAACAGCCCCTTACTTCCCTCTTCATCTGGAGCCCTCTGGAGTGCTCATTGTGAGACCTGGTGAGGGGAGGAGGGAGGAGCTGGAGGGGCAGTGCACTTGCCTTCCCCTCTGTGGTGAGGAGTGCAGTTAACACTGATATCACCCGAGTGTTTTCAAAAACTGTTGTCCCCCAGCCAGTTAAGCCAGGACCACTCCCAACAACCCCGGGTGGGGCCCATGCATCACTGTGGTTAAAGCCTTTGATTCTGATGCGTAACCAGGGCTAATCCTTTCCACTCTCAAGGCCTTTCACAGGAATGGTCCTGCTTGTGAGTAGACCAGTAGGATCTGTCGCCACCTCTTTGCCCCAAAGCTGGGCTGAAGTGACTTTGCCTCCCAGCTGCTGCTGGAAGCTGCGGTCGGCACCTCCTACCGCAGGACACTGGCCTCACTGTGAGAACAGGCTTTTAAAGAAGCTGAAACTCTCGCACCATGGCCTGAGACACCTGCTGCTGTCAATGGCAGGGTCTCCGGGACCCCTGGCAGAGCCCCTGACAGTGACATCTCTTTCCCGAGAGGCCGCAGGCCGGGGCTGCCGAGCTGCTGCAGTGGCGGCCTGTGCCCACCAGAGGGTGCGGGTCCCGCGCCGCGCAGCTGGACCGGGCTGTGCGGACCAAATGCTTTTTAATTGAAATTTTTTTTTAATTCAAAAAGGATTTGCTGTTTGTTCGCGAGTGCAGGTTTTCCTTATGCAGGAGACTAATGTCTTGAGTAAACAGATCCGGGCCCAAATCCACCTTCAAAGGTACTCGCTGTTTGCCCAAGGGAGTGAAAGGGCTTCCAGAAGCGGCCCCGTCTCCTGGGTAAACACGGCGGGAGGAGCGGGCAGGGACCGCGTCTGCGGGAAGGCGGCCGCAGCCAGAGGGGATTATGTCGCGGGACATATGTTGAAATTTCATTTGGGGAGTTAGGGAAAACAAGAAGGGGGGTGGGTGGCGCTTTTCTCCAGCCAAGATAACCTAAAAAGGGAAAAAATCCCGAGGGAGAGAGGGTGGGGGCGCAATCTGTGCGCCCTCGCGGTCACCGGCGCGGTGCAGGCAGGAAGGAGCGCCTTCCCGCCCTCCCCCAACCCGCGGGCCCGGAGACAGGAGCTCAGCCCAGCCCGGAGGGCGCAGCCATGCCCTCCCCACGACCCTGACCCCACTCCTGGCCACAGAGACTGGGACAGACAGCGGCACTGGGTCCCCACGACTGCGCCTCTGCCTGATCAGCCAGTTGCTCACACAGACGTGGAAGTGTCCTGCTCCCCCGATCCCCATCCAGAAAGCCCCCTCCAGGCCCGGGCCCTCTGGCTGTGGACACTCGGGCTGAGGCTGCAGCCGCCTTTCACCTGCTCTCAGTGGCCAGCCAGCCCTCGGCACTCCCTGCCGCCCCCAGGAGCCCGGCCCAGCAAGTACAGCAAGGCCTACTGCAGGGGCAGAAGGGCACAGCTGGATGCCTCCCTCAGCCCCTTCACGGCCCTGCAGGAGCCTGGCTTTGGGCTTTCCCCTTCTGTCATCGGAGAGTCGCTTCGCCTCTGCAGGCATCTCCGTGGCATGGCCTTGGGGCATCCAAAGTGGAGCTCTTGCATGCCATGTCCCACCCCTCCCCCAGTTCTTCTGCTTACCCCTCTACCAGACCTTCCGCAGCCCCTCTCAGCACATCACGTGGTCTCTGGCCCTTCCCTCTCAGCCCATCCAGGTCCACGCCCATTCCCAGGTCCCAGTGATTGGGTCATAGAATTGTCTAAACTGATCCCCAGACCAGTTTAAACTGGGGTTACCTGGGAGCTACTTGAAATGCAGATTCTCAGGCCTGGTCTGAGACCTACCCAGTCAGAATCTGCATTTGACCGGGACCTCAGGTGATTGGTGTGCGGATTGGTGTGTGTTCTGTGTTGAAAAGCCTGCTGCATGTCCTCTCCCGAACTGGGGCTGATGCCCTAACCATGAGGTAGGCCCTCAGCCGCGCTGTCCCCACAGGCGTCCACCCATGGTGCTCTCCTCTGCATCTTGACACCTACTGCTCTAGGTGCTGTCCATGTCCTTCCCCAGTCGGGCCCAGGATCTGCTTTCAAGATGTGACTGCCCCCTTCCCCCCGAAGCCCTCCTTGCCATTCCCTGTGGTCCCCACGCCCCGTGCTTGTGCCCTCGGAGGTGGCCTTTGTGCTGGGCTGTGCTAGCGTGCCCACACCCCTCCTCTGCTACCCTGGGATCTGAGGGCAGGGCAGATGTCAGTGGGGGCCGATGAAGCCAACCAGGAAATGAATTTGCCGTTCCCTGCCGTGCATGTGCCCAGGGGGCCACCAGGTGGCAGTGTCCTCCCAGCCTTTGTCACAGCCCCTGTCCTCGGCCTCCTGACTGCGACCTGTGCCTGGGTTCGCGAGCAGGAAAGTGGGCCGGGGGGGTGCTGCGTCGTGGGTTATCGGGAGCAGCCAAATGTTCAATGAGCACTTGCTCAGGACCAGGGCGTGGCGGGCCCTGAGCTGCCATTGCTTGTTCCATCCTTGGGGCAGGCCTGGATGTGAGCGCATCACCCCACCTGGGAAATGAGTGCACTGAGGACAGGAGAGGGGAGGAGCCTGCCTGAGCCACCTGCAGTCTTGGGCCCTTCCTTCTCCACCCTGCCAGGCAGCAGATGCTGTGAACAGGCCTCCCTTTGGCTCGGGGGCCACACATCTGCTCAGCCTACCATGCACACGGGGACAGGGCCAGTCTCAGCTACAGCTGAGACCTGGTTCTATCCATCTGTCCCGGGTCAGCCTGGGGACTGTGGAGCAGGGGCAGCCGTGAACACAGTGCTGTGCTATGGCCGTGGACGTGATGCTAGTCTGTGGCCGTGGACACAGTGCAGGGCTGTGGCTTGCTGGCTGCCACAGCCTCCCCACCAGTTTTCCACTTTAAGGGATAAAAGGCCTCCCATGCCCCTTCACGGTTGGTTGGCTTTTGGGCCCCACTCTGCCCCTGAAGGCTCAGCCCTGCAGCCCTCTTCACTTATCATGGTCCTCGGGAGGGTTCCTTGATGTGGGCAGCTCACTCTGGGTGGCAGAGAGGGCTGGCCAGGCCTGGTAGGCCGGGTGCCTGGTGGGCAGGGTATGGGCACCCCAGGGCCCCCCCTGGGGCTGGGTGCAGTGCTTGACCTCCTGCTGGAGCGGTGTGACCCGCGCTGTGTTCCTGGTGGCCTCCCTTCCTGGTCTGCCCTACCACAGGTGTCCCCAGGGGCTGCAGCTCATGGTCAGCTCACCTATAGGGCTGCTCCACTTCCAGCTCTCTGCAGCGGAGCCCTTCTCATGGCAGTTCTACTGCTCAAACCTTTTTAATATTGAAAATGCTTGACAACCACGTATCTAATCTAAGCTCCTGCTTCCTAAAATCCACGTGACCACGAGGCTGCCTTGCGTAGGGTTCCAGGCCATTCCCCACGCCCCACCCAGCCCCAGCACCTTACACCTGTGCCCAGCCAGGCAGCTGCCAGCCCCTCCCTGCAAGGGGTGCCCCATGCCCTCTCTGCCTGCATGCCCTGCCTTATGTTTGGGCACCGAGACCTCACCTGGCCTCCAAGTGAACTGCAGGTGCTCCTGGCCCCATCAGAGGTACTTACCCCTTCTGTAAATTTCCATCAGACTTGGAACTTGTTTCGACGAGCCCCGGGTGGTTAGGGAAGCTGGGGTCACCAGCATGAGGGCTAACCCCTGCCCGGCCGGGCTCCCAGACAGAGCAGCAGCAGTGCTGAGCCAGGAGGAAGGTCCCGCTGTGGCCTGTGGGGGAGTCCTCAGCGGGGGTGAGGAAGGCATGGGGAGGGTGTGGACGGTGCCAGGGACAACCGTGGAGGCCCTTCTCCTGTCCCTGGGCACCACCTGGTATCGGTCCTTGCTTTAGCAGAGCCAGCATATCAGGGGCCATCAGAGCCTGGTGGCTGAGGCCGGCGCCAGCCAGGTTTGGGGCTGAGCCAAGAATCTGCCCTCACCAGTGGGGGCATGAGGACTGTCCTGCTGGGCAGGAGGCCATGACATTCAGCACAGACCCTGTGGCACTGTGGCTTTGCACACTGCTGGCACCAGGCCTGGCCTTGCAGGGAGCAGGCGAGGACTGTGGAGGGTACCAGTCATCCCCACAGGAGCCTGTTACCCCCAAAGGCCGGTCTGCACACACATGCCATGTGCACAGCTCAGGGGCCCATGAGGGCCAGCAGAGGGCAGGATCCGGCTGACACCGGCCTGGCCAGCTGCACTACGTCAGGATGCCCCTCGAGGCGGCCCAGGCCTCTGCCTGCCCTTGGTCTGAGGCCGTGGAGGGGTTCCCTGGTGCCCCATGGACTGACTGTCTCTCTGTCCTCACCCACCCCTGCAGTACGAGTACAGCTTCCGCACAGAGCAGAGCGCAGCCGCCAGGCTCCCGCCAAGCCCCACCAGGTGTCAGCAGATCCCACAGTCCTGAGGCGCCAGCGGCCACCTGCGGGAGAAGACCACCGCCCAGACTACTGACGGGGCCAGGGCTGCGGGCTGCCCTGCTCGCCACCCTCGCCCCTCCCGCCACCTTCGCCAGCCCGCCCTCCCACGCTGCCCCAGCAGGGCTGGCCAGGAGACTGGGCAGCTGAGTGGGCGTGTCCCGTCCTCAGCTTGCCTGACCAACACCCCAGCCTCCCTGGGGACGTTGTTTATAACCACGACTAATCTGTGTGTGCTGTAGTGACCAGCGGCTCCTAACGTGTCTGTGTGATGACCACTTGTCCTACAAAAACCTCACTCACCAAGGAGTCACCCTGAGGGCCCCCGGCAGTTGTGCCGGCCGCCCTGTGATGCCCATCGGCTCCCTCCTCTCCCACCTGTTACCTACCAGGACAGACCCCACTGAGCCAGCTGTTGAGCCCCTTGGCTGGAAGACCCTGGGGGCTGGCAGCTTTGCCCAGGACTCTCTGGGGCTCGCTGATCCTCCTGGCCAGGGCTGCCAGGAGCAGGTCCTCTGCAGGACCTCACAGCAGCCCTGAGAAGGCGTGGGAGGAAGAAGCCAGTGGCCCCGGAGTGGACCCTGACCTTCAGACATCTCATGGACTTGTCACCCAGTCACCCGGAGGTCAGGGAGCAGCACCCCTGCCCCCGGTGGAGGGGTTGTCACTTTCTGGGGAGTAGGCCGGTTGACGGCCCTGCTTGGATCCACTAGGACGTGGTGCTCAGCCACAGCGCGCCTCCCCCAAGGGCTCATCTGTGCAACAACCACATTCCAGCCACAGCTCCAGGTGCCTCAGCCCCATGCCCAGACCCAGGGACCACAGGGATGCCTCTGAGACGTACTGGCCCTGGAAGGATGCTGGCATGCGGGCGCCCAGCCCCTCTCGGAGCCAGGTGTCTTGACGGCATCTGCTAACAGGAACAGGTCATCCTGAAAGGTCCCTCTGACCCAGGTCACCAAATTTGGGCCAAAACTTGCATTTCTACTGAGTGCCCACTGGTGCTGGTGTCCTCACAGGGCCGGCACCAACTTCAACCCTAGGTGCATTTGCCCAAGCAGTGGTGGCTGCTGTCCCTGGGGGCCCGGACCCTCGCCCTGAAGGGCTGCCTCACTCTGTGGTGTCAGGCATAGGGCTGTGTCCTGATTCCTCAGAGTATGGGGACCTGACATCTTTGGGTCCCCAAGAGTTGGCTCTTCGACGTGGGGGCTTGGTGCTGTGGTTGGGGGCTGCAGTATCGGGGTCTGTAGAAGCCACGGCCTCAGCAAGGACAGCCTTTCCCACTGCAGCCTTTCCCACGTGCTGCCAGCTGAGGCCCAGAGCAACAAGAGGTAGCGCCAGACAGCACAGCTGGCCAAGAGGCGGGTGGGGCTGGAATACCTCATGCCCCTGCACCAGCCCCTCCGTCTCCAGGCCCCCGGCCCCTGTGTGGGCCCATCATCTTCACTCGGATACCTCTTGATTTCTGTGGATTAGGGAAGCAGCCACTTCTCCTCAACCTCCCCAAGACCCAAGGATGCCCCTTCTGTGGGTGGCCTTCTCAGGCCTCCTGGGTGGCACATCAGCAGGACCTTGTCATGACACTGATGCTGAGTGGGGAGGGAGCTGCCGGGCTGGCCGCCAGTGCCCCATTCACAGAAGCCAGTGTGGTTCTGGAGACCTGGAGAGCCCTTTGTCACCCAGAGTACCTGTGTCTGCTGTGGCCTAGTGGGTGGTGGCCCGTGTGACAAAGCCCAACAGCAATAGTTACTCGTGGCAGGAGGACAGAGGGCAGAGCTCCGGCCACCTCGGCCCACTTCATTAGGGTTTGCGAGCTTTGTCCTTCCTTCACCCTCTTTTTCTGCCCTGGTTGTGAGGTTGCCTCTAACAGGTAATACCAGAGCCCTCCACTCCACTCCCATGACTGGGAAGAGGCCTGTGGCAGCTCTGCTGGACCCTTGGAGGCTCAGAGGCAGTGATGTGAGAGCCCCGTCTGCAAGGATGCAGAATGAGCCGTGAGGGCAGCTGCAGGAGAGGAAGGGGCTCCCACAGCCCCACTTACGCCCCACAGGCCCCTCTCGAGCTGGGGCCCCAGCAAGGTGCCCACGAATGCCCTCCTGCTGGATGGACAGGGCCACCAGGAAGAGCACAAACCACGTGGACTCAGGCGAGCTGGAGCCATCTTCTCCATAGTATTACGGACTTTGCGTAAGAGTAAATGACTGTGAACGCCGTAGTAAATGGCAGCTTAAGATAATTAAGCAGTGACCGTGTTAAGGACGAGTTTGGTGTCTGTGGTAGGTTTTAGGTTGCTCCTAACCCTCCATTTCTTGCCTTCTGAGAGGTGATTGAGGACAAGCATATGCCTGTGTGTGTGTGTGTGTGTGTGCGCACGCGCGCGCGCGCGTGTAATCTCACCTGAGTGGGGCTTATTCAAGAGAATGAGGGGTGGAGCTCTGGCTCAAACCTAGGAATGACAAGTTTTTCTGTCTTTTGGGAGAGTGCTTTTCTCCACAAGCCCTCTGGTCACTGTGGGAGGCAAGAACAAGCGTTCCCTTGGAAATGTGAAGGGTCTTGGCCTCCTCCCTCAGGCCCCTCCCACAGCACTTCCCACCACTCTGCTGTCCCTGCTGGCAGCCTCTGTCCCTCCAGAACAGCCAACCAGAGCACACTGTCCCCATCACCTCCCCTTTCTCTCTGGAAAGTTTAAGTATCTTTCCAAAGGCCTTAGAAGTGGCACAAAGGTGATAAGGAGCGGGTGCTTTGCTGCAGGCTCCCTTGCGAATTTATAATGAAGGCCTTTCTTCCCACCCCAAGTCCAAGAACAAATGCCAGCCATGCCCTCCGCCACTTGGAGAGATGAGTGAGACCCAGTGGGGTAAGGTAGAGGAATTGCAGGTTAGACCCTTGCTGGCCCTCCGGCCCTTGTCACCTGGTGGCCACCCTCATCTTGTGGGGAGGAGCCTGCACTGACTGGCGTCCCCTCTGCCATTCAGCAGGTGGGTGGGAGGACACGAGGGACTCACCTGTGTGAGCATCGCTCCTGGCCAGGCTCTCCAAGCACATTTCTCCTTTTGTTCCCCCTAAAAACAGAGTGACCTTGAAGTAGATGTTCTTTGCTCCTTGTTAGAGTTGAAAAGGCCGAGACTTGACCGTGGCACCAGGCTGCTAAGAGGCAAGGGTAGGCCCCCGGCCCCCGGCCAGCTGTACCGTCACAAGCCCAGGCCAGGGCTGCCCTCTCTGTTTCCAGTCCTGTCACGGACTTCCCGGCCATCACTGGGCCCCACCGGTCACCAGGCCACTGTGCAGTGGGCGCTGAGCACCGTCAGGAGTGGCCCACCCAGACCCCTCCACCCAGACCAGGGCCCTCCAGAGCCCGCAGGCGTCTGTGGGGACTCCCAGCCTGCAGCTTCTGGGAGAACCGGGTGGGCCCGAGGATGAAGGCGAAGGGGGGCCTTGAGGAAGCAGCCCCCGGCCTTGTAGCAGCTAAGCTCATGAACTCCATTCATGGCCTGCCTGGCCCCCGGAGGCCACGCCAGGCACTCAACCCCTGAGCCCACAGCCCCTGCTTGGGCTGCCTGGTGCCCTCAGGGCAGCCTGGCCTCCTCCAGCCACTCTGAGCACATGTCTGGGGGTCACCATCAGAGACAGGTTTGTTCTCCCAGCCCGGGCCGTGGAGCTGCTGTGTGACTGTGTCGGGCGTGGACAAGGCCTAGGGATGGCGTCCCACTGGGTATTTATTAAAGGTGACTCTTGTACTTGGCAAGGGAAGTCCACTGTGTGATTGTCTGTATTCTTAATATAATTTGTTAAATAAACATTTGTTTTAACCTCTTTCCCCAGTTTGCTGTCATGGTATCTGAAGCCGGCAGAGGTCAGTGTCCCTCAGGTCAAGCACCCAGCGCTCTCCCCCAGCAGGGCACTTGTCACCACTGGGGTTGTCAGCCTTCTAGAAAGGGCTGGTGGGCTTCTTTGCCCCTGTTGAGATGACCTGCTTACAAGTCAGTGGGGTTCTGGAGGATGCAGGAAACCTCGCCATTCTCTGGTGGCAACCCTTGGGTGCTCCTGGAAGGAGAAAGCCCAGTTGCCGGGAAGGCAGGTGTGGTTCCTGCGAGGTGGCCCCAGCGGAAAAGGCCGGGGGCACTTGGTGCCTTTTCACCTCCTGCGTCCTTGTCTGGGGGCGCACAGCCTGCCGGAGTCTGGGTGGTTTCAGTCCTGTCCCGACTGCTCGCCTGCTTGTGAGAGACCTCTCCAGACACCAGCTAAGGAGGCTGCGGGGCCAGGGACAGGGGCAGGGCGCCTTCTGAGGAGCCGGCAGTTCAGGGTCCACCATCAAACCTCTTTGCCTCTTAGCACAACCTGTGCTTCTGGGCCAGACACCAGTATGCCTGCAGCCTGTTCACACCAGACTTGGGCAGAAAGGAGCGAAGCACGGCCACCTTAGCGCAGTGCTCACCCGGTCCCCAGCCCTGCCTCCCCTATATCCCAGACACCCCCCCTCCAGGATTTCTCAGGTGTTTACAGTAGGAGAGGAAAAGCAGCCCAGAGGACTCCACAGGAAACCTATGGCTGATGCTGGGTTCCAGTTCACTCTGCCGCCTCCTGACCACGTGGCCTTCAATGGGTCTCCCACACCATGTGTCTGTCTAAGGGGACACAGTTCCCCTCCCTCAATGGCTTGCCCTGGGAAGATGGAAAGAGGACACAGCAGGGCATTTCACCTGCAGCAGAGACTGCGTGGCATGCCAGGTCTTCCTGGGGGTCCTGGGTTGTGTTACTGTCCACAGAACATGCTGAGTCCCTCCTCTGTGCTGGGTCTGGAGACACCAAGGAAGTGCAAGTGGTGGACTTTGGTGTCGAGGATGTAGCCTTAAGCACTGCCTGGAACAGTAGACAGACCAATGCCCAGGGCCCCGGGGCTGCAAGGAGCAGAAATCTACACTGGCCTATGCCAAGGTGGTAGCCACCAGACAAGGAGGAGGTTCATGGCGCCCAGAGCAGGTGCAGCCCAGCCTCAGGGGGCCGGCGTGGCAGCCCATTCCTCCTCTGTGTGTCCCACGGGCCTCACGCACCTGAGCTGACATCTCCCTGTGCCTCCAGCTGCTGGTTCCCAGCCTGACCGCCATCTTACCCCTAACACTCAGGGCTTTCTCTTCCCATCTGTGTCCCATACGTGACAGGGCTTAGCTCTGTCGCTGGTCAGTCATTCCAAGCTCCAGCCACGCAGCTCCAGTGTCCACCTGAAGGTCTCTATGTGGAGGTCCCATCCTCACCTTGACCTCAGCGCATGCCGAGCTGTCTCAAGCCCTCCTCCAGCCCTCCCATCTCTGGGATAACTCCACTGTCTCCCCCTAGAGTCACCCATGCCCCCACCTGGAGCCTGTTGGGACCGCTCCATTGGCAGCTGGACGGATCTACCGTCTAGATCTGTTTGCAGCCCCAGCCACTGTATCCTCTTGTTGCTGCTGTGGTGTTAGTTCCGGCCACAAGGCCTCTCACTTGGATCACAGCATCTGCCCCAAGCCACACCTGCCTCCCACATCACCCTGTCATTCATCCCCAACACAGTCCAGACCCAGCCAACAGGACTCCTCACTCACCTGGCTTCATAGCCCCTCATTACCCTAGGAATGAAGGCTGAGTCCCCAGAATTCTAAGCCCCTCCCTCCTGGGCCTGGCTCACCTCCCACTGATGCCCCTGCTGAATTATTTACAGTTCCCCAGTGCTTCCTTACCTTTGCACATGGTATTCCCTCTGCCTAGAATGCTTTTCCCCCAAGTTTTCTGCATGGAAAACTCCTATTCATCCTTCAAGACCCTGTTCCTGTACCACCTCTGTCATGTCCATCCTGATGTCTTGGAGGCAAAGGTAATGAATGGTTCTCCCCTTCAAGCTGCCTGTGCCTTGCACAGGGGCCCACATGTCACTGCATCACAGACCCCTGAACCTCTCTTTAGCTTATGTGCTCCTGGAAGAAGTGGTCCATGCTTCATTTATTATGCCCTCCCCCCACCAATTATATACCCAGAGTGCCCAGCACAAGCCTAGAAAAATGGTGGACATCAGCAAATGCTCTCTGGATAAATTCCTTAGAGTGAATGAAGTAGACAGATGAACTGGACTCAATTGCCAAGGGCCCCTAGAAGGACAGACACCAGCAGTACAGGGCCCGTGATGCCCATGGCAGGCCTCCCTGGACATGCCCTGATGTTGGCCCCAGAGAGAGCAAAGGTATGAAAGCTGAGCCTTGCCTGGCTCATCTCTGAAGCTGCAGTACCCAGCACAGTGCCTGGCTGCAGGCTGGCATCAGTTCATGGTGGTGACGGTGGGACAGGAAGGGGAACAGCCATGGGCTGCTGTGTCTCCTTCTGGAACCCAGCTCTGGGGGGGTGCCAGAGAAAGGAAGGAGGTGATGGATCACAGGATCCAACACTAAAATGGCCAGGGGCTCAGGTGTCAGGGGCTGGAGAACTTCAGAGATAAGTTGATTCCAAACTAGATATGGATAATGCACATAAAGAAATGAGAAGCCTGGCTTGCTTTATGAACATGGGCATCAGAAGCCTCAACAAAGTTTTTGTTTGTTTGTTTTTTGAGATGGAGTTTAGCTCTTGTTGCCCAGGCTGGAGTGCAATGGTGTGATCTCGGCTTACTGCATGCAACCTCTGCCTCCTGGGTTCAAGCAATTCCCACCTCAGCCTCCTGAGTAGCTGGGACTATAGGCACCTGCCACCTCATCTGGCTAATTTTTGTATTTTTAGTAGAGACAGGGTTTTACCATGTTGGCCAGGCTGGTGTCGAACTCCTGACCTCCAGTGATCCACACTCCTCGGCCTCCCAAAGTGCTGGGATTACAGCATGAGCCACCGCGCCAGCCAAGGAGCCTCAATAAAGTCTTGGGTAGAGTAAAAGAAGGCCGGGTGCCTCAGACAAGATGGCAGAGGTCAGTTTTCTGGCTACATCCATTCATCTCTCCCACATTGCCCTAGGTGGGTCATTTTCATCCATTTGCAGGTTGGGGAGGGGTGTGAGCCAGAGCCCACCATGGGAGCAGAGGGCAGCACAGGCAGGCAGCTGGCTGACCCTGAGCCCCTCCTCCCCTCGCCCCACACCTTGGGTCAGGTTGTTGCAGAGACACAAGTCTTGGGAATGGCGGTGCAAGGGCAGAAGTCTGGGAGGGTCCTGAGGGCTGGACTCCCAATGCGGAGGGCACACAGGCAGAGGTTGGCACAGGTGAGAACACCCAAGACACATCTATCCCCGGCCTCCTCATCCTTCTCTGGAGGGGACACAGGGTTCTCAACCTCAGCTGCACATTAGAACCTTCTGAGAGTGGTTTAGAATCCCTGTGCCCAGACCCACACCCAAACCGATCAAACAAGAATCTCTGCAGGAGGGAGCAAGGAGTCAGTAGTGGTCAAGCTTCCCAGGTGATAGTAATGTGCAGCTGAGATTAAGTACTCAATTCTGAGCTTTCACCACTTCCCCAGTTATGTGTTACCAGCCAGTAGAGCTGAGTCCCAGGGAACTATGGACTCCCGGGGCAGGGGGTGGGGCGGGAAACAGACACCGGAAGAGCTCATCCACCAGGAGAAGACAGGAATCTGGGCAACCCACACCAGCAGAAGCCGAAGTCACAGAACAGAGGACGAGTTAAATATAAACAAAAGGCATCCTCCAAGACATGTGGGAGGACCCTGGGAACACTGGGCAAGGAGAAGTTTGGAATAAGAGCCTGTCAGTTTTGAAATACTGACAGACCTGGGGTGGGGGGGAGGGAGAGAGGGGGAGAGAGAGA
>NW_016107531.1:2218743-2247562 GCF_001604975.1 Cebus imitator | reverse complement strand
GCTCTTGTTACCCAGGCTGGAGTGCAATGGCGCGATCTCGGCTCACCGCCACCTCCGCCTCCTGGGTCCAGGCAATTCTCCTGCCTCAGCCTCCTGAGTAGCTGGGATTAGAGGCACGCGCCACCATGCCCAGCTAATTTTTTGTATTTTTAGTAGAGACACCTCTCTCAGAAACTGCACTCAAACTGATAAAATACGAGCAAAGATATAAAATGTTTGAATAACATGATTAATAAGCCCAGAACTTTTTCAAGCCAGCAGATCCCATATCCTTTCAGAATCAACTATGTACTAAGCCACTAAAGAAATCTCAATTCCAAAGAGCCAATATCGTATCTAAAACCATCTCTGATCATACAATGAAAAAATGAGAATGTAAAGCAAAAAAAAAAATTTTTTTTTAAGCCACACGATTGGAAAATGCAGAACCTACAACTGAATAAGAGGAAGCCATAAGGGAAATTATTAACATCTTAGAGGAAAATAGTAACGAAATCGCTACATCACAGAATTTGTAGGAGGACTAGCATGATGGCTCACACCTGTAATCCCAGTACTCTGGGCAGCTAAGGCAGGAGGATCACTTGAGGCCAGGAGTTTGAGACGAGCCTGGACAACATAGTGAGACCCTGTCTCTACAAGAAATTTTTTTTTTTTAAACAGTAGCCGGTCATGGTGGTGTGTTCCTGTAGTTCCGGCTACTTGGGAGGCTGAGGCAGGAGAACAGTTAGCCCAGGAGTTTTAGGTTACAATGAGCTGATTGCACAACTGCAACTCCACTCTCCTCGGTGACAGAAACCCCATCTCTAAAAAATAAAAATAAAAAAATTGTGGGACACGATTGAAGCAGTAGACAATGAAATTTACAGTTTAAATTTATACAAAAGCAAGAAGGATTGAAAATAAACCAGCTAAGCATTTAATTGAAGACAGGAAAAGAGTAACAAGTAAATGCAAAGAAATAGGAAATAATGGTCGTGAAGAGTTGATGAAATCAAGCAAACAGAAATTATGAACAAAGTCAAAATGTTGTTCTTTGAAATGGCAGAAAGAAACAAACTTCAGACAAGAAGAAAGAAGATGCAAATGAGAATTAAAACAGATGACTGCTGATGTAACAGTTAATAAGAATATTATTAATAGCCATGTATTATCAAGTATCTGGAAATATATAAAATGTCAAAATTGGTATAAGAGAACTAAACAACTATTAAACAATTGAAATAAAATTAAAGACCATTTTCTCAAAATATCCCCAGGACCCAGTCATCGTATGGGTGAGTTTACTCAGACTTCCAAGAAATGACGGCCTTTTTCTGACACAACTCATCCTAGAAAATAGGAAAGGAGTAAGGCAGCCCATCTCACCTTAAAAGATGAGTGGATTCCAAACCAGATAATGACAATACACAAACACACATGAAAATTAGACACTGACTTTGCTTTATGAACATGGATATAAAAATTCTCAATAAAATATTATCTGTTTGAATTCAGCAGTATATTCAATATTTATTCATTAAGACCGAGTAGGGATTATCCCAGGAATGCAAGAATGGCCCGACAGCGGAAAGTTCATTGGTGTAATTCATCTCATTAATGGACTAAAGGAAAAAAATGCCACAATCAATTGATGCAGAAAATGCACTTGATAACTATCTTACCAGGAGTTCTCTTCAAGGTAGAGACAAGTCAAGTATGCCCACTACCACCGTTTCCTCCGTGTACATTGGCAGTCCAAGCCAATGCCATAAGACATGAAAAATAAATGAAGTATAAGGATTGAAAAGAAGAGGCAGAGCTGTCATTCTCAGCAAGCTGTGTAATTATTTATACAGGAAACCTAACAGAATCAACAAACACTGAGAAGAAATGGGAGAGTTAGGCAAAGTTGCCAAATATAAAAGCAGCTCCCCCATGGCTGGACGCGGTGGCTCATGCCTGTAATACCCACACTTTGGGAGGCCAAGCAGGATGGATCACTTGAGGTCAGGAGTTCGAGACCACCCTGGCCAACATGATGAAACCCTGTCTCTACTAAAAATACAAAAATTAGCCAGGCGTGGTGACCGGCACCTGTAATCCCAACTACCTGGGAGGCTGAGGCGGGAGAACTGCTTGAACCCCAGGGGCAGAGGTTGCAGTGAGCCAAGATGATGCCATTGCACTCCAGCCTGGGCAACAGGAGCAAGACTCCATCTCAAAAAAATAAAAGCAACTCCCAGAAATAAGTAATATTTCTCTACGTGTCCAACAGCAACTAGGAAATAAAGCAGAAAATAAGAGAACCTTTCATATAATCATAAAGTGTTTAGGAATTAGCCTAACAAAAATGGGAAGACTTGTTTGAAGAAGATTTTTTAACTCTTGTAAGAGACAAAGGCTATCTGAAGAAACACCAAGATATCCTATGTTTATGGCTGGAGCAGCTTAACATTCCAAGACCCCTTTCCACTAGAACATTCTAAGTGCCTTAAGATCAAGAACCCTTGTTCTTCATGTATACCTCTATGAATAGGGCAGTGTTTGGCACAAAATCGCCGCATGTTAAAGGTTTATTCATTGAATTCATGTGAAGATGCCAGTCTTTCTCAAATTACTATATTCAGCTCAAATCACAATTTAAGCAAATCATAATAAAAAAATCACATTATTTTCTAAAAATAAGCAAGATTTGTGGGGAGACTTGACCGAGTTATTCTAAAATGCTAAAAATGCTTATGGAAGAATGAAAGTGCCCAGTAGTTAAACATTTTGAAAAAAAGAAAATAGTAAAATGGGGATTCACTCTTCCAGCTACAGACACTGCAAGCTAATGAAAACAGTGTGATGCCATTCCAATGTCAGACACTCACCACTGGGGAGACTGGAGGTGGAAGTTATGGATGTCAGATTTTTCTATGAATCTACAATGGTTCTAAATTTTTTTAAAAAGTTATGCAGTGTGGCACTGACCCTGAAATACAATGATGCATGGGTCGGGGACAGTGGCTCGTGTACGCATGTGTGTACACGCTGTGTGGGAAATATACCTAGGGGTAGAATTGCCGGATCACAGAGGAGGCATATTTGCAGAATTAGTAAATATTTCCAAATAGTCTTCTAAAGTGGTTGCAGCCATTTACACTCACCCCAGCAATGACAGTTCCAGCTATTCCACATCCTTAACAAAGTTTGATATTGTCCAGCTTTACAATTAGCAGTGTTTGCAGATGTGAAGCTGGATTTCATTGCAGTTGAAATTTGCATATCCCTGTTGACTAATGAGGTCGGGCAATTGTTCTTGTGCTTATTGGTCATCTGTAAACCTTCCTTTGTGAAGACCTGGTAAGTCTTTCGCCCATTTTTCTATTGGGTGTCTGTCTCTTCCTTGCTTTATTCCTTATATTCTTTATGTATTCTAAAAGTGAGTCCTTTATCACATAAACATGCAAATTCTGGGCTGTGGCTTGCCTTTTCACCTTCTTAATGGTGTTTTGTTTTGGTTTGGTTTGGTTTTGGTTTTTTGAGACAGTCTGACTCTGTCACCCAGGCTGGAGTGCAGTGGCACAAACTCGGCTCACTGCAACCTCTGCCTTCTGGGCTCAAGCAATTCTCCTGCCTCAGCCTCCTGAGTAGCTGGGATTACAGGTGTATGCCACCACACCTGGCTAATTTTTGTATTTTTATTAGTGACAGGGTTTCACCATGTTAGCCAGGCTGGTCTCGAACCCCTGACATCCAGTGATCTGCCCTCCTCAGCCTCCGAAAGTTCTGAGATTACAGGTGTGAGGCACCACACCCGGCCCTTAATGGTATCTTTCAATGAACCAAAGTTATTAATAAGCATAGTCCAATTTTCAATCTTTTCCTTTACAATCAGTGCTTTCTGTGGCTTAAGAATCTTTGCCTATCCTCCCAAACCTTTTTTTAAAAAGTTTGGCTTTTTCTCCTGCCAGTACCTTCCCTGGAAGATGCGTGAGGAATGGTTTCTGGAGGAGGCAAGGTACACCCTGAGCTCTAGAGGGGGCTGGGCTGGGCTGCGTTTCCTGGGGAAGGTAAGCACATACCAAGGGGGGAGGGTATTTCATTGTTCACTGGGCATCAGCAAACATTTATGGAGGAGGGCAGGGGTGGCCTTGTGTGTGTCATCACCACAGTCCTGCAGTTAGGGATGCCCCATTTAGCAGATGAGGAAACTGAGGCTCCAGAGAGGGCTCAGAAGCACACAGCCAGAGAGGGGCAGCTCAGGGCCTCCAGCCCAGGAACATCCAACGCCAGTGCCATTCCTGAGCATGGCCTGGATTATTCGCACCTGGAAGGAGGTGTCCTGTCCTGTGGGGTTAAGGTGAGGACAGCTCATCAGGTCAGACAGGCCCAGTTCAGGGCCCAGCTTAGTCACCTCCCTCCATGTGCCAGGGGTTCCGGGCTAACAGCAGCCAGCAGCCACCCAGGCTTTCTGGAGGAGGAATTGAGCAAATCCTTTACATGCTTGGCCTGGGGCGTGGCACACTGCGGGGGTGGGTGGGGTGCGTCAGAAGGCACTTGACCATGGGGAAGCCCCACCTGACCCCACGAGCAGGAAGGGGGACTGAGGGTCTAAGGTCAAGTGACCTGCCTCCCCCGACCTGTCCCCTGGTGTTGTGCAGTGACTCAGGAGCACGCCTTGCTCGGAATCCGCTTCCAGGCTAAGCACCTGCCCCAGTCGCTCAAGAGAGCTTCCTGCTGGGGCCTCCAGCACCCCACCTCACTGACTGGGGGGCACTCCCTCGGGTGGATCCTGGCAGGGGCTGAGACCACCTCCTGCAGGCCCAGGAAGAGGCGCTTCGCAGCGAGGCAAAGCCCCTTGGAGTCCCATTGCTCAGCGAGAGGGCCCCAGGAGGTCTCTGGCCTGCTTTCTCCCCTGGAACACGAGGGTCCTGGCACCTCCTCCCCTTCCAGGTTGCGGGGCAGGCTGGACGTCCAGGGCCACCCCACGCGAGGCCCCTCCCACCGCGCTGCCCGCCCCGGACCCCGCCCTCAGACACGGATTCGCACGCTGTCCGGCCGCGCGGGGGCGCTCGGTTCCCCGGCCCCCGCTGGGCTCTGCGGGAACGCTCCGGCCGCGCGCTGGGGATGCTCGGACCCCGGCACACACTAGGCGGAGCTCCACGGACTGGCGGGAAGTCAATCCTTCGGCCCCGCGCCGCGGAGGTGTGTTTGGAAGGAGGCTAGCTTTCCGCGCGAGTCCCCGCCGCGCCCGCCAGGCTCCCACCCGCTGTGGCGTCCGGACCAGGGTGGCCCCCACGGACGGCGGGCTGGGCCCAGCCACGCTAGCCTTGCTTGGGAATGCAGGTCGCCTGGAGGGGACCGAGCAAGCCCCCAGCTCCACCAGCCCTTAAAGGGTGGGCTTGGGCAAGTCACATCAGGTGCCTCAACATTCGCACGCGGAAAATGGGGAGAACAGTCCCTCCTTTAAAAGGTTGTTGAGAAAGTTAAAAGGAGATGTATCACTAGTGCTCAGCTTCCAGGCCTTAGGCAAGCCACCTGCGCCCATCCCTGAGCCTCAGTTTCCCCAGCTGTAAAATGTGGATAAGGAAAGTCCTGCCCTCGGCCAGGCGCGATGGCTCATGCCTGTAATCCCAGGACTTTGGGAAGCCGAGGCAGGCAGATCACCTGACGTCGGGAGTTCAAGACCAGCCTGACCAACATGGAGGAAACCCGTCTCTATTAAAAATACAAAATTAGCCGGGCATCATTGCAGCTCCTGTAATCCCAGCTACTTGGGAAGCTGAGGTAGGAGAATCACTTGAACCCGGGAGGTAGAGGTTGCGGGGTTGTAGTAGGCCAAGATCATGCCATTGCACTTCAGCCTGGGCAACAAGAGCAAAACTCCACTCCATCTCAAGAAAAATAAAAGAAAGAAAGAAAAGAAAAGCCCTCCCCTCACAGGGCCATTGGATAAGCTTGGTCCACGCTGCTGGATACCCCCAGAGCTCTCGGTAAATGGAGCTATTGAGGTTATGCCCACTCAGCAGAGGCCCTGCCTGCAGTCCCAAGCCTGTGCCCAAATCCCACAGGTTGTCATTTAGGGACCCAGGCCCCCCAGTTTGGGAGCTGGTGGCTTAGAGTGGGTGCTCCCTCTGGTTGCTGACTGTGCAGCCACAAGTGTCTGTGCAGGAGGCTTGGTGGCAGTGCCCCTCCCCTGGCTGCCCTGCAGGGCTCGCTCTGGTTGAGTCACCCAGCAAAAACACTCCGCTTCTTGATACCATCCAGAAAATGAAAATGTCCCAGGCGCCTAATCCTTCCCTTCCTTTTGGCAACTTAAACTATCCTGAAACACAGCCAAGATATTGAACGCGGTGTGAGCGTCCTCGCCAGAACGTAGCCCTCCCGCAAAGCCAGCCTTGGGGACTCGTGGAGCAAAGCCACGTTCCTCCCTCAGACTCTGAACCCTGGCCCCCACCAGCCGGCATCTCAGCCACCTTCAAACCCGCCGACCTGAGGGGCACGCCAGGAACCCTGACTTCCTTCCCAGCCTGGGCTGTGCCGCCCCCAATCCCCCCACTGAAAAATATTTGAAATGGTCTTTGACTGAAATGAGATTAATCCTCAGTTCCCTGACAGTGTCTTTGGGCATGTGTTTTTATAACCTCCCTTTCAAATGAGAACCATTTGCCGCCGGGAAGCTGGGGAGGCCTTGCCCCAACTGCTGGGCCACACATCACCGGCACCTGATTGAATGTCATGGACAGTGGAGGGGGCAGGGCTGAGGTGAGGGCCATGCACTCAGGGCCAAGTGTCCTCCGCTGGCCTTTGCCTGAGTCCCCATCTCCAGCCAGTAGTATAAGCTAGAGGATATGAATTCCAACCTGGATCCCCCACACCACAGTACGCCCTCGAGCCGGTGACTTTGCCTCTCTGAGCCTCACTTTCCTCATCTGTAAAATGGGGGTGTTTATGGCCCCTGTCACCCAGGTGATGGGTTCAGTCCAGTGCCTGAAGATAACTGAGCCTTGATGTTTGATAAGGCTTTTGAACACAACCTCAGCTCCCTCACAACTCCTGGTGGGAGGGCAGAGTCCCACGGCCCCGCCCCAGGCTGGGGTCTTCCAGAGCGCCGCAAACAGTCATCCTGAATGTGGTTCGAGTCTCCTACTCTTCCAGACTTGCCCCTAAACGGGAGGCCATCTCTGCAAAGAACCCAAGTTGCCATGCTTGCCTAGGGAGGGAGCTGTGCGTGCGGTGCCTCCATGCAGGTTCTTTCATTAACTCTGAGCACTGGCTCGGTGGCCTCCTCTCCCGGCACAATTCCCCGCCACCCCCACCATCCCAGGTCCTGTTTGAAGTCTGCGACACCACCACCCCCACCTTCGCCTTCCTGCCGTCCCTGCTTGCCGAAGCAGCTACAGCCCCTTAGGGCTCAGCTGGGAGGGATTTATTGGAGAATTTCAATCATGGGGTCTTGGCTCAAACTTGCTTCCTCAAAAATCTCCCCAGAAGTTGGCTACATGTGAAACTGAGGCATGAAGGAAGGACTCGGATGATTTCAGGACTCAGAACTCCACCTGGGCCTGTCAGAGAATTCACAGCCCCTCACTTGGAGGAAGAGAGCACAGAACAGCAAGAAAGAGGCAGGTTCCTGGGACATGCAGAGGTACCCGGCTCGGTTCACTTTTAAGGAGCTGCTTAGAAACAGTGTTTCAGCTTTGGCCGCCACACCCGCCCCAACCGTGACACTTGAGTGCAGGAGTCTGATCTCTGTGGTGTAAGCCCCCTGTTGGTCTTGGGGTGGGGAAGTGTGGGACGGAATCCAGGATGAGAGTCCTGAAGTGTAGAATCAGAAACTGTAGAATCAAAGCCACACTGGTGTGCCATTTTTCTTAAGCTGTGTGGGTTCCCTCCCCAAAGGCATTCCCTGGGCAGCTTTCAGACTAAGGAGCCCACGCCCTTCCACAGGAGCCCAGCCAAGAAGGGTCTGGGACAGAGGCTCTATGCGTGGTTCATTTTTCTCCCCTCTGGGCAGGGCTGACTCATTCCATTTCTCAGAGCGATCTTTGCAATGATGGATAAGCTGAGGCCCCCAGCTGCCGTGGCTCTGGGGAGAAAAACCATCTTTTGCAGTTTCACATGAAGCCTCCTACTTCTTTCTTAACAAGTGCTGAAAGCGGCTCAACCAGAAACACCCCGGACTGCCATGACCAAGGAGATGACCACATCGGGCAGCAGAGCTCAGGAATAGGAACTAGCCGGCCAAGCGGTCCCGGAGCGAGGTGTCCGATTCCCTCCCGGGACGCCCGGCCAACTGCGCTTTGAAGCGGTGGCTGAGGCTGTGGGCGCTGGGGAGGAGTGGGACCAGGGGCCGGCCTCCCCTGCATGATGTACACAGATTGACCGAGATAAAGGAACCGCAGCTTCGTCCAACTTGTGCTGAATTCCTCTTTTCAAAAGCCCTTTCAGATGGTTTCACTTCTCTGCCCGCTTTGTTGAAAGATGTAAAAATTTCAAACCACCACAAAGTAAACATTTCAAAACGCTCTCTTTTCAAAATCAGTCGCATTTTCAAAAAATCTCTTGAATTCCACCCCCCGCACCCCACTTCTTTTGCTGTCTTTGAATTGGAGTGTTTTTCATTAATTTAGAAGCAGTCCAGGTAAAGCTGGTGTTTTCGAGCCGTGTTTTACGGGCGGGAAGTAGCTTTGTTATTTAGTAGATGTATTAGATAAGTCGATGTCTTGTCAAAATCAAGCAGGTTTTCTTTATTAGGGTGAAATCGTAATGAACTCATCTGCTTCTAATATTTATAAAGAGAAGAGAGGCCATTAATTCTACTGCTTGTGAATAAAACCATCTGTGATTTCTTTCCATTTGATGGGTTTGGTTTTAATATACATTTTTCACAAATAAGCACAGAGATTTTTTGGTGAAAATGTCACATTCAGGATCTCATAAAGAAAGAATGCAAAGAGGGGAAAACTAAATGTTGTGTTAGCTAAGTAATTTCTCACCTTGCAGAGAGGGGAACACTTGAGCCAACGTTAGCACATTAGGTGATAGAATCGCCGTTCCCCGCTAATGCGGTCCATGACATGTGACAAGGCAAACCTCGTCCGTTTTGAAGTTTGTTTTCCTTCGGGAATTACACAGTTCGTTTAACCTAATCTGTCCTGACACTTGAATTATAATATTATGAGCTTCTTCGGGGAAGTAAAACAGTAGTTGCCTGCTTAAAAGCAAAGCAGAAGTTAATAAAGTGGGCAAAATGTCAAGGAAAGAGGGCTAATCGAATCATGGTGTCATTCTCTAGAGAAAATATAGTCAAGTTGTATTTTTTTTTTCCAGTGGAAATCTTGGACGCCTAATGACATATTTCTGTCCAGGAAGAAATTTGAACTCTGAAGCCGAACTTGATTAAACCCCAAACCGAGAGACCTTGCCCAATGGGACCACTCTGGGACTTTGACTTCTGGGTGTCGGAGCTTAATTAAAATATTCATCCAGCTGCTCTCCACTCACCAAGGGGGCCCAGAGGAATTAAACCAATAAGCTTAATTCTATTAGTTCACCTGCCTGTGTACATAGAGATGCGGAAGACCATTTACTGATTCAGAAAAAAAATCATCCGACCCACCCTATAAATTCAGCATGGGCAGCCATCACTGCAGCTGCAAAATCATCTCCCTAGCAGACGTAACATTCGGAATCTCAACTCCCGACTCTGAACACACACAGCTATTTTTAAGACTCTTCTAAGAAAACCAAAATGCCAAACGGGTCAGTACAAGGATTTATGTGCGTGCATGTGTGTATGTTATGATTTATGTGTCACTTATAATAACATGTAACATTTACTTTGTGCCACAGTGCTGAGCCTTTCATTCGTGTCTCAAGGAAACTGTCACTTCCACTCTAAAAAGTCAACACTATCATTACCCCCACTTGACAGATGAGAAAACTGAGGCTCCGTGAGATGAAATGACTTGAAGCCGACAATTCTCAGACCACAGAGTCTGCTGAGCATTTAACCCCTAGTAATGAAGGCTCTGCTGAAATTTGGATCTTCGTTTTACATTTTAGTTGATGTCTTATCTGCCATGTACACACCTAGTATAACATGTGGAAGGTACACAAGCCGCAAAGTGAAAAGTCAGCCTCCCACCTCAGCGAGCTGCTCCCCTCCCCAAGGCAGCCACCGGAGATAATTTGTCTCTCCTTCTGGAGTGGAGGCTGATACCAGCCAGTATGCGTGTGGCTCTTTTTATAAAAACAGATACAGAGCCTAACAGGTCCGCTGCTCTGCAGCTTGCTTTTCTCATTTAATAATATATCTTGGGAGAGTTCTCCATCTCGTTCCTTTGAAGACTACACGTCATTCCATTCAATAGAAGGAGCAGACTGACCCCTCTGGGATTGTCCATATTCAACCATTTTTGACCAGCAAAAGATGGCGATTTCACATGATTCTGCCTGATACCATCATTGTTTACTGAATCTACTGTGATGGGCGTTTGGCTACATGATTTCACATCTTTGGCCCTTATAAACAGTGCCGTGATGGGTATCTTTTGCACACCCCAGTGGCTATTATCTGCAGGATAAATTCCTAGAGGTGCCACTGCCTCCGAGACCCTGGGTAAGTCGAGTTCCTTAACCCCGAGTGTGAAACAAAGCGGCACATTAGATGGTTTCTGAAGCTCCGGCGGGCTCTGCTGTTCTGCAAGAATGTACCTCCCACATCTGTAATTCTACATCATAGCTAGAGATTCCTCACCCTGACCCTGTGAATAGAGCCACAGCTCAAGCCCAGGGTCCCCCAAATCACTGTGGAAACAAATGTTTCCCACTAAATGCTAACTAACTCCCTGCTGATCGTATTTGTCAACTAGAGAATGAGACATTTCCCGGTGATCAATACAAATGGAATAGAAATCTATCCTGGGCAGCAGCAGCAAGACTTGGTTTTTAATAAGGGAACCTCCAGAGGATATTGCATTCCTATGACAACGGCTGACAGACCTTGATTTTTAGTGTCAGAAACTGTTTGATGCAAAGGTCTGTGGCCGGGCCCGACCAGGCGGTGGGTGGTGGTGGTGGGGGAGTTCAGGCCGGAACCAGGCTAGTCCTGAAAGGCTATTGCAGAAGCCTGCCGGCCACGCCAGCCCACTGCCCATCCGTGGCCCCTGTGGGCCACCTGTTCACGAAGGCAGCCACATTTGCCAGCTGAGCTACGGAGGAACCAGCCGGGCCAGACAGCTAGCCAAAGATGACCCATAGCCACAGATCTGTTATTTACAGCTTGCCCCTGGTCCCCAGTGACCGGGCAGCTCTTGGATAACAGCAATTCATCTTAAACAAGACCAGGTACTTGGGCAGAGGTGGCAGAGAACACAAATGATTGTATTGATGGTCTCTTTTCTTGCTGTAAATTAATCTTGTAACAGAGTGACTCAGAGACACCCTGCGTTACTTGTGGTTTGCAGTCTTCAGAGGGTTAGCTACGAACTGCCCAAGACAAACTAGGATGTTCTGAAAACACGATTCTTGCCCAAACCGCTGAGACGACTCTGGGTTCCATCTCTTGATTCTTCTGCCTCTTTTAAAATTATCTGCCAATATAGACCAGGGCTGGGAAAGACGGCAGAAACAGGAAAGCAGCTGGCATCAAAGCAGATAGGATCGGCAGTGATTTATTTCCAGCGACGTGATATTTTAGGTTATTGTTGTTGTTGTATGTGTGCAATAAATCATATTTTAAAGTATCCATTAATAGAGTGTTTTATTCTCAAAAAGTAATTTTTTAAAAAATTCTTTCAAGTGGTTGGGTTGTTTCTCAAGTTGCATCCTCAGGTTTTATTAAGAGATGTGACAATAATAACATGCCAATAAATTTTTCCACTGGGAAATTTTGCTACTTAGAAAAAGTCTTGTCCTTGTAAAAAAGTAGAAGAAAAACAAGAAAGGGAGCCTTAGAGATGATTGCTTAAAATACTTTGTTTGAATATATGTAAATGTATTTAGGCCTTCGGCTTTTTAACCACCAAATTCATGTTTAAGAATTTTAAGCCCCACAATGAGGTTTCTCTCGGAGTTTCCAAAGGCAGCTTCAAAAATGCGTCTACCGGAGCCTTTAATATCAGGTACAGAGGTCCCGAGGAAGGTCTCGGGGGATGATTACAAGATTCCTCTGTGCGACACAGCAACACCCGGCCTGGCTCATGGGCGCTCTCGGACCCTCTGTTGAAAGCAACTGACTGGGCTGCGGCTTAAAACTAATCTTGTCCTCGGCTCCCTGGCAAGAGGTCAGCGGGCGCGTCTTCCCGAAGATGATCCCCAGCCAGATTTGAAGGGCTCCAGGAATATAACAAGTTGTAAAGGGCAGGGGAAGGGGGAGAGAGAAAGAAAGAAAAAGAATAAAGGCAAAATTAATTTTTACAATTAAGTATTTTTTTTTCCATGTAGTTAATTTCCAGCCGCTCACATTTATTGCACATTAATTATGCATACAGCTTTTGTGCGACTTAAAAAGTGAGGAATGTGATCCTTATTCTTTTATGGAGGCTCCGTCTGCCGTGCTGGAGGCTCTGCGGCTTCAGGTCAGAGGGGCAGGAGCCGAGTCCCCCTCTGCGAGCAGCCAGTGGCGGGCCACCTCACCCCCAGCCAGTCCAGGGCTCTCGGATTCCCCCACCTCGACTTTCTTAAAAGCGTTTCCTATAGTAGCGGTGGTGATCGGGGGCTGAAGGGGCCTGCCGGATTGGCTGGATGTGTTTCTGGGCTGAATCTTAGGAGAGGGACTCTGAACTAACCTCCTGACCAGCCTCCTCCTCAGCTTGCCCTGGCCAGTATCCGTGTTCAACCCCACTGACCGAGGCCCGGGTGTGAAAACAGGAGTGAAATGAACAAAGCCTTGGCCGGGAGGCACTGGGGGCACATGTCCTTCCTCCAAGCCCCTTTGTGCACCACAGGATGCCAAAGAGGTGGGAGTATTAACCGGGCTGTGAGATGCTTCCCCCAATCCCAGCCTCAGACTCCTGATGGCCCCTCAAAGGCCTCAGGAAGGGCTGGGTGGCCCCTCTGCCCCCATGCTGTATGACACTAGACCACTGCCACAGGCTGTGCCCTCTCCGAATCTGTGTGGAAGTTCCTCTGAACAGCAGCAGGCCCATGCCTCTGTCCCTGGGAGAGCTCCATGAACCTGACCCCCTCTGCATCCCAGCTCAGAATACACCAAAGAAGACCCTCCCATACAAACGACAGAGTTCACCGCTCGGCACATCCACAATGTGGGGTGCAGACAGCCCCGTCATCAGCTGCCCGAACTTTGGCCAAGAGCAAAGACCCAGGAGCCCGAGACCCCTCGTCCCATCCACTGAGAGACCCTCTGGGACTCAAGAGCAGTTGTCCCCATTGGACCAGGACCCTCGAGCTCTGCTCAGCGCTTGGCTCCCCATGTCCCCGGAAGCATGCTCTTCCTCCTCAGTCCAGGAGCCAGCCTGGGTGATTTCCTATGCAGATCCTGAGCAGACAGAGCCAGGACCCTCGCCCAGCCTCGCTGCCCCCACTGCTGGGCACTTTGGCTAAGCTGGCTCCCCCTCTCTGGTCCGGTTCTGCATCTGAAAATGGGATTCAGAATTGGACCCAGAGCTAGGTGGAGCGTTATCTGAAGCACCCAGCCCAGTCTGAGCGTCCAGGAAATGGCCTGAGGGGTGGACACAGAGACTCATTTTACAGCTGAGGAAACAGACTTTCAGGGGCAAGGTGCCCTGCCCTGCCTGGAGGCGACCAGGCCCAATGTGTGAAGGCTCCTGGTGCTGTCCTGGGTCCCGCCACCGTCAGCCCACCAGGATTTAGAACACAACCCCTGTTGGTGGAGACGAGAAGTTAGAAGAGGAAACTCACTCAACCAGTCCCCGTCCTACAGAGCGGCTTTTGCGGCAGGCCGGCCGGGCCTTCCACACGGCATAGGTGGCCGCTCCCACTCCTCGCCCGAGCTCCCCAGGTTCACAACCACAAACCAGCCACCAGGCATCAGCCCCAGAAACAAAGACTGCAGCGAGCACAGCCGGTTCGCTCCCGCCAGCCAGGCCCTGCAGCCGGAACAGATCCCACCGCAGCCAGCAGCCCGAGCTTCATAACCAGGGACCTGACGACAGCCCTGGCCGCCACCCCAACCCCTGATCCAACCGTGGGAGGGGGCAGGGTCCTGGGCCACCCCTTTTCTCTCTCTTTTTTTTTTTTTTTTGCTTTAATAAAAACTGTTCTCCCAATGGCCCTGCTGGGATAAACTGTAAAACATCTCTCCCGTTCTCTTCTGGATCCTGCAGTGACTCTAGGACAAACTTGAAAATAAAATCATCATCATAAAGAAATCAACCGTGCATAACAATAAACTACATGTTTAACATTTATGACTCTGTGTTCTGACAAACTAAAATGTGAAAACATGCCAAAATTTGGCTTTCATAAAACAATTTCTCATCAAGTTCTTTCCTTTGACAAAATGCCTCTCTGTCATTCCCGGCTGCTGAGACTTGCTGCAAACCAGTAGCATTTCCAGAAACGGGTCTGGGGTTTGAGGCTTGCGTGATCCCCAGAGCCTCCCTCTGGCTCTGTTAGATTTCCTCTGATTGACAATATTCACTCCTAGTGACAATATTCTAGCTTTCCTAGTAAACGGCAGTGAGCAATCACATCACCCAGGGACAGGGGTGGGTGTCACCATCATTCAGAAACAGGAAACCTTACGAGGCAGCCAGTCACAGGCACCAGAACTCTGTTTTTTTTTTTGTGGTAAAACACAGATCATGCAAAATTCACCAGCTTAACCATATTTAAATGTACAGGTTGTGGCTTAAGTACCTTCGCGGTGTCACGCAATCATCACCCCATTCATTTCTAGAACTCATTGCATCTTGCAAAACTGAAACTCTGTCCCCACTAAATAAGAACTCCCCACTCCTCCCTCCCCCAGCCCTGGGCAATCTCCATTCCATTTCCTGCCTCATGAACTTGACTTCTCTGGATACCTCATATACCTGGATTCATTCTGCATTGTCTTGTTGTGACCGGCTTTCACTGAGTGTAACACCCTCCAGGTTCACCATGTTATAGCACATGTCTGAATTTCACCCCTTTTTAAGGCTGAATAATATTCTGTTCCCACAGCCCTATTTCTAATGCTACACAGAGCACAGACCCACATTCCGACATGAGAATACACCCAGATCAGCATCTTAAGACAATACATGCACCTAAATGCATCCCCGCCTCCTCCAGCCTCTCGTGCACAGATGAGGACCACCCTTTTGGACCTGTGAGATCCTCAGTTGCACCCCCGGATAAATGCAGTCACACCACAGCCTCCATCGCTCTCACCTGGGCACGCCCCCATGCATACCCCCCATCAGAAGGGGTTGTGGGAAAATTTGGAGACTCTTGGGGACATCACAGCTGGAGGGTCCCAGGTGCCCATCTCAGCCCTGGGTGGAGGGCGGTATTTGGGCACTTGAACCCTTCCCCATCCCTGTCTCTAGCTCCCCTCCCCAGAGTAAAGGAAAGGGCGCTCAGCACCTCAGCAGGCCCCATAGCTCCCCGTTCAAGCTTAGCTTCCGTGGCCCCAAGGGTAACTGAGGACTTGGTGAGGGGAACACCAGTCAGCCCAGGTCTCACAGAGATTTGAGCCCAGATCCAATCTGCCTGTAAGCCTAGTAAACAGTAGTGAGCAAAATGTGTTCTAACTTGTGAAAGACAGAACATTTGTGAGGATGGGGCCAAGCTGGAAAAACAGGACCCTCTATGCCCAGGAGTATGAATGGGGTCCCAGGGGCAGCCTCTGGCCTGGGACGTGTTCCCCGTACACACCCCGAGCACCTACTGTATACTAGCATGGCGCTCTGCTCTCCTGGAGATCGCAAACTTTGGAATGGGGGTGTCATTCCATCCTCCAGCTGCCCCACAGGGGGACCAAGTTCAAAGGAAGCTTTGCGAGCAGTAACACAACATAGCACCCCCTCATCTACCAAAGATCCCAAAACTGACGCCTCGACTCATTCTCAAAATCCCTCTGTCTCCAATCACTGTTCATTTTCTTCAGATGATAATGGTGTTGTGGTTAAGAGAATATCCTTATTCTTAGAAATGCACACGGAAGTATTTAGGGATGACGCCTGAAATTTACTTTCAAACTTACAGCAAAAAATACATAGCTCCAGAGATGTGTCTACACACCAATGTAGTTATGTAGCTATGCGTGTCGGCTCAGGAGGGGGTCTGAGAGTGTTCCTTGTATTCTTCCCTCAACTCTTCTATATGTCTGGATATTTTTATCATAAAAATTTGAGAAGAAAAATCCCTTGCCCTCACTGTGTCCATCCTGTGATCTCCCCTCTCCCTCTGCACCCTGTCATCAAGAAGTGACCAGGAAGTCCAAGAGGCTATGTCAATGGCAGAACGTTGAAAGAATGTTCTGCTGGGTTCACAGGCAGGAATATGCAACTTCCTACCTCCCAGCAGAGGCGTGTGGCTCAGCCCCCAGCTTTGGAAGGAGCTCTTTAGGACGGGAGCAGGAAGCTGCCCCAGGGTGGCTTCCCCACCACACGCCATCTCCAGGGACCCAGAGACAAACAGGAGGGCTGTCCCCAGCCCTCTCTCCTTATGGTCTAGCTGTGCTCTGGGTGTCCCAAACAGCTGTGAAGTGTGTGGCACAGAATCCATTGCTCATCAGAACCAGAAACCGGCCGGGCATGGTGGCTCATGCCTGTAATCCCAGAACTTTGGTAGGCTGAGGTGGGTGGATCACTGGAGGTCAGGAGCTCGAGACCAGCCTGACCAATACGGTGAAACCCTGTCTCTACTAAAAATGCAAAAATTAGCCAGGCGTGGTGGCATGTGCCTGTAGTCCCAGCTACTCAGGAAGCCGAGGCAGAAGAATTGCTTGAGTCTGGGAGGCGGAAGTTTCAGTAAGCTGAGACCACACCACTACACAACAGAGCGAAATTCTGTCTTTAAAAAAAAAAAAAAAAAAACAGAAGCCCCTCCTCCATGAACGCAGGACCACGTCTCTTTCACTCTTGCTGTCTCCTCAGTGCCAACCTAGGGCTTGGCACACAGTGGGCACTTGGAGTAAATTAAAGCTTACGGCCAGTGTTCTCCCTTTCACAAATTAGAACACATTTCAGATCATTCCTCATAGCCTGACAGCCTGCAAAGATAAGAGGTGAACAGCCCGCAATGAGTGGGACCCTGGCCACCCCCGCCAACTGATCTGGGCGGCTGCAGCTGTGGGGTGAACGCACCGCAGTCGGGGGGAGGCTGAGGAACCTGGAGGAAAAGCCTCAAGAGCCGAAGCTGGGATCAGGGCAGGAGGAAGGCAACTGGAGTCAGAGATGGAGGCGGGCCAGGGCCAGGCTGTTCTGGAGCTGCCTTTGACCCCAGGACACCTTCCAAGTGAGGACCCTGGGACTAGGACCAGGCAGCCTCTCCCTGGCTGCTCAGTGTCTGCCAGCTGGGAAGGGGGCCTCCCAGACCAGGAAGAAGCACCAGAGAGGGTGTTTGTTTTAATCATCGGAGATCAAAGACAAGACCTACTGGCTGGTGGTCTTCCTGGGGTAGCCAGGCCCATTCCTCTCCTCCTGCCCCAGAGTGGCTGACTCCAAACCCCCATTCCTTCCAGAGAGGTCCCCCAGGGCAGCTGGGGCTCAGGGAGGCCTCCAGACACTCCGTTCTCCCAGGGCATAGAGAAGGAAGTAGGGATGAGTGTCCAGAGACCTCAGAGCCTGAGGTCTTGCTGATGTTATGGCTGTGACCTCACAGAAAACTCAGTCATGGGTAAGAGAAACGAGAGAGGGATGGTGCAGCTAGAAAACCGCTGTGTTCAGGGGGCCAGCTAAGGCTCCCCACCTTCAGGAAGGACAGTGGTTGAGAGCAGGACCCAGGGATGACAGATTTGGTTCCATTTTTGCCTCTGAGCAGTGAGCCACCTAGTACTCGGAGCCTCTATTTGCTCTTCTGGAAAAGGGGCACGTGGGTGCTTCTCCCATGAATAACATGTGTCAAATACTTGGCTCAGAGCCTGGCGCAGAGCGAGTGGCCCGTGGGCAGCCAGAGCTCCTGTCATCAGTGCTGTTAGCCTGCACGTGCTCGTGACGCGAGGGACCTCCTGGCTGATTCGCTGAGATGCATTTAAGGTGATGCTTCCCCCGGGGGACCAGCAGAAACTGCATGATTGGCAAGTGGGTCTGGATGTCGAGCCCCGCAAAGTGTCCTGGGCCAGTGACACCCCCACCAGAGCCTGCCATCTCCCTGCCCCACGCGCCTGGGTGCCCCAAGAGGTGGGCTGGCCTGTACTGCCTGAGGACAGAGGCCAGCGACTCTGTCCCTGCTCTGTTTGCCATGAAAGAGCAAAACCACCACAGGGTTCAAAGGAAAAGAGGAAAACCCAGTAACTCGTCCCAGACGGTGTGTCCGCTTTATCAAAGCTGATTTCAGGGAGCAAAGTTCCCACCAGGAGAGGCCACAGCCTCATTAGAGAGTTCTGGGAATGATGAAAAGCCAGGCCGCCGTGCACATCCCTGGGACAATTAGGCCTTGTCCCTCCGCCGTCAGAGGCAAGCTTGCTGTCTCTGCGCGCGTGTGTGCACGTGAGAGGGTATGAGTCTCTCCCTGCGTCTCTCTTCCTCCTCTTTGTATTTCTTTTTGGGTCTCCCTGTCTTTCTGATCTCTCTTCTTTCCATACATCCTTTAACCCCTCCTGGCACCCACACAGTCTGCACGTTTGAGATGACCCCTATTCTGCCCAGTGGGTACCCACACATGTCCCAGACCAGACAAAACCTGCCCCAGGAGACCCCACATCTTGTGTCCTCAGAGGAGGCCCCAGACACTGCCCCCCGCCGCCAGACACTCAGCTTAGCCAAAAGATAGGAATGGCGCAGTCACGGCTACTGACTCCTTCCCCTGAAGTCTAATTCTTCCCATCCTTAGGACAGAATGCAAACTATTCCCCCACAGCAAACTCTGGTTTCCGGATGCCTCTGTTGGATGCAACAGGGTCTGAGCAGAGATTCTTCTCCAAATCCCGACTAGCAGCCTCCCCCCACCCCCAACCCTGTGGAACGTTTCTTACCCACGGCAGGAGTTACAAGCAAGGCAGTAACACATTCCTCCACACCCCGGACGCTGCCAGGGCCTTAAGCTGAGAGGCGTTCTACTGTCCAGAGACATGGACTCATCTCGGGGATGCCACCCCAAACCAGTCCACGCCCCAAATGCACGCAACACAGGCCTGCCCGGGCCTGCCCACGCTGCCAGCACCCTGGCCCCTGGCACCACGAAACGTTCCTAGAACGGACACCACCACGTGTGAGATGCAGATTCTTACATCAGGCAGTTATTGGAGGGGATCAGCCTGGTCCTTTAAGCGAGAAGGCAAATTCTACATACTTGTTTTTGTCATAACACCGGAGGAAATGGGGCAATATTTTCGAAATTGGAAACAGCCTTGCGTTTCTGCCCCTCGCTGATGGTACTCGGGTATTAATCCATTAAGGCAATCAAAAGAGCTTAAATAAAAGTCTGAAGCCTGCAATATACATGTCAATGAACAAGCGGTAAAACTTCCTGAAAAGGTGATTTCAAAGCCATATTGCCCACGCTTGGCAAATTGCATATTTAATTATTTTGTCAGTCCCTCTTTCTCCTCTAATCTTCGGAGAAAATGCCTTTGACCATGCGAAACCAGTTAGGGTAATTAAGGTGCGATGGAACTAGGTGTCGGCTGATTTCTCAGAAAGATGCCATCCTCTAACCTGGTATGAGATGTGTGCAGGCCCCAGAAGGCAGACAGCATTGTAATGTCTCCCTTTCTATAGAAAGATCAAAGGTCTTTTGCCCCTTTCAAGATGTTTGTAGAATTTGTTTCTCAATTATCCCACATTTGCGCACTGGGACATCCTAGTTAACTCTTTGATGGCACCTCTGGAATTGGGCCGTAATTGACATCAAGCCGCACCTCCTGGCTCCAGGCTGGAGGCTGAGATTTCGATCTTGGGTCTGTGCTCAGAGAGGGAAGAGGATGGATGGGAGATAGCAATGGGGTGCAGGTTTCGGATTTTAGCCCCTTCGGGTCCAGCCCCGCTCTGCACTCAGTGATCTGGACTCCCCTCATCAGTTCAGACTTGGTAACCTTGGGAAACTCCTCCCGCTCTGATTCTGGTGTCAATTGGGCGTCGGATTTGGCCTTTGCAAACCATTTTAAAAGCAAAGCCTGAATTCCTTTGAAGTCCATTCTGGAAAGAAAATATATTGAATACATTGTTTTCCCACAGAAGAATATTTCTCCTGGTCCGGGAAGATGTTTAAAGAAAAAAAAAGCCATCACATATTTGGGGAAAGTGAGAAAAAGTGGTCAAGATTTGAAGTTGTAGTTATGGCATTTTTTTTAAAAAGCCCACCCATCTGCACACTGATAGTTACGGCATTTTGAAACTAAATGGGATTAGAATAGCACACTGGGGTAGAAGGTCAAATGTGAAAATATTTTAAAGAAAATCTCCTATAAAGACTGTTCTAATGTGTATTTTATTTACTTTTCACGTTTCCTTTTTCCAAGTTCTGTTGATCTTTTTCGACTCTGCAAATATTTTTTCCAGATTGCTTTGTTCAAACAATGTCTTCAACATCTTTGTCTTAGTATAAGAAAGAGGGAGAGAGGAAAAGAGAAAAAGAAAGAACAAGAAAAACCTTTCTGAATCTCCTTAAATGTAAATACCATGACTTTCTTGGAAATAAATTTTTGAAAAAGCTCTCAACAATTTGAAAAATGAAATACTATTGATACACGGAACCATATTCCCAAGGCTGCTCCAGGAAATTTCTTTGATATTTTGTCTTATTCTGTCCTTCCATTTTAACCCTTAAGAATTCACCTGTGTCCCACAAGTTTTAAATTGAGGCAATGAGGTCCCAGCGGCATCAGAAGGAAAAGCTTCCCTTATAATGCCAGCTGTCTTCCGTATCCTTCCAGAAAAAACGGGAGATCATAGAGGCTGTACGCCGGCACTGCTACGCTCTCTACAAAGGGCAAACTTGAAAACACCGCATTTCCCCGACACATAATTCCCCTTCTGAGGAATTCCACCCCCCCATTCAAAGTCCCCTCAAAAAATATATGTTGAAAGAAAAAAATCACAAGGAAATGCATTTTCTGCTCTTTGCAGCAGAAAAGGGCTGGTGACGGCTTTTTGGTGCCTGCATGAGCTGAGAGCAAGTAGTTCTAACCTGGGTTTCTGCTGCCAGAGAAGGGGCCTGGAAGGTTCTCCCTGTGAAGAGATGGGGCAGCCCTACTGGGACCCTGGGGATTGCCAGATTTAGCAAATAACAATACAGGATGTCCCATTAAATTTGAATTTCCGATGAACCAGGAATAATTTTCTTTTTTTTTTTTTTTTTTGAGATGGAGTCTCACTCTGATGCCCAGGCAGGAGTGCAGTGACAGAATCTTGGCTCACTGCAATCTCTGCCTCCTGGAGTCAAGTGATTCTCCTGCCTCAGCCTCTCAAATAGCTGGGATTACAGGCACCTGCCACCACACCTGACTAATTATTTTATTTTTAGTAGAGATGGGGTTTTGCCATTTTGACCAGGCTGATCTCAAATTCCTGACCTCAGGTGATCCATCTGCCTCAGCCTCCCAAAGTGCTGGGATCACAGGTGTAACCACTGTGCCCAGTCAGGAATAAATTTTTTTAAGCGTAAGTATGTCCCAAAGGTTGCATGGGACTTATTTATACTAAAAACTTATTCCTGGTTCATATGAAATTCATCTGCCCTGGTGCATCCTGTATGCTATCTGGCAACCCTAGTCTTGGGTTCCAAATAGGGTCCAGCAGGCCCAACAGGGACATCCCAGTTTTCCCACCTAAAAGCAAAATTGAGTCCATGAAGAAAAGAGTACTTTGTGCTGGGCTGGGAACACTACCTGTTCCGGCCATCAGCTTGCTGTGTGACAGATTCATCCCATCTTCTCTCTGAGCCCCAGTTTTCCCATCTGTGAGTTGGGGATGGGTGAGGTCTGAGACCTGCCAGAGGGAAGGAAGCCACCCAGATCTGCCAGCCCTGCGTGAGTCCTTCTGGTCTCACCGACTCCTCTCTTTGCAAGCCTCCCAGGTTAGTGACCCCGTCCCTGCTTTATGATAAGGAAACAGAGGCTCCGAGGGAGGACGTGCCCGGCTGGATCACCCAACAAGCGCGCAGACACAGACAGAGACATTTCAGTTGGATTTTTTTTTTAAGCACCAAACTGTTCTCTGTGGGGAGAGTCGGGACTTTGTAGGTTTCCTTGATGTTTGCTTTACCGTTTACTACCATGTGTTTTGATGACTAGGAATAGAGGATGAATTTTTTAGGAACTTTGGCTGCTCAAAGTCGGGACTTATGGGCCTGGCTCTCCCCAGCCAGCTGGGGTCCAGGGCCCCGAGACATGGGGTTTCCCAGACCTCTCACCTCCTGCACTGAGCTTGGGGAAGTGGCCTCAGAGGCTCCTATGAGACCTCGGATGGACGGACGGTCATTCCGGGGTAGCTCCGTACCTGCTCCGCACGGCTGGGAGGGTTGGGTGGGCACAGGGGTTAATTCAGATCGTGTTTGCGGAGGAGAATGCCGCTTCTCCAGGGAGTGTCCCCATTCCCGCTGCACACAAAGTGCATCCTGCCCCGGGTGCTGGTCTCACCCTCCTGGCCAAAACCCAGTTAGGGGCTGCCATCCTGTTTCTTAAGCTCCTCAGAGGATGGTTCTCCCACCGTCTCAACTGCAACCCTCCTTCATTCAGCCAGTTCTTTTTCCTATCCTCCTCAGCTCCCTCCTGCTGTAGCAGCAGCCTTGTTGGTGCTGCTGGGCCTCCAGGGAGACGGGGAACAGCTGGTCAGCATCTGGTCCTCTCCATTAGCCAGGGCCCTGCCCCCTGGGCCTTCCGCTCCCCGGGCAGAATAATCCTGCTTCCTCTAACCTTTCGGCTGGGTCCCGTGCTCCAGGGCTTTCATCATGTCCGTCGTGCCTCTGAAGCCACTCCAGGCTCCCTGGCCCTCCTGCGGCTTCTGTTGGGCCAGGCCAGGCAGGCCAGCCAGGGCAGGGGCAGAGGGTGAGTGACCCTCTCCCCTCCCAGCCCAGAGAAGCGGGGGAGGGGGGTGCAGCCCTGTCTGGGGAAGGAGGCAGATGTCACAGCTGTGCTACGTTCTTCCTACTGCAGGGGAGCCTGAGCTTGTCTTCTGGAAAACGGGGACCTATGCCCTTTCTCCAAGCTTTGGTAAGAGGATGCCATGCAGTGACACAGGTAGAGCCCCTGCCTCTGTTCCAGGCCACCCTGAACTTCTCTTCCCCCATTGGATGACCTGGGCCAAATGACCTCACTTCTCAAACCTCAGCTTTTTCACCTATAAAGGGATAGTTAGGAAGATTCCAGAGATAAAGTCCTAATGAACCTGGCCCTGACCCACAGCCAGAGCTGTGGGGGACTCGTATTTTCAGTGACAGCATCGCTGTATTATCTTTAGCCATCCCAGGCCAGGAATGTGCACGCCACGGGGCTCAGCTATCCGGCTTTGCTCGACCCTAGGGTCCCTGGATTCTGAGCCTGTTGGATTCTGTGGCCGCCTGCTCCTGCCTGGGGACGGAGGGGGCCTGTAAACACGGCCCAGTCAGCTCTCCCTCCTCACCACTTCCAAAATCCACTTGGGGATCTCTTCTTTCCAGAAGCTTCCGAGGCCCCAGTGAGATGTCTGTGCCAGCCACCGGGCCACAGGAGAGCTGAATCCAGTGGCCCTCTCCCTTCTCTCCCTGGCTTGGGTTGCTTTGTGCCACCCTGTGAGCGGGGTGTGTGCGCCCCAAGCCGATATGGGCACCTACAGACAAGGCCTGGTGAGCTGAACCGTCCACACTCAGCATTACAGACTTGAACGAAAACCAAGCTCACAGAAGCTCCAGCTACCACCCAGGCCTCAGGTCACGTCTCTCAGAGATCCGCCACCATGAAGGTGTCCCAGAATCACCAGTTGTCGCTTGTCCAAAGACAGCATAAGCTCTCTTTGATTTAAAGTGATCACCTCATCCCACCCCCCAGTTCTCAGAGGCACCTCATTCTGGAAAGAGCTGGAGAAGCCACCTTGTTGGTCCCCTGCCTCTGACCTGGGCCATCCTCCCATCCTCCTCCCCACAGGCCTCCATGAACCTCCAAACCCCAAGTCTTGCTCTGCAGCTCACGGGGCTAGGAATGAGCCCTTGGTGGCATCCGCGACTTCCCCTGCCACAAAGTACATCTGCCCACAGACCCCCAGCACCTCACAGTCCACTTGGTAATAGAAACTGGAAAGAATCCCAAAGAGGAGAGAGATCTGTACTAAATGCAAACTTCTAATTACTCCTTTCTCATTTTTTTTTTTCTAGTGACTGAGCTACAGTGCATTTTTCTAGCAATCATTTTTAACATTCCCGAAAATTGCCCTTAAGATACACAAAGCGTGTTTTGAATGAATCTCACTTGAGGGGCAAGGTCCCTTCTCCCTCTCAGTTATTAAGAAAATAGGAAGTTGTTTGTCGATAAGCACATTTCCGCAGCAGATTGTCGCAGGCGTCACTCTCCCAAAATGAACAAGAAAAGAAAACGAAGAAATAAAAAAAGAGAACGTCTTGCCGTGTTTGCAATTCCTGCCAGGGTGTGTAGGTTTGAGGGTGGGATTTTCCAGCCTCAAACAGCAGTGAGCCCCAGGCTTCCCCAGGTTCCTTCAGGTCCCCCAGGCCGCGTAAGTGGGTCAAGGCATCAGAGTCAGACCTTACCTGCGGGCGTCCCGAGGGGCAGGCTGGGCTCAGGAGCTGAGCACGCCAGGGCTGGGCCACAGAAGGTGACGGCGCGGTGCGTGGAGGCCCTATGTGGACAGGTGCACCGGCCCATCTCTCTCCGAGGCGCTACCTGCGGTTTACTGGACGTTTATTAGAAGCTCACACAATATCATGAAGCACCTGCAGGCAATAAAATCCCTTACATGTGTGAGGCCTTGAGGAAATTAACGGCTCCTCCCTGGGGATGCATATTTTGTGAAGATGTTTATTACAGATGAAGTGCTCCCGGGGCGGGACATTAACAAGTTGTAGAGTGATAAAAGGATTTTTATCCTTTCTCAGTGACAGAAGTAGGAAGAAGGCTTTCACGGAATCTGTAAAAGACCGACTTCCTAATGAATTTTCTTAACTCTTTATTAGTGGGGTTGGCTGAGTGGAGTTGGTGTCCGTGGTGTGCTGTGCCATTGGACAAGAGGGTATGGAGCAGGAGAAGGGGTGTGGGCCCCCCACCCCATGCTGGATCGAGAGCGCAGGAGATGGCTCCGAGTGAGAGTCCCAGGCCCGGAAGCCCATCCGTGAGTGTGCTTGCTCCAGTGAGAAAGGCACTGCCCCAGGAAACTCATTTGGAGGGCCCTGGGGTGATGGTGATGGAGTGAGTCAGGCCAAAAGGCAGGTTCCGAGCCCCACTTTTTAACCCCCTGTGTCCCGCTGCAGCCTGCAGGCCATTACTGAGATGAAAGCAGGGAGAATGCCTTTGGACCACGACTGCGGAATCTAATTGAATTATATGAACGCAGTTAAACGTCTGCTTCAGAGAGGCAGGGCTCACTTTCAAGATTGGATGCTTCAGGAGTTAATGGGCTATTTGAACAATATAGGCCGCGAGCCGAACACAGGTGGGCTGTGTTAATAACTTTATTTAGACTTGCTTTTTTTTCCCCCTTTGAGGCGCACAAGCCTTCCATTAATGCATTCATTAGAGTTTATGGGCAGGCTCTGGTTTTCTCCTAATGACACTGTCCAGACCCGGCTCCCGGCTAATTGAGGCCAGCTGCCCAGCCACCCCGCCCCAGCCTTAGGACCGGGTGTCACCAGGATTAGCTATGGGGCTGGGGCAGGAGTATCAGAGGAGGAGTCCTGCCGCCCTCTCTAGGTACAGGAGGGGAGGAGTCAAGGACACCCCAGCACCACGCAGACCACTGAAGGAGCCCAGATGGGTGGGCTTCCATCCCAACGCCCCTGGGACAGCCTCTGCCACCACCACTGTGGCCCCCTTCTGGTCCTCCTTCCCTCTGTAGTCACACTGATGTTCCAAGAGACCCATCCAACCCCATCACACCCTGCTCAACAGCCCACTGTGGCTCCCCACTGCCCTCAGAAGAAAATGCAGACTCTGCCTCTGCATCCAGCATTCTTCTGGTGGGCTCCAGCCTCCTCTCCCTCTCACCTGGTCCTGGTAGCAGATGCATCCCTGCCTCCCTCCTCTCCTTGTTGTGGGCCAACAGCCAGCAATGCTTCACCCTCACCTACGTGGACCCACCCTCTCCCAAATCCAAAAGGCCCAGTTCCAATGCATCCTCCTCCAGGAAGCCTTCCTTTTCTGCCTGGATTGGAATCGTATGAATGTGTGTATGTCTTATCTTTGGTCTCTCCTTCCACTAGACCATGAATACCTTGAGGGCAGGATGCAAGTTTGTTATGAGTATTAAAAAAAAAAAAAAAAAAAAGCAATAACACAGCCAGGCACAGTGGGAGGCTGAGGCAGTCGGATCACTTGAGGTCAGGAGTTCGAGACCAGCCTGGCCAACATAGTGAAACCCTGTCTCTACTAAAAACATAAAAATTAGCCAGGTGTGGTGGTGGGCACCTGTAATCCCATCTACTCAGGAGGCTAAGGCAGGAGAATCACTTGAACCTGGGAGGCAGAGATTACAGTGTGCCGATATTGCACCACTATACTGCAGCCTGGGCTACAAAATGAGACTCTGTCTCAAAAAATAAAGATAAAAGTAAAAACACACAAGTGGTCAGGTCTCCACTTATGAAGCATTTACTATATGCCAGTTGCTTTGTAAGCATCAGCTTATTAAACCTCCACAGCACCCAGAAGGAAGGTTTTATTGTCCCCATTTCATGGATGAGGAAACTGATGCTCAGGGACAGAATGTTGCTTGCTCAAGGACACCCAGTTCTACCACTTACCATCAGGGTGACCTCCCTTCCCCTCCCTGACGACTGCATCTGTATCATGAGATTGTAGCAGTGGCATGCAGGAATCGGTCCGTGTCAGCTTGCAAGAGCTGCTTGTTAAATTTTCAAGAATTAATGTTACGAGCTGGTTGTTAAACACAGCCTTTGTTAAACATTTAAATTATGTAAATGTAAATAAATGATATTCAAATCAAAGGTAATAAACACTTCAAACTCATCCATTCCTATACATTTCCTTCATTTTCCTATCCTCTATGCCCTTGAGCATGGTGGCAAGGGAAGGGAAGGGGAAGGGAGGGGAGAGGAGGGGAGGGGAGGGGAGGGGAGGGAGGGAGCTCAGTGAACATGTGTTGACAACATGAACTAAAAGATACAGTGATATTAACAGAGCGAATGTCCTTCCACAAAAACTCAGAGAATACTTGTCAAAGGTAAGCTTCTGCAGGGTGCCAGAGATTTCATCCCAAACAAAACAAACACGGTCCCTGCTCTTGTGGCTCTCCCACTTTACAGTTGGGAAACTTCCAGAAGCTAGGGGTGGCCAGGGTAGCAAAAGAGAGGTAAAGAATAGTAAGAGCTGAAGCAGAGTAAATCATGCTGCACCTTTAATGTCATGCTAGAGAAGTTGCAATTTGTCCTGTGGTCGATCAATGAGAAAATGTTAAAGGCACGTCACATAGTCAAAAGTTTTTAAAAGATGATCCTAAAATGTCACCAGGCCCCGGGGGTTCTATCAGTTCTCTCAAAGAATAATATACATGTGATTTATACTTTTTCGAAGCTGAGAGGTTTCACTTAGAATTTTGTGAGTTTAGTACAAATCTAACCCCATAACCCAAAAAGACAGCTTTATAAACTCCACAGATGACTAATCCCATCTATAAGCAGTGATGAAGAAACACAAAATCAAATGCTATCAAAGAGAAACTAGCAAAACATTAAAAGTATTTGCTGGGTACAGTGGCTCGTGCCTGTAATCCCAGCACTTTGAGAGACTGAGGCAGGCAGACTGCTTGAGCCCAGGAGTTCAAGACCAGCCTGGGCTGCATGGCAAAATCTTGTCTCTACAAAAAATACAAAAATTAGCCAGGCATAGTGACATGCACCTGGGAAGCTTAGGTGGGAAGATTGCTTGAGCCCAGGAAGTCAAGGCTGTAGTGAGCTGTGCCACTGCACTTCAGCCTGGATGACAGAGTGAGACCCTATCTTTAAAGAAAAAGAAAAAAAATATATATTAAATAATACACCATTCTAGGGATACAGGTTCAGATGAGGAAAATCTGTTTATATTATCCATCTTGCTTAATGCCCATTCTCGATTTAAATATTATGCAGACTTTGTACTTAAGAGCGAACACTGGCCGGGTTCATGCCTGTAATCCCAGCACTTTGGGAGGCTGAGGCAGGTGGGTCACTTGAGGTCAGGAGTTCGAGAGCAGCCTTGCCAACATGGTGAAACTTCATCTCTACTAAAAATACAAAAACTAGCTGGGCATGGTGGTGCACACTTGTTGTCCCAGCTATTCAGGAGGCTGAGGCAGGAGAATCACTTGAACCCAGGAGGAGGAGGCTGCGATGAGCTGAGATTGCGCCACTGTACTCCAGTCTGGGAAATGAGAGGGAAGCTCTGACTCAAAAAAAAAAAAAAAAAAAAAAAAGCGAGCATCATGGCAGGTATATGAACCAGATCCAGCTGCTGACGAGGATGCCTGCGTGACACAGTGTTGCCTGCGTGACACAGTGTTGTCCTGTATGACACAGTGTTGCCTGCGTGACACAGTGTTGCCCTGCGTGACACGGTGTTGCCTGCGTGACACGGTGTTGC